>NC_140528.1:28758964-29281464 GCF_057382185.1 Mchenga conophoros
TGGCCGTGTGCAGAGGATGCCCAGCATTGTTCATAATGTCCATCAGTTTCTTTAATGTCCTTTTCTCTGCCACTGTCACCAGAGTGTCCAGCTTCATGCCGACCACAGAGTTAGCCCTCCTGATCAGTTTCTCCAGCCTGGATGAGTCCCTCTTTGCTGTGCTGCTCCCCCAGCACACCACAGCATAGAAAAGTACTCCAGCAACCACCGACTGGTAAAACATCTTCAGGAGCTTCCTGCAGATGTTAAAAGACCTCAGCCTCCTGAGGAAGTACAGTCGGCTTTGGGCTTTTTTATACAGGTGCTCTGTGTTGCATGACCAGTCCAGTTTATTGTCCACCCACAGCCCGAGGTACTTGTACTTGTTGACCACCTCCACCTCCTCCCCCTCTATCTGAACTGGCAGTGGACCTTCTCTGGACCTCCCGAAGTCCACAACCAGTTCCTTAGTCTTTGAGGTGTTGAGTTGCAGGTGGTTTGTGTGACTCCATGCGACAAAGTTCCTCACCAGACTTCTGTACTCCTCTTCCTGATCATCCCAGATACACCCCATGATGGCCGTGTCATCTGCAAACTTCTGAATGTGGCATAATTCAGAGTTGTAGCAGAAGTCAGAGGTGTACAGGGTGAAGAGAAGAGGGGACAGCACAGTTCCCTGTGGTGCTCCTGTGCTGCTGACCACAGTGTCAGACGTGATGTCCTTCAGCCTGACGTACTGTGGCCTGTCGGTGAGGTAGTCGGAGATCCAAGCCACCAGGCAGGGGTCCACCTCCATCCTGTTCAGTTTTTCCTGAAGCATACAGGGCCGGATGGTATTAAAGGCACTGGAAAAGTCAAGAAACAAGATCCTGACCGTGCCTTTTCCCCCATCCAGGTGTGAGTGGGCTCTGTGTAGGAGGTACAGGATGGCATCCTCCACTCCGACACCCGCCTTGTATGCAAACTGTAGTGGGTCCTGGGCATGTTGTACCTGTGGTCGGAGGAAGTTGAGGAAGAGCCGCTCTAGAGTCTTCATAAGATGTGACGTCAGTGCCACCGGTCGGAAGTCATTCAGCTCATTGGGCCGGTTCTTTTTGGGGACCGGGACGATGCAGGATGTCTTCCATAGGGCGGGCACTCTCCCCAGTCGCAGACTGAGGTTGAAGACTCGTTGTAGCGGCTCCCCAAGTTCAGCAGCACACGCCTTAAGCATCCTAGGACACACCTTGTCTGGGCCTGCTGCCTTTCTGGGGCAAAGCTTCCTCAGTTGTCTCCTGACCTGATCCACTGTGACACTGGGAGGTGTTTGGGAGGAGGGGAGGGGGGGAGATGTCTTGCTGCTGAGAGAGGGATTGGAGGAGGGGGGTGTCATGGTGTCAGGAAGGGGGGGAAGCGAGGGAGGCAGGAGAGTGGGGAGAGGACTCTGTAGTGAAGGTGAGGGTGAGAGTGGGGGGGTTGTGGGCTGGTCAAACCTGTTGAAGAAGTTGTTGAGTTCGTTTGCCTTCTCCACAGTCCCCCCCACTGTGCTTTTCTTGGTGTTGTGGCCTGTGATGGTTTTCACACCATTCCAGACCTCCCTCATATTGTTCCTCTCCAACTTCTGCTCCACCTTCCTCCTGTAGGTGTCCTTTGCTTCCCTCAGGCAGCGTTTCACCTCCCGCTGTGCTGCCTTCATCTCCTCCTTCACTTTGCTCCTGAAAGCCTTCTTCTTCATGTTGAGGACAGCTTTGACTTCCTGTGTTACCCACGGTTTGTTATTAGGATAACACCGTACCGTCTTAGCAGGGCGACCGTGTCCACACAAAAGTTGAGGTAGTCTGTAAGACAGTGTGTCGCCCCCTCTATGTCCTCACCATGTGGGCTCAGGAGCACATCCCAGTCTGTGGTGTCATAGCAGTCCCTCAGAGCATCCTCCTTTTCTGGGGTCCATCTCCGGATGGAGCGCGTTGTGACAGGCTGCCTTTGGACGAGGGGTGTGTATTGTGGCTGTAGGTAAACCAGGTTGTGGTCTGACTTCCCTAGTGGGGGGAGGGGGGTGGCTCTGTATGCATCTCTCACATTAGCCTACAGTAGGTCAATTGTCCTGTTGCTCCGTGTGGGACAATTCACAAACTGGTGAAAAGCAGCCAGAGTAGAGTCCAGTGTGGCATGGTTAAAGTCTCCAGATATAATAATGAAAGCCTCGGGGTTTTGTGTCTGAAGTCTTGCTGTGACTGTGTGTATTTTCTCACAGGTAGCTGTTGCGTCGGCCCTCGGAGGGATGTAAACACACACACAGATCACATGACTGAACTCCCGAGGTAGATAATATGGCCGCAAGCTAACAGCTAGCAGCTCCAGGTCCGGACGGCATACCGAAACTTTAACGGAGACGTGTCCAGGGTTACAGTATCTGTTGTTAACGTAGACAATGAGTCCCCCACCTCTGCTTTTTCCGCTGGCCTGCGTGTCCCTATCGGCTCTCACGGATGTGAAACCGCATAGGTCTACGTTAGCCTGCGGCGTTAGCTCGGTTAGCCACGTCTCCGTGAAGATAAACAAGCTGCACTCACGGTATAGTCTGTGGTTGTTCAGAGCGCACAGTTCATCAATTCTGTAACGAGTTCACGTTGCTCATGATCACTGTCGGGATTGATGGTTTGAATCGCCTCCGGTGATCCGCTCTCCTCGCTCCAGCTTTGCAGCCTCTGTAGCTCCTCTTTAGCTCGGCCGGGATGTTGTGTCGCATGCCGGTCTGTCCCTTTGTTCTTAGTGCCAGCAGCTCCGCTCTCGAATAGATGAAGGTACTGTGATACTGTGATACTGTCAAAGGAGGTAACACCTCGAATCCGATGAAACACCTGGCGACGCATAGCGTTTTTTTAAAAGCAGAGAAATGCGCCGTATTTGATAGCTTGCTGCGAGACCTCACACCGAGCGCATCTACTGCGGGTGGGTTGCCTGTTATCAGACCCGGAGTTAGCAACATCCCCCAAAAACCCGAAGAATAGAGTCCTGGCCCCTAGCCCTGCCAGTGTAGCAGAAATGATGAGGATGATGATGCAGCAGCAGCCATTCTTCTCTGTGTGAGTAGCTTAATGTTGTTCGTGTGTAATTTACGTTGAGTAGGCTAACCACATTATTACATTAATGCATGTAAGGTGAACTAGCAAACATCATCATAGCTACATGCGGCTGTCTTCTTGTTTGATGGCAGATACTCCCTTCACCCTGGCCAAAAAGGCTAAAATGACCAAAGAAAAAGTGGAAAACAGTTAATCATGAGAGGTTTTTGGACAAAGTTTGTGTTTTTTCCATTGTTTAAGCACTGCTTCCAGCCAAGAGTGATACCATATATGCCCCATAGCTGCAGAAAAGGCTAACATTGTTATCTTTTTACAAAAAACCAGCTGAACATGAGAGGTTTTTGGACCAATTTTGTGTTCTCTATTCTTTAAGCACCGGTTTGAGCACCGTTTAAGCAGGAACATATTCTCGTTTCACTGTGTACTGTACCTGGACATGGTTGTGTAACACAATAACGGGAAAAGACAATATTAATTATTATTAATTAAAGAATATATTAATGGGCCAATAGGTTCGACTATAGAAGCACAGGGATGTGTTTTAATGAGACACAGAGACAGGAATGTAACTCAAAAGAACAAACCGGCTTTAGTGAAATAAAGCACGAGTTTGACAACCACAGGTTAAAGGCGATTTACAATTGTAGAAAAGAACAACAAATGAAAGCAAAGTAAAACACATAAAAATAGTAACTTTTGATCTCAATGTTGGGACACCCTAGTAACCTGACTCCTTAACTGTTATAGAAAGCAGATTACACAAATTCAGTGTTCATTCAGATGTCTGTGAAGGTTCTCAGTCATCCAGGTCATCGTAGTCAAAGGAGCTTGCAAAGAAAAGCGTCTGGATAATGATGACAAGGTGGGGCCAGGTTTCACAATGAATCACCCGAAACTCTGGCTGATTGGGACCCACACCCAGTTTCACACCTTGGCTCAGGTGATTAGAGGATCATCAGGGGGTCCTTTTGTCTCTCTGTGGGGGGTCACTCCCACTAGGTTTATATCTGGGACTCTCCACCATTTGACCTTAGAACTGAAGAAGCTTCTCGGATGAGAGGTGAAACGTCTTCAAGCAACTTAAAGAAGTCCAGACGCTTTTCTTTGCAAGCTCCTTTGTTCATTCAGATGAAAATCTCACACACCTTTCACATGTGGAGAATGTTCTACACAACAGCTTATCATTTAAAGTCCCAAACAAACATGTCCAAGGGGTAAAGTCCAAAAATTCCCAGGGTGTGAAAGAAAATAGGGGTGAGAGAATGTCAGTCAGTGGTGTTATAACCGGCTGTGTGTGAAAGTGTGAGTGATACAGTCCTACCACAACGCAAAGTGCAGCAGATCATCAAGAAAGAAGCAAATCTCAGTCTTTCAAAGTCCAGGTGGGAAGGCTCGCACCTCAGGAACAATCCAGTGTACAATAAACCAGACCTGTCAACAGAAGGGGTCAGCAACTCAAATATTAATTATGCTGTTCTAGCTGTAATTCACAACTTAGAAGTTTAATGACGTCATATTTGACATAAATGACAAAAAATAAAACATCTCTCTCATACAAACTATGCATTAATGCAACGTATTGTAAAACACTTTTCCAAATAATATATGAAAACATTAAAACTTACAATCCAACTAAGTAAAGTTATTGCAAATGCGACAATTATAAATCAAAACAATTTAGAGAAATTCAGTTACTCAACAATAAAGTGCAAAACAAACTAAAACTAACTGTGTGTGTAGTATGTGCTCACTGATCTCAGCACATCGTGGCCGAACACAGTGGTATGGTGTCTCTCAGTCAGAATCATGGGGTTAGAACAATGCCACCTTAAAATGAAACTGAAAAACAATATTGTAACTGAAATAAATGTATTCTTGTATTGAAAGTTTAAAAAAAAATGATAGTGAAAAACAATTAATTGAAACTACATTTTTTGTATCGCTTACAATTTGTTTTTCAGTTTCAATCTGCTGGCACTGTCCGGGGGCGCGCTTGAGCTACATCTGGTGAAGTTGTGGTAAAATGTTAATGTAACCCAGTGTTAATTTGGTTAACTGATATTGTGTGATATTCAGTATATATGTATATATCTGTATTGGGTGTTCGGTTATCAAATGTTCTTCAATGATTTTGAGGGTTTTTGTATTGCTATTGGTTTGCGGCTGCTTTACGACGGTCGACTGTGGTAGTACATCCTAGTGGGAGGGGCTACGAGCTCACATGGCTTGTAGCTGTGCCAGAGCAACACGTTCTCACTCCCAACTCGTCAAATGTGTGACGCATGGTCAGGCTCCCTCTGCTTCACTTAACGACGCGAAGGGGGTACCCTGCGCGTCGAGAACTGACGTGCAGGGTCCTCTCATTGAATACTATAGAGCTCCCTAAACGTTGCTTATTGACGACAAGAGATTGCCGTGGAAGAGCCTGTTGTCCGTATTTATATATTTCCGAAATCCCACTGTAGTGAAGTGTACTGAACACAATATACAGGGTGGGCCATTTATATGGATACACTGTAATAACATGGGAATGGTTGGTGATATTAAAGTCCTGTTTATGGCACATTAGTATATGTGAGGGGGCAAACTCCTCAAGATGGGCGGTGACCATGGTAGCTGTTTAGAAGTCGGCCATCTTGGATACAACTTTTGTTTTTCCAATAGGAAGAGGGCCATGTGACACATCAAACTTATTGGTAATGTCACAAGAACAACAATGGTGTGCTTGGTTTCAACGTAACTTTATTCTTTCATGAGTTATTTACAACTTTCTCTTTGTTCACAGCCATTGACATGTCGAAGAGGTTAACGTTTCTCGCAGTTAGTATCATGGTTGCTAGGCCACCTGAACAGCACGCCTCTCACTTCCGCACTTCTCGTACTTATAGTACGCACCGTACGTAGTACGCGTAGTGCACGTACTTCAAGCATGCGACCCTGAATTGGGACACAGCCCTGGAATCGATTAGTCACTTCCGGAGTACTTCCGGTAAGGTCAAAAGGTCAAGGCTAGGGTCATCAATCAAACTCGCATTCTTGAGTGACACAAGCAGGGGTGGATATGGCTCTGTGGAAAAATTAAATAATTATAACTTAAGCTGTCAACTGACCATAGTTGGTTTTAGTACATAAATATTGGGCTGACTGTGTTTCTGCCCATATGGAAAAGAAATAGGAAAAACTTATAAAAGACCTGCATAAGATGTGGCCTGCTTCATATAGTGAATCATGTCAGGCTTACATGATTTACTCATGAAAGTGGCCACTTTCTCATTACTTTCACATAAGTATCCAAAACATACATGTTTCATTTATATGATTTTTCTAGGCATCTTATATCTGTTTTCACTCTTGTGTGCTGTTCATACAAGTTTTTTTTCTTTAGCATTCTGCAGTGTATAGGCAGCGTGAGCTAGTGCATGAGGTTGAGAAATACTTTATTATACGTTTTTAAAAGTTTTAAATTGTGTAACAAAAAAATATACAAATACCAATTTAATAATTGTTTAAGTATTATTAAACAGCACAAGACACAATAGTAGGAATATGCTTGTTTGATATTTAGCAGAACAGTGTCCAAGATGTTTACTGATATACTTTCTTGTCACAGGCTGGGTCTCCGACCCAGCACTCTGAGTTTTCTTTGTATTTTTTGATATGTTATTAGTTTGTGTTATTTCCTATTTTTGCCTTTAGTTTAGGCAGTTATTGGTTATTGTTCCTGGGTTTTCTATGTTTTGGGGTTTGGTATTTATTCATCACGTGTTGGGTCTGTTGTGTTGTCATGTTTAGTTGTTAGTATTTCCTGTTTTATTTTGACAATGTCATGTGTTCTTTGTTCATTGTATTTAGCTTTCTCTCCTGGTCCTGTCATTAGGTTTATGTCTGTCAGCTGTTCCCCCATGTGTCCCCACTTCCCCTGATCACCTCATGTCTGTATTTAAGCCTTTTGTTTTCTTCATGCCATTGTCGGTTCGTCTGTTTATCTCACCAGGGTCACAGTTTTAGTCATGGTCTTAGCCTGTTTACCTCACCTCAGTCATAGTTCTAGTTTTCATCTGTTATGTATTATTAGTCTTAGTCATGGTCTTTGTTTATTATTTTTTCCACCACAGTCATAGTTTAGGTTTTGGTCTCAGTACCATTTAGTATTTTGTTTCTTAGTGTTTTGCCTGTTTGTTTTTGGTCTCTTGGTTCATTTCCCTGCCGTCATCGCATTAAAGGTTCACCTTTCTGTTAATCATTACAATTCCTCGTCATCATCTGCTTTTGGGTCCTGTTTCCACACACATCGGCGCACCCCGCCGTGACAGAACGAACCGAACAGTATGGACCCAGCGGATGCTGCTCTCACCGAGTGTCTGGAGGAGACTGCTCGGATCCAAGTGATCCTCGACCGCATCTTTACAGCGCCCGATTTAAAGAGCAAGCAGGTAATGGTTAACGTTGCTGAAGCTATTATGGAGAGGGATCCCCGCCTTCTCCAGCTCCCGGACTCACCTGCCATAGTTGCTGCCTTTACCAGGATAAAGGAGATGCTGCAGGCCCAGGCACTGTCGAGTCAGGAAATGGCTTCCAGCACCCACCAGTCACAACAACCCCACAATCAGTCATCTCCATTGCTGCCTCCGGAACCTGAGTGTGTTCGTGTCGGTTCGCTGAGATTCGCCACAGCGTCACCACCTCTCAGCTCACCAGTTTCCACGCCCTCATCACAGTCTCGCCATACTCCTGCCACGGTCCAGCGCGAGGAAGCGCTGGACACCGTTGATTTAGATCACGACGAGCGTCAGTCGATATACTGCGCTCTATTGGAGGAGGAGCTCCGGTGGAAGCCGTGGCTCATTCCGGAGCACGAGCACTCTTTCCGGGGAACTCGACTGGCTCTCGGGGGACCTCGGAGTTACCAGGGACTTCCACCTATTTCACCGCCGTCTTCCACTCCTAAGAAAAAGCGGCGTGCGCGCCGCCGACGCTCCATTACACAAACACAAGTGAGTGACTATATCTTGGCACCTCATGTTTTTTCTCCGGAGGTTATGGAAACTGACACTACTTTTCCGGTTAATGAGCCCGGCTATACAGAGACTGTTTGCCCTGGAAAAGCTAGCCATCAGGCTCAGCTAAGCTGCTGTGGGACTGCTATCCAGGCCGGTTTGGAGACGGAGGTACAGCTGGTGCAGCCAATTTCAGTGTCAGTCGGAGGGCCCGGGGAGCCCGTCCGGCCTCATGTTTCGTTTGCTGGAGGTTCAGGAGAACCCAGCCAGCTTCATGTTTCGTCTGCTGGAGGTTCAGGAGAACCCAGCCAGCCTCATGTTTCGTCTGCTGGAGGTTCAGGAGAACCCAGCCAGCCTCATGTTTCGTCTGCTGGAGGTTCAGGAAAACCCAGCCAGCTTCATGTTTCGTCTGCTGGAGGTTCAGGAGAACCCAGCCAGCCTCATGTTTCGTCTGCTGGAGGTTCAGGAGAACCCAGCCAGCCTCATGCTTCGTTTGCTGGAGGTTCAGGAGAATCCAGCCAGCTACGTGCTTCGTCTGCTGGAGTTTCAGAAGAATCCAGCCAGCTTCGTGCTTCGTCTGCTGGAGGTTCAGTTGAACCCAGCCGGCTTCAAGTTTCGTCTGCTGGAGGGCCCGAGATGCCCGTCCAGCCTCATGCCTCGTCAGCTGGGGGGCCCGAGGAGCCCGTCCAGCCTCACGCCTCGTCAGCTGGCGGGCCCGAGGAGCCCGTCCAGCCTCACGCCTCGTCAGCTGGCGGGCCCGAGGAGCCCGTCCAGCCTCACGCCTCGTCAGCTGGCGGGCCCGAGGAGCCCGTCCAGCCTCACGCCTCGTCAGCTGGCGGGCCTGAGGAGCCCGTCTGGCCACCTTCTGCTTCACCACCTGTGGCTGCAGCGCCACCTCCTGCGGCTCCCGTGCCGCTGCCTGCAGGACCACCACCTGCTGCGCTACTGCTTGCTGCTTCTACGCCTCAGCCTGAGGACGACGCCTCACCTGGTTCTGCCACACCTCAGTCTGAGAACTCATACGAACTCATTTCACCCACTATAGACTGTGTGTTGCTGCAACTTGAAAAGCAACCTGCCTCGTCAGCTGGAGGGCCCGAGGAGCCCGTCCAGCCTCATGCCTCGTCAGCTGGAGGGTCCGAGGGGACCGTTCGGCCGCCACCTGCGGCCGCCTCGTCGTCACCTGGTCCAGCTTCGTCAGAGTCTTCATCCTCGTCTGGTCCAGCTTCGTCAGAGTCTTCATCGTCGTCTGGTCCAGCTTCGTCCGAGTCTTCATCCTCGTCTGGTCCAGCTTCGTCCGAGTCTTCATCCTCGTCTGGTCCAGCTTCGTCAGAGTCTTCATCCTCGTCGGGTCCGGCCTCTGCCTCTGCTGCTCCGCCTGGTCCGGCCTCTGCCTCTGCAGCTCCGCCTGGTCCGGCCTCCGAGTGTTCAGCTTCGTCTGCTCCTGCACTTCCCGTCCGGCCTGCTCGTCCCGTCCGGCCTGCTCGTCCCGTCCGGCCTGCTCGTCCTGCACGTCCTGCTCGTCCTGTCCGGCCTGCACGTCCTGTCCGGCCTGCTCGTCCTGCACGTCCGGTCCGGTCTGTACATCCTGTCCGGCCTGCTCGTCCTGCACGTTCTGTCCGGCCGATGACTGGACGTCGTTGCCGTCATGGACAGCCCTCTGAACTACGCCGCCGTCATGGACGGCCCCCTGAACTGCTACGCCACCAGTGCCTCCCGCCCGGCCGGCCTCCTGACCTGCTCGGTCGCCGTCGCTGCCTCCCGCCCGGTCGGCCTCCTGATCTGCTCCGTCGCCACCGGTGCCTTCTACCTGGCCGGCCTCCTGAACTGTTTTCTGGGCTCTTGGACCGTTGGCCTCCTGGTCGGCCTCCTGAACTTTTGAACTGTCTTTTGTTTTGTTGTCGGCCTCCGGGGCGGCCACCTGAACCGCTTCGCCATTCGCTCCTGTTCTGCCGGGTTCATGGTCGCCCTCCTGAAGTCGGGTCTCGGATTTTTTGTGTCATTGTTGTGTTTGCTCTGTGTGTTTTCGTTTCTTTGTTTTTTGTGGCCTTGTTTCTGGCCCTCCGTCCTGGGCCCCCGCCGCCCGCCCTTGGTGGGTTGTTGTGGTTTTGTTTTCTGGGTGTTTTCGGGCGTCTGGAATCCGCCCTTGAGGGGGGGGCTCTGTCACAGGCTGGGTCTCCGACCCAGCACTCTGAGTTTTCTTTGTATTTTTTGATATGTTATTAGTTTGTGTTATTTCCTATTTTTGCCTTTAGTTTAGGCAGTTATTGGTTATTGTTCCTGGGTTTTCTATGTTTTGGGGTTTGGTATTTATTCATCACGTGTTGGGTCTGTTGTGTTGTCATGTTTAGTTGTTAGTATTTCCTGTTTTATTTTGACAATGTCATGTGTTCTTTGTTCATTGTATTTAGCTTTCTCTCCTGGTCCTGTCATTAGGTTTATGTCTGTCAGCTGTTCCCCCATGTGTCCCCACTTCCCCTGATCACCTCATGTCTGTATTTAAGCCTTTTGTTTTCTTCATGCCATTGTCGGTTCGTCTGTTTATCTCACCAGGGTCACAGTTTTAGTCATGGTCTTAGCCTGTTTACCTCACCTCAGTCATAGTTCTAGTTTTCATCTGTTATGTATTATTAGTCTTAGTCATGGTCTTTGTTTATTATTTTTTCCACCACAGTCATAGTTTAGGTTTTGGTCTCAGTACCATTTAGTATTTTGTTTCTTAGTGTTTTGCCTGTTTGTTTTTGGTCTCTTGGTTCATTTCCCTGCCGTCATCGCATTAAAGGTTCACCTTTCTGTTAATCATTACAATTCCTCGTCATCATCTGCTTTTGGGTCCTGTTTCCACACACATCGGCGCACCCCGCCGTGACATTTCTTGCATTTGAAAATCACCGTTGGACTGAGTTTAACTGCATTAGAAGAAATGCTGATAGTTATTTTTTAGCCATACTTATAGTGTTTAAGTGTTCTACTATAAATCTCAAGTTCAAGGATGATAAAACATTAGCAAAATTTAAAATAGTAAGCTAACACAAAATTTATATATATTTTTATTTTGTTAGATTTCAAATCTTTTTCAGTGGATAAATAATTAGTATTGCTCACTCAGGAAAAATGAAGTCATCTGTAGTACTTTGTACTCACAATGATTAAGTCGTCCTAATTTAGTCATCAAGCGTTGTTAGTGTCTCTTTGTTTTCTAGGCAATGCGTTTGCATACGTTTTTTAAGCTCAGAGAACTAGTAAGATTTTACAGTGTGGATGTATGTGATATTTAAGAGCACACTGATAAGCATGAAGCATTTAAATGCACAGACCATTTTGATTCAATGCTTAAGATTTTAATGATGAAGAAGATGAGAAACAACAATTCATTCTGGGAAACAACGTTTTGCTAAACGCATTCTTTCAAGTACACATGCAGTCTGCTCCTGTTAAAAGAGCAACTCCAGTTTATGTCACTTGTCGCTTCATTCCTTATGCAGCATTACAGTAAAAGAAAAGAAGTAAATCAAATCAGAACCAGATTCTTATTGTGATATATTAGAGGATTTGCTCTGTCGTCAGGTAGGCCACGCCTTCACGAGAGCCCAGGAATCAGCAGATGGCCCTGACACAAATAAATGGGTATTGGCTGTCACATCTCCCATCATTCCAACACTTGCTTCCTGTAAGTACACAAAATCAGCATGAACTGAAATCACAATCACATGGAGAAATGATCACTGATCTAAATATGTTGTTCTGTATAACAACAGCACCTGACACATACATGTGTTTAGCATTGCATCAAAACACTATGTAAATAATTAATATGATGGAAAAATGTACTGCTGACATTTTTTCACTCATCACTGTTTGTCACATTAAATGCATAAAGATTATTTGGGGGATTCTGGGTATTGTTTCCTTTTTTCTTTAACATTTATAGTGCTCTTACATTGTGCTTTTAGGTTTACCTGAAAAATTCACCATTAAGCAATGCTCGTTTCCCCCAACGTTGTTAGGTTCTCCCTGACACCACTGCGTAAATGTGAAATAGGTTCCATCAATCCAAAACCAGTAATTCTCCTAGAAAACAGAAAAACGTAGGCAAGAATATGTTCACAAATAAGCTACAGTTCCAAGTTCTAAATGTGCATGTAGATACAATAATATGAAGAAGGAATTTTAAAGTCTTGAATAATCAGATCCCATCTTAAAGACCTCCATATCTACTGCAGGTGGGAACTAATCCCTGAGCCTGGTTCTGCCTCAGGTTTCTTCCTGTTAAAAATTGTTTTTCTTCCCCACTGTCACCACGTGCTTGCTAATGGGGGAGGGTCCTCTGAATAATGATAAGTGATATACCTGTTGACCATCTGAGCCACCAACCCATGTTAGTCCACTTTCACGAGAGGCACTAGATATGACGGCTCGAATGAACTGGTACTCGTCGTTGCTGTTTACAGATGCCAGGTTTGCATTCAAGGACTGGCAGATTCGCTACAATGGAAATCAACAGACTGAGTTTATAGAAATGACAACGTAAACAGAAAGAGTTAAGATTGCACAAAGGATAAATGATAAATTCACATCACTGCTTTTACCTGCGCCTGAGCCCAAGTCATTTGACGGTTATCGTAGAGAAAGCATCGATTCCCATACTGAGTCCAGCCGCTTGGACAAGATGCTGCTCTCTTCTCAACATGATGTTCTGCTGAAGACAATCAAAGAATATTGAGCTACTTTACTGTGTCGGAAAAGTTTTTAAAATAAAAATTCATGAAAAATGTGTTTTTATCTGAGTGTTAAAGATGAACTTTTTTAAGCTATAAATGTACTTGTCCATCACACATGAAAACAAATTTATGAAAGCTGACGTAGGAAAGCTGATGTACTGATGATAAAAATGTGATTAGTTTTGGTTTCAAACCTGAAAAGTCCACTGACCTGCTGAAATTGATGCCTCTGTCCCATTACTGGCCACTTCATCTGGAAGTGCTAGACAACAGCAAATGTTGATTTTCATTATAATTTTCAGTTTAATATATTCATGCATAAGATGTATAGATGATGCTCAGTATACTGGAATACTCACCAGCAGCAGTGCCCAGAGCCACCATTGCACAGAGAAGTGTAGACACAGTCAGCAGCTTCATGGTGATGTTTAGCATCTCTGTACAAATCAGAAAATTCAAAGTAGGTCGTTTATGAAAGAAAAGATAGACAATAATCTGACACTTCCCAGCAAGCATTTGATATAATACCTTATCTTCCCTGTTATCAGTGTCAGCTTGTAACTTCAGCCTTCAAGTGTGCAGGTGCTGAACCGAACACCAGCACTTATATACTGTTTCTGTACCTTCACTCAAAACCAAGAACAAACAGACTAAAATACACTGTTATTTATTTTAGCTCCATGCTTGCTGGCATTTCGCTTTATAACAATGGTTTTTACCTCCACCCAGATAAAATGTCACTGCTGTTTAATTTGTCATATTGACTGATGGTCAACACAGAGATACATAACCTCATCTTTGTGTCACACTGTTGTTTTGCATGGTGAAGGTAGCTGTCTTTTACTCATCATTATCCACACTAGATGAAATAAAACATGCCAACAGTGTGTTCCTTTGTTCTTCCCAGTAATGACTGGGGACACCCCTGAAATTGAGGAGCAACCTGAAAAGAACTTTTTGGTGAACAGCCAATTGGAAAATGAGACAGAAAAGGACAGTTTAGAATGACTTCCATGTAAAATAAAAGTCATTAGATGATCTATTAGTACACCAACTATATACATTTCAAGTGTGCAAAGAAAGAAAAGAAAAGGAAATAAAATGGTCTCTCAAACCTTTTTGTAGAAGAACACAAAACCCAAGTCTTAACTCAAGCATGGAGCTTTAACAGCAGCCCAGAGGACTCGGCTGAAAACTGCTTGGAAACCAAAAACCTCTGTGAAACGGCGACAGAAGCATCTTTGTGCGTCTGCGGTTCATTAAGTACCTCCAGATTATGACAAATGTCATCTTGATGATTTTCAAACTCAATATTGCCAAATAAAAAACCAAAAGGATATGGTTCAGTTGGACAACACACACACTTTCAGATTACCAGTCAGTGACATGCAGTAAATGGTGTGGGCTACAGTGTTGAAGACACAGCCAGTGTGCATGATGCAGGCACTCAGGTGAGCTATTAAAAATGTTAGCTTCTTATAGTTAGTAAAGCACAAGCTTTTGAAATAAGTGTTTCCTAGCTTTAGTGGTCTTTTGTGCTACTGAGCCACGTGTTTTCATTTAGTAGTCTTAGGCTACGTTCACACTGCAGGCGAAAGCCCATCAAATCCAACTTTTCTGACCCTATGAGACCATCTATCCCATCATGGTGTGACGCAGTGAAGCTGTCACTAATGCACCAGTGCAGCCTGCCTCACTTTCCCTGTTGCAGTAATGTTGAACCAAGTCAGCGCACTTTGCTGAGCTGCACCTGTGCAGATGCAGCTGCAGTGTAATGATGCACTCAGGGAAAGACACTGACTGGCCCGCACAGTTTATTAGCTGCACTCCTGCAGCAGCGCCCAGCTCGTCTACATGCGGCTCCAACCTTGTTTGCTCTCATTTATTTTTCTGGGTTTCTGGCAGCATGTTCATATTTCTAACTTGTGTAATTTTGACAGGATATATTTTTATGGAGAGCAAAATATTTAAAGTTTATTTTTTGAAGTTTATTTAATAATATTCCTGTCTTTTTTTAATTCATATATATGTTTAAAAACATTGTTTTAGTGTTCAATAAATGTTTATCTTGTGTGGCCCGAGACCTAAAGTGTGCCTTGACCTTTGGCCCCCTGTGCGATTGAGTTTGACACCCCTGACCTAGCACGATTGTTGGAACAATACAAGTAAGAATACAAGGCTTTAACTATGTCCTTATTGCAGCATTAATGAGCACAATAAAGCCAGCCTACTGATAAACATAAAGGCTGTTGAACAGATGACTTGTTTTTTTGTGAGACATAGAAAAGTTCTGGCTTCAGCGAACATGATTCAAGGTGAAAGGAGAAGACGTGGGTCAGGCAGCCAGGAGGAGCGGTGTGCCCAGAACCACACGAGGACCACAGAAGAGTGGCTCGTGTTCTTGGGTAAGCCACCCCTGCTGATACACGTGTCCTTCAACATGCAAAGTGCTGCTCGTTGCTACATATAACAATTCTGGTGTGTTTGGTCCATTTCTTGGTCTTGGCTGCCCAGCTTGGCCTTACCTTGGCCTCAGAAACATTTCACGTCAGAGAGTACACGCCTGTCACATGTACGCCTTTTACTAACACTCAACAACAGCCTTCAGTAATTCTATATATCTGAAGCTCTCACATGTACACAAGGCTAGTAGGTCATCCTGAGTTCATCAATATATGTTCGTTTCATCTGTCTACAGTCTGTCTGTGTGTGTCTGTGGGAGGTTGTCTGTGTGTCGCACAGAGGCTGAAAGGACTTCATCCCAATAATGTGTTTGTTGACTGTTATTTCTAAAAGCTCTTTGTTTCTCTCACCTCATCCCCACCTGTGAAAAGATGACTGAATTTCCCAGAGTTCGTTCTGTTGGAGGTTTATTTCCTTCTGCTGCTGCTCAGAGATCATCAGAATCTATAAAGGCCTAAACTAACAAGCTTTTCCAATGGGACATTATTTTCAACAGACCTGAACAGAGTATAAGAGGACAAGAGAACATGAGTGTTTGTGTTCTACACATAGAAGTGAAGCTCTATTTGCTGCAAAACAAAGTTGTATAGAAAGATTTTCCATGTGGAAAATTATTGCTATTATTGCCAAATAGCATCTCTTGTCTGGAGAACAGGACTCACTGAAACATTATCCAGAGCTTTTGCTGACACGACATGTTCCAAGTCAAAGTCAGCTTTGTTGTCAGAAACCATGTGTGCAGATAATACACAGGAACTGGAAACTACAGCCTGAGTGTTGCACTAGAACAACGTAAAAACAACATGAAAGATAAAAAGACTGAGTTTGAAAAGAAATGAACTGTGGATTCATTTTAATTGTGAGACAGCATAGCAACCAGAGATTCTGAAAGAAACACACATTAGCAGGATTATGAATTGATTTACATGCCATTGAGTCAAATAATAAACAGCCAATCATTCTGTCTCAGAGCTTTTCATGCTTTCCTCAGCTCCTCCCATCTCTATGTTCAGTCGTACTCACTGCCCATCATCCCAACTCCTGAGGGAAGAAACATAATCCTTGTAATTAGAAGGATGTGATCTCATAGTGTGGCTGTGGTTCAGAAGGGAGCACATCTATCAGTCTGCATGCCAAATATCCTCGGGCAAGATGCTGACCCCAGGTTGTTCTCCACAGCCCACTGCAGTGTGAGTGTGGGATAGAAAGCACTTAAAGCTTGTGCCATTAATGAGGCGTGTTGTATAAAGTGGTGTGAGTGCTCAGGCAGAGTGTAAACAAGCCGAGTAAGACATACTCCACAAAATGAAAACTACATAATTCATTCTAAAGTTCAGAAGCTATATCTGAATTCTGCACTTATATTCTAATCTCTCTGCCTTATTTAAACATCCACGTTTTCAAAAATCTGTGGTAACCTCAATTGTTTTAATAATACATGTCGATTAGCTCTCCATTGTGTAGCCCCTTAAAATACAGCTTATTTCAAACCGTCAATCCTTCCTCTTGGATGCAGGATTATATTCTGTAGGAAAGCTGAACAGATGTGGAAAAAGACCTTATTAACCTTGTTCAACTGACTAAACGCTGCAAGAACATCTTACTTTACTGGCTTGATTAGCAGTGATAAGCACTATACGCACATCTCTGACTGCTTTGTCAAGGAGGGAGTGACAAAGCCGTCCTTCGGTGTAACCCGCCCTCAGAAAAGAATCTCCACAGATATTTGCGTGCTCATACTCAAGCTTGATATATTACTCACTGTCTCGTGAAGGTGTCTGATGATCAGTGTGTCAACGTTTTAAAATTCTCTCCCAAGTTGTGCATTAAGGTGAGCCTGACTCTGTCTGGCTGGTACTCCTCAGATAATATCTGATGTTTAGATCATTTATGATGTTTGTGCTTAAATGGTTTTATTTCATATAAAAACCTACAGTTACAAGCAAAATAGAGTAGAAAGCATTCTGTTAGTTCAGGCTTATTAAAAGCAGAAGAAAATCCAAATCTCTGGTGTAATGCACACACTGCTTCAGTCCTTAAGCTGCAGAAGAAAGGAGAGAATAAAAATGCAGACAAGTAGCGTCTGAGCCGATCACGTTCATCTGTAGTTCAGACATGTGGATTACAAACTGAGTTACAGGTGAACTGTTAGCTTGTTTCAGTGCTGGGATGATCACAGATTATGATAACGACAGATGGAGATTAGCATCATTCATATAAGAACAGGATCCAGATTTCCTCGCACACAGACAGTGAGAGCGACGGTGATCATGACAATCAAAACAAAAGTAGTTGATCAAAGACACGAAGAGAAGAAGAGCTTCATCTGTCAGTGTCTCACACACAGCAAGGACTTCTGAACATTGATTTATGTGTCATTAGAAGTGACCGAGATGCAGGAGATAAACACAACTACAGCACTTTTCAATTTTTAATTCAGTTTTATCGCCACTTCACATAATAATACATGATTTACTCTGTGTGCTGGGATATGAGAACGTTTTCAAAGCCACCGTATCAGTTAAAGAACCACCTCTACATCTGCTACCAACTCCTATTGAACAAACACAGCTCGATGTCATCACATTAACTAACAGCTGAGTGCTCTGCTGTGTGACTGAAACGTCTCGTTTTATTTCCAGTCTTCATTTCTGTTGCTTTATCCCACAAGTAGTCAGTAGGTATGCAGATTTAATTCCTCAGACTAACTGTGACAGTTCAGTGTAAACTGTTCTTTCAACATCAGGTTTAAACTTCAAAGAGAGACCATCAGTTAAAGAGGAGATTCAGATTAGAGACCTCTGCTGCCACCTTCTGATGAAGACGCTTTGTTCTCCACACAGAAGTAAAGCTGTGGCTGTGACTCAGTTCTTCCAGGTGATAAAGTATTTTTCATTTCTGTAGTTGGTACGTCGATATACTGAAGTAAATATTAATAATTCATTTTGGGGTTGTGTCATATTTATTATCTGGGAATCTGCTACATTAAACATGGCCAAATATTCAAAGTGTGTGTGTGTGCGTGTGTGTGTGTGTGTGTGTGTGTGTGTGTGTGTGTGTGTGTGTGTGTGTGTGTGTGTGTGTGTGTGTGCGTGTGTGCGTGTGTGTGTGTGTGTGTGTGCGTGTGTGTGTGTGCGTGTGTGTGTGTGTGTGTGTGTGCGTGTGTGTGTGTGTGTGTGTGTGTGCGTGTGCGTGTGTGTGTGTGTGCGTGTGTGTGTGTGCGTGTGTGTGTGTGTGTGTGTGTGCGTGTGTGTGTGTGTGTGCGTGTGCGTGTGTGTGTGTTTGAAATACAGCTCTGACTAGAGGAGTGGAAGTGCAACCCACCCACCAAATTCAACACTGTGGACCTCCAGCCATCCTTTTAAAGCTCTTGTCCACTCCTTTCTCATTCAGTGTGACTGCTTTTGCGAGGCTGGTCTTAAAGGGTCTCTTGTGTCTGAGGAGAGGATGGTTGCTTCCCAAACATTAATGCAACGACAGCACTGCACTTGAGTTTTTTCTGGCTGGATCAGAAGATTTGGATTTGCTCCCTTTGCCTTCATGTGAGCAAAGCTCCGTTAAATCTATTCTGAAGTTAGTCTCGTGATTTTTAAACATGGACTCATCAGGATTTGTTCAGTGCTGTAAGTGTGTCAGTCTGGTATCTGAATAGTTTTTGTGTGTCCTGTTGTTTGAATACTTATTTCAAAATCTCATGTGGTCCAGAGCCTGCTGAGGTGATGTTCACTGTGAGAGGATGTGGAAGCGTTCTTAGTGGGAAAAGCACAACCAGAGGTGCTGAAGCTCTTCAGATCAAACTGTCATTATTGTTGTTTCATCATGACTGGCTCCAGCTGAATTGCTGTTGGCTGTTCTTTGTCAGTCTGCGACTGACCTTTGACAACGTTTCTGTATTTTTCAAATGTAGAATTGAGCGTCTGTGGAGGGAGGTTTGGACAGGTGTGACACATTTACTATGATGTACTCACAGCTTGGAGGAAGATGGATTTCTCATCATCTCAGATACTCTTCATCTCTTCTGTGCCCAGCACTCCTTCCTCCCAAGTCTCAACGTGGATTTGTTCTCTGTTGTCTGTCATGATACCCACCCAGGTGTTTTGGAGTCTCCACTGAAGGATGAAGATGTTGAATCTCTACACCTTGACATTGATCCCCTTGTGCCTTCATCTAGTTTTAGAAGAGACATTTCCTGGACCGCACTCTCACATGCTCTGTACCTACATCACCATCTCTGAGAGTCGCAGCTTGGCCCGTCACAGGGTGAAGTTATAAGAACGTCTTATTTTACCAAGTCCTCTCTCAGGTTCCTAAATCATTGATGGCATTGAGATAGTTTTTTACAATAATCTCTTCTTCTGTAATATAAGAACCTCTCCTGCTTTTAATGGTACTTTTCATTACTTCCTGGTGCATTCTCGTCCCAAACAGATGCTGACGAGCTGACACAGTCACATGGAAGAGGGAGAGAAATCTGACAAAACTAATGATTTCAGTGAACCTCATGTCTAACAATGACAAATGTATAAAATAAATAAAGATGAAAGTAACACGTCCTCTTTAGTTTTCTGTGTTACTAATACTCCACTGAACAGATGTCTGAAGCTTCTCCTCTGGCAGGACAGGAGTGAGGCCTGGTCCTGTGAGCCGCTGTGAGGATGTACTCGGGGAAAGGTCACCGGCCTCAGACTCTTCACCTTTTTAAAGACAAAGCAGTCATTTAGATAGAAGATTGGACAGTGTTCACCTGCACAAAGAGAAATTAAATTAAATGTAATTACTGACCAACACTCACAGTGTTTTCTACAGCTGTGGCCAAACATTTAGAGAACAACAAGTGTTGCTTTTAGATCTTTTTGTCAGATGTTTTCTGAAGGATAGAAACTTCTATGTTTCTACAGCATGTGATTGATTATATTTGCTCAGCTCTGAGTTCTAATTGTAGCTGATGAGAAATGACTGAACCATCCTAGTGACAGTTCTGGATCTTAGACTGTAGGATCCACAGGAAGTTTATAAAGATGATGACCCCGAGCGTGTTTCTGCTGTGCTGATGGATCTCCAAGGAGCGTCCTGACTCTGTGTCACATGTTAGCTTCATGTGGGTCAAAGGTCAAAGCTGCTGACTGTCAGGAAGCTTCAGAGAAGATCAGACAAAAACGAAACAGAGCTGAAGATGAAGCAGATCTACATGTGACTGTTGATGGTTTCAGATGTGGATCTCTGTGCTGTCCACACACAGATGCAGGCTAATAAATACAAATAGAACAAGATAAAATACAAATACTATGAATAAATGAGTGGAGACTAAATGTAAGTGTGAGGTAGATGTATGTGCAAAGGAGCTGTGAGCTTGATATGAAAGATGACCTGATGTGCAAACATTACTGTTAAAACAGGTCAGCTGTCCAAGAGTCTGACAGCAGTGGGAAGAAGGAGTTGTTGAGTCTGGATGTTCTGGATTTTGAACTTCTGAACCTTCGTGCTGAGGGTAGAAGTGTGAACAGCCGTGTTGGGGGGATGTGGGGTCTTTGAGGATGGAGGCAGCTCTCCTCTGGACTCTGCGATGGTGGATGCAGAGGGCAGCGGGGTCCTGATCATCTTCTCTGCAGGCGTTTGGTCCATAGCAGTAGTGCTGCCGTACCATGCAGTGATGCAGCTGGTCAGTGTGCTCTCCACAGTGCAGCTGTAGAAGCTGCTGAGGATCTTGGGAATGAGTTTGTGAGGGATGACTGTATTGAAGGCGGAGCTATAATCAACAAAAAGCACCCTGAGGTCTTTGTTTTCCAGGTGGGAGAGGGAGTAGTGAGGGGCAGCAGCGATGGCGTCTGACGTGGACCTATTGGGCCGGTAGGCAGACTGCAGGGGGTCCAGAGTGTCTGGGATGTTGCTCTGGATGTAGGCCAGCACCACTCTCTCAAAGCACTTTGCAATGATGGGAGTCAGTGCGACTGGTCTGTAGGCGTTTAGTGGCTGGGCTTTTCTTGGGGAGGGGCATGATGGTCGTGGTCTTGAAGCATGTGGGGATAGTGCTCTGTGTGGGAGTCAAATTGTTAAATGTTGTCATTGTGTTACTTAAATTTGTAAGTCTTGGTTCAAGCAGCCTGATCAAAGACGTTCCTTTGTCTCTGACCACCTCTCCAGCCAGTTTGTTGGTGGGGAGGCTGCAGTGTTTTCTTATAGGCACATCTATGTGAGGGCTCTGTTTGCTGCTTAGTAAGCTTCCTGCTTTATCATCCTTTGTGGGCAGGAGGTCACACAAACGCACCCCAAACACACACACACACATAGGGCCTTATGTTTGTTGACCATAGGGGGGTTACAATGGGTGGTGCTTGTGTGTACTGTAACTGTGTTCAGTAAAAGGTCGTCTGTGGGTGGATTCAGTGCTTTCCTGACACACCGAGCGGTCCTCCCTTGCTAGCAAGTAAAAGCTGTTCGTCTTGTTTCCGTTAACAGGAACAAGTTTGTAAACCAGCGGGGCCTGTGGAAGCACAGACACAACACTCTGGCTGAGGAAAGGTTGAAGATGGAGGTGAGAACGTGGACTAACTCTGAATGCAGAGCTGGCTTGGAGCTGTGGAGACTTACTGAGGAGTAAAGTGGACATGAAGGAGTCACAGAGGGAGGAGGAGGTGAACAGTGATGTTTGTTAGACAGGATCAGACTGAAGAGGGAACATAAGAAGAGTTTCATGCTGGATTTGAACAGGACAGGAAGATAAGCTCCGCCCAGCAGCTGAGTCCTCTCTGCTCACACTGGTGTTGGACTGCAACATCAGGGAGTCTGCTTCCACATCTGGTTTCCACAGCTGGAGGAAGCTATCCCACGAGCACGCCTACGCCCCTCTGTCATTACTGAAGTAGTGATGGTGTTTAATCAGTGTGAGACTGTTTCACTGGTCCAAGCAGAGATTTACATAAATGAGCTTTTATGAGTTCTTATATTATCTGATCAGGCCGTTTGCTCCTGTTAAAGAGAAATGTGCATCGAACGTTGTGGGTATTCATGAGTCTAACACTTTAAACCTGTGTGTGACGTTGTGTCCTTGAACGGCCCTGACAGACGGCTGTAGTCCATAATATTAATGTTTCCTGCTGACTGAAATAAGCAGCTGAGCTCTGTGAGGGCAGAGCTGCTGCTAACAGGTGAGTCTGTTACCTGGACTGGACTGAGTGAGCTGCTGTGTCACAGCTTTATCAGTGACACACTCAGCATGTGTGTGTGTGATATGTCACAGTGCTGGAAACACACATGAAAATATATTAAAGGTTGAATCTTTGTTCTTTTGGTTTGTGGAACAAAAATCAGCAACGAAGAAACGCGAGCGTAAAACTTGGTGTAGAAGTGCAACAAACATAAGCCGGCTCATTTGATGCTGTGACGCTTGAAAAGGATTTGCGCACCTACATCATTATTTACGGTTTAAATTGTGCTGCCTTCAGGTGCACCTGGTAAATTCAGGAATCTCTACTCCAAACCACAGCAGGTTGTTTTAGAGGCTTTTCTGGGTTAATGTTGGTTTGTTGGCAGAAACATGTCTGTGATCGCTGTGTTGTTCTTTTTGATGCAGGATTTCATGTAACTCAGTGCTAAAATCATAACAATGAAGTTGAACAGTTCTAGTGCTCATGCGTCAGCTAGCATGCGTCAGCTAGCATGCAGCCTGTTTCAGTCGCTCCTGCTTTTACTCTTTACTCTAATTTTTTCTTACTTCTTTCTTTGTCCTTTACTGAGTGTGTTCATCTGTTTAAAAGCTTTCTTTTCAAACATGTGGATCGAGAGAGTTTTTGTTCTGCTGTTGCTTTCACTGAGGAATGGGACCGCAGCACAGCAGCTACACACCAGAGATCAGCTGAGCCGCCTGATGCTGCTGTTGCAGATTAACTGGTGTCTCAGATTAACTGGAGACGGTCAAACAGATGTGTGACAGACTTTAAGGAGCTGCTGCCAACAAACCAGCAAATAAACACTGAATATTTCATGTGTGACATTTGTGAGGTGGCCTTAAACACAGTCCGTCAGTCTTTTTGCTCTTGAACAGTGAAATATTAAAAACTGTCTGGAGTTTATTTGGTGATGTTCTCGTGCACGAGGCGAAAAAGGAAATCCAGGTAGTTTCTCCTGATCACCTGAGGCCGTCATTACTGTGTGAACCCACACACCACTCCTCACTCCTCCCACCCGCTGCACACAGTCACTGAGTACAGACCGGCTGATTCCTGTAAAGGGAGAGGCAGGAAGAGGCGGAGCAACAGCTGAAAAACAAGAAGCCCAACGTCATTTTGCAGAAGTGAAAGTGTGAGAGAGCAGCAGCAGAGCTGCAGTCGAGTCCTGTTTGTCTCTAAAAGAAGATTCACTGGAGTCCATCAGGTTCCTCTCAGCAACAGTGGTGAGTGCAGCTGATCACACTTCCTGCTTCTACACAAATCTTCACTCTGTTCACTTCATCAGGACTCATCACAGTCACACTGGATCCATAGAAATCTGCTCATGTAACCACAGATCCACTGTAGGAGCATCGAGCTGCTGCTTCAGTCTCACTGTGGCTCTGCTCAGGACTGTGGACTCAGGCTGTGCTCTGGACTTCAGACTGACTCCACACTTCCTGGTTATTCATCACTTCCTGTTCCTATTAGATTGATTCTGGATCTGATTGATCATAAGGATTACAGACGTGAAAACACCTATTTATTCTTTATTGATATAAAGCCTTTGATACTGTAAACCAGCAGATTTTGGTCAGTACTTCAAAAAGTCATTCACACATTTTACAAAGATTATCTGACTTAGTGTATCCTGTAAGAGTCACAGATGATCCTCAATCATTCAGAAAACAGTCGATGCTGCACTTTATAACTTTGTGTGGAAACATGAATCTCATTATTTAGACAGATGTGTTTGAATCATCCTGATAATCAGGCTTTAAACATGTCAGAGTTCCACACATCAGCTGTGATATTCAAGCTGACCTGGATCAAACATGTCATCAGACACAAACATAGATGATGCTGTTTAATCCCAAAGCTTATTTAAACAAACTGGAGGACAGAATTCCTCCTTAAATGGGATTTTGATCAAATCCACTGATCTCGTTTTCACACACAGGCTTTATCATGGTGGCTTCTTCTCTACTAACATCAATCTTTGATTTGGACAAACAAATATGTGAAACACAAAAATAAATCAATGTTTTCTGAGGATCCAGAATAACATGAATGATGTATCCCAGCGAGTGACTGGAAAAGTTCATCTTCTTCCACATCCTGAGTTTGTGAGGATGTTCCAGTATCTGTGAGAGAAAACAGGACAGTTTTTACTGACGCACAAATGGACCAAATATACAGACACCTCTGAATAAACATGTTCTCATCAATGCCATTAAAATACTGGATCAACAGTTAATAACACATTTCTGAGGTTTGTGATTCATCGTCCTCCTCACTGTCAGCTCTACTGGAACAGTCACTGTTTAATATTAATGGCTCGTTGATCTGGACGTACAATAAGAAGTATTCAGTCACCAACAAGGTCGAAGTTTACTTCACAGTGATTGATGGAAAATATCCAACAAACTGATTTATTCAAGTATACAAATGATCTGGATGAATCTTGGACCTTCTGTAAAACAGAGAAACAATTTCACATCTTTGTAACGACTGTATTTATCTTCATCCCCAAACGTTGATCCTGTCCATCTGGACGCTGCACTGTACAGCAGACACTACGATGTTAGGTTTGTGTTTGGATGAACCAGTTTGTGTCTGAGTGTGTTGCTGGGTCTCCACCAGTTACTCTGAGAACTGAAGAAGCTTCTCTGATGAAACGTCTTCAAGAAACTCAAAGAAGTCCAGACGCTTTTCTCTCCAAGCTCCTCAGACTACTGACGCTTGTTTCTCTCTTTGTAAAATGAAATTTAAAGTGAATTTTGAATCAAATGTTTCTCTTCTTTCTCCCTCAGAGTGCAGACATGTCTGCTGCCAGCAATCTGCGATCTGAAGATCAGTTTCTGTGCTCCATCTGTCTGGATGTGTTCACTGATCCAGTCTCTACACCATGTGGACACAACTTCTGCAAAACCTGCATCAGTCAGCACTGGGACATGAATGTCATCTGTAAGTGTCCCATGTGTAAAGAGACTTTCTACACTCGACCTCAGCTGAGGGTCAACACCTTCATCTCTGAGATGGTGGCTCAGTTCAGACGTGAAGCTCAGCAGAAAGCCAGCAGCAGCAGCTCAGAGCAACAAGCTGCCAAACCAGGAGAAGTTCCCTGTGACTTCTGCACTGGAACCAGACTGAAGGCCCTGAAGTCCTGCCTGGTGTGTCAGACCTCCTACTGTCAGACTCACCTGGAGCCTCATCTGACAGTGAAAGGTCTGAAAAGACATCAGCTGGTTGATGCTGTGGAGAACCTGGAAGGCAGGATGTGCACGAAGCACGATAACCTTCTGCAGCTGTTCTGTAAGACCGACCAGACATGTGTCTGCATGCTCTGCCCTGTTTTAGACCACAAGAACCACGAGTTTGTTCCTCTGAGAGAAGAATATGAAGGAAAGAAGGCAGAGCTGGAGAAGACAGAGGCTGAGATTCAACAGATGATCCAGAAGAGACGACTGAAGATTCAGGAGATCACAGAGTCGGTGAAGATGAGTAAAGATGCTGCAGACAGACAGAAAGCAGAAGGTGTTCAGGTCCTCACGGCTCTGATGGAGTCTGTTGAGAGACGCCTGAAGGAGCTCATGAAGGAGATCGAAGACAAACAGGAAGCTACAGAGAAACAGGCTGAAGGTCTCATCAAAGATCTGGAACAGGAAATCTCTGAGCTGATGGAGAGAAGCTCTGAGGTGGAGCAGCTCTCACGCTCTGAAGACCACCTCCACCTCCTCCAAAGCTTCTCCTCCCTGAAAGCTCCACCCAGCAAGGACTGGACAGAGGTCAGAGTTCATCCACCATCATATGAGGGGACTGTGGGGAGAGCTGTGGCTGAGCTGGAGGAGACAGTCTGGAAACCCATGAAGAAGAAGCTGTTAGAGGCTGAGCTGCAGAGGGTGCAGCAGCATGAGGTGGATGTGACTCTGGATCCTGATACAGCTCATCCTAACCTCATCCTGTCTGATGATGGAAAACAAGTGTACTGTGGTGATGTGAGGAAGAAACTTCCAGACAACCCAGAGAGATTTTCTAAGTGTGTTTGTGTTTTAGGAGAGCAGAGTTTCTCTTCAGGCAGATTTTACTTTGAGGTTCAGGTTAAAGGAAAGACTAAATGGGATTTAGGAGTGGCCACAGAGTCGATCAACAGGAAGGGAGACATCACACTGAGTCCTCAGGATGGTTTCTGGACTGTAGGGCTGGTAAATGGAAATGAGTACAAAGCTGCTGCTGGTCCTTCAGTCCCCCTCTGTCTCCATCCTGGTCCTGAGAAGGTGGGGGTGTTTGTGGATTATGAGGAGGGTCTGGTCTCCTTTTATGATGTAGGTGCTGCAGCTCTGATCTACTCCTTTACTGGCTGCTCCTTCACTCACAGACTCCACCCATACTTCTGTCCCTGTAACAATGATGGAGGTAAAAACTCTGCACCTCTGATCATCTGTCCTGTCAATCAAACTGATCAACGACTGATTTTATTGGATGAATGATTGATTTTTCTTGAAGGGAACAAATGAACATATTGAGTGTAAATCCTCTACAGTCTCCATGTTTCTATAGAATCTGATCATCAGGACTCTGATTCACACTTTGATTCTCATGGAGTTTGATTTGAACAGAAGAAAAGTTGAATCAGGAAATGTTCCCACTGATGGAGACTCGAGCTGAAGAGCAAATATCAGAGAACAAATGTCCAAAAGCTTCATTTCCAATAAAGTTTGTTCAATGCTTTGAGTGAATCCAGACTCATGTGTGGCTGTTATACGGAGCATCAGAGTCCAGCTGAGTTATGTTGGATACAAACTGCTTATTTTGGCTCTGTGAGGAGTTTTGTTCACTGAAAACTGATGAGACGGATAATATTCAAAGAACTCTGTAGAGATTCATGCATCCACGTTCTCCACCTGCAGGTGTGGAGGAGAAAGGTGGAGCACAGACTGCTGCATCCTTCCAGTCACATCATTTTGATGATTATATTTGCATGTTGTGATGATTTGGGTTAAAGACAAACAGAGTTGAACGGCTGCAGTCACAGCATGAAGACGATGCTGAAGCTGAGCTGTCAGTGAACATGTTTCACTGTGATTTGATTTGAAGAATAGAAAGTGTGTGTGGCTGCTGACAGCTGCAGTCTGTTAGTCTGCATGTTCAACACACAACTTGAGGCTGAGAGCGGTGTGTTCTTCCGACTAGCCTGCTAGGTGTTTTGCCGCCTCCTCTCAACCACGCAACACAACCCAACGTTCCAACGTGTCAGGAGCATCAGCACAGCTGAAATGCATTTTTCCTAAGCACCGCGTCTCTGTGGCTTTTAAACCCCAAAACACGCTACAACAAAAATGGGTCCACCCCAAGGATGGGGTCCCCCGGTGTAGTTTCCACTGTGAGAGACTGTGGGCTTCCTCAGAGTGAGGCTGAGAGCGGCAGGCCCAGCTGGAGTCTGACCTGTGGCCCTTCAGATAAAGCTGAAAAAGGCCAATATATGATATTAAATATAAAATATAATTAAAAAACAACATCAGAATGAACAACGAGCTGCTGTTAAGAACTCCCGACGTCCGTCCAAGGCCCGATTGGTTTCTGTTTCCATGACAACAACAACCGTATGTGGAAAAGACCAAAAACTGAAGCGGTGAAAAAGTTTTGTTGCAGATTAACTATTAACTTTATGTTATTCATTGTCAGCTCGTGCCATCATTAAAGCATGTTAGAACACACATGTAGGATTTCACGAATCATCGCTCCTAAATTTAATCGTATCCATAACAACTGTGTGTACGTGTTCGCTTTGAAAACATCACATTCTTTATGTTGGTTGGTTTAGACGAGTGATCTCCAGGATGAATGAGGGCAGAGGCCCGTTTCATGGAGACTGTTTAAGTGTAAACCTGGATTAAAAGCCACATTTGAACACCTTCATCAGAGGCTGTGACCATGTTGAAGGACTGATGCTGACGTGCTCTGACACTCATTAGCATAGAAAACAAAGTGGTGAAAGCACAGAGCCCTGAGGAGCTCCACTGGACGGTCTGTTCACAGAACATTTAATTATTTCACTTTTATTTACATGCAAAACAGCCTCAGAGAGAACAGCTGTTTCAGAGCTGCCAGCTTTATTGGAAAGATGAACTGAAATCCTAAAATAGTCCAATTCATGACAAACTGACACGGTGAAATGTTGCAGGATTCAAATGTGTCGATGGATGAACTCTTTCAGTATAAGATGCAATAATACAAAACACATGAAGGTGAGGAGGAATTCATTTAAAGTAAGTGTGATTTAAAGAGGACTGATTCTTTCCTGGTCAGGCTGAAGCTTTCACCGTCTGACCTCTGTAAACAAACCGAAACACGTTCAGTGTTTAGTTTTACCAATTAGGTTTCATGAATCACCATCTGAGAACGTCTCCGATGTGGGCGCCACTCACAGGGATCACTTCCTGTAGAAGGGTCACATGACCTGTTAAACCCAGAGAGCTTCGTGTGACCTCTGACCCTGATCACCAGCGTCAGGGTCAGTGAAGGTGAGATACCGTGTGACAGGAGGAGGAACTATAAAGTTTTATTTGTACGAACACGTAGAACAGATGAAGTCAGAACGAAGCAGGTGGAGCTCAGTCAGGGTGGAGGTGCAGACAGGTGAGCTGAAGGGGAGGAGCCAGTCTGGTCAGGAACTCTCTGTCTCCTCGAGTGAACCTCCTCACCTCTGAAACACACACACACACTCTGAAGGTTGCAGTCAGGGTGGTGAGGGTGGTGTGTGAGGGTGGGGTTACCTTCTGGTCTCTGGTTGGTGTGTTTCCTGCAGGTGAGGCTGAGCGGCCGAATCATGACATCGCTGCTGCACAGACACAACAGGAAGTGGAGGAGGAAGTCGTCAGCGTCCCCGTCACACACCTGAGACAGACACAGAGGTTATGTCTCTGCAGACTCACGGCTCGGCCCTGTGGAAACGTCCTGCAGGACGCCTGTTTCTCTCTGTGGTGGCCCCCCCACAGCGTCCCCACCGTGCTTCACTGTGTGGACGCTGTTCTTTGGGTTGTAGCTGCATCTTCTTCTCGTTTCACCTCCTCTGACCACAGGACGTTTCAGTCTGCAGGGTCTTTTAACACAGCTCCACCTGTGGGTGGAGGGGCCCTGTGGGTTCTCCTGGTGTGACCCGAGTCCTAAATGCCTCTCGCTGTCCTGCCCCTCCCCTGTGGTCTCCACCCTCCATGTGGGAGGTGTGGCGTTCACAGTCAGCCCTGATTACCCTCAGAACTACACCACCTGCTGCTTCATCAGGTCGAGTGGGTGGAGTCAGGGGCACGACCTGAGTCTCGCTGAAACACACGGCTGTAAGGCCCCTCCCTCCTGTTCACGTGGGCCCAGCGTGGGTCCGTCACACCTACAGACTTTTAAAGGTGGAAGTGGCCACGCCCCCAAACCAGTTCAGCAGTAAGGTGTGAGCAGACGGAGCTGTTACCAGGATGCAAACAGGATGTGTCCTTTCAAAGTTAAAGCCTCATCTTAAATTTTAAAGACAAAATAAAGTTTAAAGACGACGATGAGCACGTGACTCACCTGTGACAGGTTAACATATACACCTGACAGGTGCTACTGACCTGGCTCTGCCCACGAGGGAAGACTCTGATGTGACCTCTGACCCTGAGAGCTCTCTGAAGCCCCTCCCACTGAGCATCAGCCAATCCCAGCAGAGCACGAACCAGAGCAGCTGAGAAGCAGACGTGAGCCTCACCTGTCCCGTCATCGATCACCAGCCTGATCGAAGAGCAGAGCCACATGGTTTGATCATGTGACTGTTCATGTGTACTAATATCAGAGAGCAGAGACCGATGAGGGAAACCTCTGGCCACGCCCCTTAGTGACATCATCAAAGCTGGGTTGATACCTGAGTGTTAGCGGCGATGAGTCTGTAGAAACATCCAGGCTGGAGGACAGGAAACCACCGCGTACACACACCTGAGAACACCAGCACCACCTGCACACACACACACACACACACACACACACACGTAACTGTGTATCCAGGTGAGCTCAGGTAAACACACACAGGTGCGTCTCTCACCTTTCTCTCCTGCTTTTGTTCACTTTCTTTCTCTGTCATTGGCTCATTCTTTGGGTCCCGCCTCCAGCTGACCACTGGACCAATCACAGCAGCTTTCACTGAGAAGCACAGTCTCAGCCCTGCCTCCTGATCCTCTGCCTCCGCCCCTGTATTCCTCCAGGACACACCCTCCTTTTGCTCCACCCTGATCACCATGGAGACACAGGGCCAGGGGTTGCCGGAGTTGGCTTCTTCTTCTTCTCTTCTCCTCCTTTTACTCCCAGCAGTCTCTTCTTCTTCTTCTACTGTCTGCTTCCTGGCAGTGACATCCCCTCCTGGCTCCTCCCCCTTGTGTCTCAGGTGTGTCTCCATGGCAACAGATGGACTCAGGATGTGCAGGTGGTCCAGAGAGAACTGCAGGTAAACCCTGTGAATTGAACCCAGCTTTATTTAACTCATAATGTTTACAACCAGGAAGGAAGCTCACATCCTGAACCAATCAGACGCCCTCCTACATCACAGAATGGACCAATGAGCAGTCAGCATGCTGCAGGTTGTGTGTGTGTGTACCTGCAGTGTTTGTGTGTGATGAACCTGTCCTGGTCCAGGTGTTGGTAGGAGGGGAAATCTGATTGGAGGAATCTCTCTGTCACCATGGTGAACTGCACCACACCCACCAGACAACCTGCAGCACACACACACACACACATTAAAGAATAAAGCTGTGTGTCCCTGTGTGTGTGTCTGTGTGCGTGCATTGTACCGATCCAGGCGCTGTTAAAGACCGCCCTCTGCGCTCCCTCCTCCTCCTCGCTGCTCTCCGTCAGCACGCAGGCTGCAGCTCCCGCGGCGTCTCTGAGCTGCATCGAGTGTTTGAACTCAGACGTCTGTGACGGCAGCTCCAGCACGCCGACCAGCAGCAGGGGGCGCTGCCTGACACACAAACCGGCAAAAACCATTGGTACGTAATCACACGACTTCATGTGGGAGCTGCTGTCACCTTACCTCACAGCGTCTCCACCCCGAGGCTCGGAGGACAGAGTCCTGCAAGACCAGGACAGGAACCCGTTGATCTGGGCGGAGGTCAGGTTGGAGCCATCAGGGGGCAGCAGAGAGCTCAGAGGGGCCGAAGACCAGCAGCCAGTCTGCAGGGACTCCAGGAGCTCCGACACACCGAGGTACTGCCGGACCGCCGAGGACACGCTGTACTGCAGGGACACAGAGCACACTGAGCATGCTCCACACTCACCTGTAAGGAAGACAGGTGAGAGTGGGACCTACCTGCGTCACAGGACAGGTGTGAGGCTCGTCCAGCATCTCAGCGTAGATGTCTCTGCGTCCTCGTCCTCCAGCTCTGCTCAGAGTCTCCATCAGCCTCCAGGACAGCAAGCACACACACTGCTGCCTCCACACACCTTGGACCAGACTGAGGACCAAGACCAGAACCAGGACCAGGAAACAAGCCAGAGCCAGCGGAGGACAGGAGGACAAAGGTTAGGCTCTGCTGTCTCTGACTGTGGACAGGTGGTGGTGGGTGGAGCCTCACCTGTGTGCCAGCTGCGAGCTTAGGTGACAGGTCCACAGGTAATCGGACACATCTGTGTTTCTCTGCAGCAGTAACCGTGGTAACGCCCCATCTCCCGGGCAGCGGTTGTCGGGTGGCGAGCCTCCCGCCCTGCTGAAGGCCGTCACCCTCAGGCTGGAGCGCAGGCAGGTGCAAAGCATGCTGGGAGGGAAGTCCGGGCAGGGCCGGTACAGGAAGTGGGCGTGATGCAACTGCAGGGGGAGGAACCATCAAACTTTATTAGTCGTGGCTGCCACGAACACAAACGGGCATGATGATGTCACGTCATGTGACTCACCTCCACTCTGTCTCCCGCCCTCAGCTTCCTCTTCGCCGCCGGCTGATAGGCCACGCACAGACCCACCTTCCCATCCAGCACGTAGAGCCCCGCCCCCTCACTCACAACCTCAGTCACCGTGCCCTATCACAGCAGAGGAGGCTTAGTAATCAGCACACAGGTACAAACCTGTGGTAGCCAATCAGAGCTCACAGCACTCTCACCTGGTAGCTGATGACTTTGGATTGCTTTATCCTCACAGCTGATTGGTCCAGCTCCACCTCCTCATGCTCCGCCTCCTCACAGTCGTCCTCAGCAGGCTGTGACAGCAGGGACTCAGAGTGTGTGTGTTCCTGTGTGTGTTCCTGTGTGTGCGTGTAGTCGGCGTGCAGCTCGGAGCGCTTCGTCACACACAGGATGTTGTTTCCTCTCCAGCCTCGTAGCGCACACACACGTAGAGCTGTCACACACACGCTCTGCCCGACACACACACGCTGGATCCAGCTGAGCCGGCTGCTGTCCTGCACACACACACACACACTGAGCTTCATCGTCCCTCCTCACCATCATCATCCTCAGAGAGCTGGTACCTGTACGAGCACGGGCAGCGAGCGCGACTCATCCGTCAGCGTGAAGCAAAAGAAGGTCGTTCCTGCCACGGCCAGCAGAGGGCAGACTGAGCCCACCTCTCCGAACACGCTCAGCCGCTGACCTTTGACCCTGGAGCACACACACACATCTGTCACACACACTGCTCAGAAACTCCACTGCAGTTCAGAGGTCATGTGACCCACCTGTGCCTCAGCAGCCTGCCGGCCTCTCCGACTCCCACCGCTCCGCTTAGCTCCACCCTTCCAGGAGCAGCAGCCAATCCCTGCTCAGCACCAGGACACAACAGGACAGGGGAGCCAATCAGCTCCAAGAAGCCTGCGGCCTCTTCCTGGCCCGATGCATTGTGGGGGATGTAGTTCCAGTGAGGGAGGAAAACGGGACGATCGAGCCACAGGGGCGAGAGAGACAGGCACTGGATGAGGGCGAGAGAGAGACGCGGGTGAGAGAGAGGCGGAGTGTGTCCTGGGTGGATGCTGGAAGCCTGTACTGATGATGACAGCTTCATCAGCTCTGATCTGCAGTGATGCCGTTTGTTTTATAGCTGCAGTAGATCAGATTAGATCAGATTAGATTAGATCAGATCAGATCAGATCTGATCAGATTAGATTAGATCAGATCAGATGAAACTTTATTGATCCCTCGGCTGCGTTCCTCCAGGAAATTCGGTTTCCAACAGCCCAGCACCGACAGAAGTTACAGAAGGTGAGCAGAAATATACACATATACAAATACAGAGTATAGAAAAGGGAAGAATAGAATAAATAGCAATAAGAACACAAGGGAATTGCACATTTCAAGTACTGTGAGTCATTAATCCGTGCGGTGACGCTAGGACCACACTGAGCCTGCTGCAGCTGTCTGACTGTAATCTGTCAGGTTACTGCAGGTGATGCTATCTGTATACTTTATGTGAGGAGGAGGCTCCACATCTTTATAAAGCTCTGCTGTCATCACGTCTGTGCCAGCACAGTTACTCACTTGCTGACAGACTCTGTCTTTACATCCTTACTTATCGATCAGCTAAGTGAATCCATATAAACACAGCTCACATTTAACAAGTCCTGATGTTTCTGAGTTACAGAAATGAAAGTCAGCTGTTGAGCTTGTTTGCTTGTTTCATGCTGATGTAAACATCAGCAGAGAAGCGTGTGATGACCAGACTCTATCAGCACTTGTGTCCCTGCACAGAGAATGAGCTGAATTAAAGAGGAATTCGATTTCATTCACGTTGCACATGAACACCTGCAGTTTGTTGTGACCTCGTTACCATCAGTTCTGACCAGATCCGGTTTAGTGACCCTGCTGTGAAGAAGCTCCTGAGAACTAACCAGCTGATGGACCATGGGTTAAGGTTAGGCTCCTCCCCCTCTGACTCACCTCACACATGACGCTGCCGCTGGCGTCCGTCAGCCTGTACTCTCCGTCAGGGCCTTCTCTCAGACAGCCAATCAGCAGCAGGTTGACCCTCGGCAGCGCCCTCTGACCCGGCACGGCGAGCTCCGCCTCCCTGGCCCAGGCTCTCTGCTGATTGGTGCTCCAGGACAGGTTGCTGACGCAGGCCAGGTGCTGCTGGGAGACGAGCTGGGAGACGGACAGCAGCCTGCGGACAGACGGGAGGACAGCGGTAAGGCCAGGTCACGTGACCTGCGACAGCGATGATGTCAGCGGGCGTTACCTGTAGCTGACAGGTAAGCTGTGGGCCACACACATCTGCTGCTGGATCGCCTGCACCGCACACATGCTCAGGTCAAAGAGGCTGAGGTCACCGTGGTTACCTGGGAAAACAAAGTTTAAAGGGTAAACACAAACATAAACAACTGAAGCCCCGCCCACTGAGAACACCTGAAGTGGACACCAGAGCTGGTGTGTCAACAGGTGGGACCACCTGAGGAAGCAGCTGCTCTTCATCCTCAGACTCTTAGTCCTCCCTGTTCCTCACTGACAGTCGGTCACCTTCATGGCTCTGACCTTTGAACCACACTCACATCTACACACTGGACTGCTCTGATGACACCTGTGAGGGCAGGTGAGCCCTGCTTTCACTGTTTAAATAATGGTTTAAATAGTATTTGGTTTCATAAAAGACATGGACATCGTCATTAAGGATTTAAAGTACAGCTGATTTATCAGCCAGCTGTTTCAAACAAACAGGAACTCACCTGTCTGCGAGGGGGCGGAGCTACACACCACAGGACTCAGGTGTTCAGAGATGGAGGTGAAGATGTTCTTTAACCACAGGGACTCCTAAAGAAACAAAGCAGCAGGTCGGAGGTCACAATAATAAATGTAGAACAGGCTCACATCCTTATATTCTCTTTTCTGTGTGGATTTCTGCTATAGAATTAGCTCGAAACAGCGATCGGCTGCTGCTCTTAATTGCCAGGACAGGCCGGGTTTCGGCAACCCTCAAGGGTGCTTCGCAACCAGCGGGCCTTAACGCCGTTAAGATGCCGCCTAAGAGGAGCAACGTTAATGAGGAGGAACTGGAGGACATAAAGAAATCCCTAAACTTTATGTCTGAAGAAATAACAACAATTTCAAAACAACAAAATCTGATACTCAATTTAATGGATGATATTAAAGAACTAAGAAGGCAGAGCGAGGAAAAGGACAAGAAGATTGCTATGCTGGAAGGACGGGTGTCAGATCTGGAACAATATTCAAGAGTAAATGATGTGATAGTGACAGGACTGGAAACCAAGCATCAGACATACGCACGGGTAGCAGCAGCAGAGAGAGGGGAGCCACCCGAGCAAGAGCTACGCTCTTTGGAAGAGCAGGTAATGGCCTTCTTTAAAAGCAAAGGTATCAAAATGGACAGTAAAAATATTGAGGGATGCCATCCTCTTCCTGCCATTATCATTCATTTTGTTAATAGAAAACAGAAAAAAGAACTGCTCAAGCAAGGAAGAAAGCTAAAAGGTACAAATGTTTATTTAAATGAACACCTAATCAAGAAAAATGCAGACATTGCAAGAAGAGCAAGAATATTAAGAAAACAGAAGAAAATACAGTCAACTTGGACGTCAGACTGTAAAATATTCATTAAGTTAAATGGAACACCAGAGCAGGCTAAGGTTCTAGTCATCAAAGAGATGACGGAACTAGAAAAATATAACTGATAAATGCAAAGCAGTGCTAAATATGATGGGACCGTCCAAGTGCACAACCAACGCAGATGTCTGACAATTTTCAACTAACAACTCATATAGATATTGAAAATAAGACATTGATGTATGACAGCAACATAGATCCTGATTGTAATTTCTTTAACAATAAGACAAATGAATGCAATTATTATACAAATGAGCAACTTAAAAAGGAATTCAAGGTAGAACAGGGTATAACAATGGTTCACTTTAATAGTCGAAGCTTATATGCAAACTTTCAATCCATCAAAGACTACATAACACAGTTTGAACAGCCATTCAATGTGATAGCCATATCGGAGACCTGGATAACTCCTGGAAAAGAAGAAGACTTTAAAATAAATGGATATGAATTCCTTCATGTAGACAGGATCAACAAGAAAGGAGGTGGGGTGGCACTTTACATTGATAAAAACCTAAAGTACAAAAGAATGGGAAGAATGACAACTGTTATTGATGGAGTGATGGAATGTTTATCAGTGGAAATAAGTATAGAAAAAAGGAAAAACCTAATTGTCAGTTGTATATATAGAACACCAGGATCTAAGATTGAGATATTTAAGGATAATATGGAGGACTTATTTACAAATATAAATCAGAAAAGAATGTTTATTTGTGGGGACTTTAATATTGACTTATTGAATCCAAATCATAATAAGAGTACAGAAGAATTTATTGATTCCATGTACAGCATCGGTTTATTTCCACTGATAACAAGACCGACCAGAATAACATCTCATTGTGCAACTCTATTAGATAATATATTTACAAATATAATAGAAGGAAAGATAAAAAGTGGGCTGTTAATCAATGATATAAGTGACCATTTACCAGTCTTTGCATCGTATAAATGCCATTATAAAGTGAACAACGATGGACATAAGATTATTTACAAAAGAATAAGAACAGAGAAGACCTTAAATTGTCTTAGAAAGTAACTTTTAAAGCAAGATTGGAATATTGTGTATGAACAAACAGAAGTTAATAAAGCTTACGAAGGATTTTTAAGAACATTTAACACATTACTTGATAAAAACTGCCCAGTAATTGAAATCAATAGGAAACACAACTATGCAGGAAGACCATGGATGACAAAAGGACTACAAAATGCCAGCAAAAAAAAGAATACCCTATATCGAGAATTCATAAAAAAGAGAACAATAGAAACTGAAATGAAGTATAAAACTTACAAAAATAAATTACCTAATATAATGAGATCCTGTAAAAGAGAGTATTACATTAAAAGGTTAGAACACAATAAAGATAACACAAGAGATATATGGAATGTATTAAACAGAATAATCAAAAATGAATCAAGGAATAATGATTACCCTGGGTACTTTATAGAAGGGACAAGAAGTATTAATAACATGGAAGAGATAGTAAATGGCTTTAATGAATTCTTCGTAAACATAGGGCCAAAACTGGCAGAAGAAATAAAGGTTGATGGAATAGAAAGGGACACAGGTGAAAATATTGAAAGGAATAGTAGCTCAATGTTTTTAAGAGCAGTGGAAGAGAAAGAGATTTATGACATAGTTAGAGGACTTAAGAACAAAACCAGTACAGACTGGAATGATATTGATATGGTAACGGTAAAGACAGTTATTGATGGTATCGTAAAACCATTAAAATATATATTCAACTTGTCGTTTCAAAAAGGAGTTTTTCCACAAAAAATGAAAGTTGCTAAAGTTATTCCCATTTACAAAACCGGTGAAAGACATCATTTTACAAACTATAGACCAGTGTCAATACTCTCCCAGTTCTCTAAGATACTGGAACAACTCTTCATAAAAAGATTTGACAGTTTTGTGGAAAAATATGAATTAATGACAGATAGTCAGTATGGGTTCAGAAACAACAGATCAACAGCTTTGGCACTGATAGATTTAATGGAAAAGATAACGGAATGTATGGATAATAAGAGGTATGCGCTCGGAGTTTTCTTAGATCTAAAGAAGGCGTTTGATACTGTTAATCATGAAATTCTATTAAAAAAACTGGAAAAGTACGGGTTTAGGGGAGTGGTTTTGGAATGGTTAAAAAGCTATGTAGGGAATAGGCAACAATATGTACAAATAAATGAATATAAATCTAATTTGATGGATATAGCTTGTGGAGTACCTCAAGGTTCAGTACTGGGTCCAAAAATGTTTATTATGTACTTAAATGATATCTGCAGAGTATCGGAGATTTTAAAGTTTGTAATATTTGCAGATGACACAAATATACTGTGTGCAGGAGAGGAATTGCCACAGGTTTTGGAGATGATCACACAGGAATTAACGATATTAAAGAAGTGGTTTGATATAAATAAATTATCATTGAATCTAGATAAAACCAAATTCATGTTGTTTGGAAACCAAAAGAAAAACATCGAAGTAGAAATATGTGTTGACAATGTATATTTAGAAAGAGTCAATGAAATAAAATTTCTTGGGGTGATCATTGACCACGAGCTCTGTTGGAAGCCACACATTACTTATGTTTGGGGGAAATTGGCACGGGGCATTGCCGTCCTGGGGAAAGCAAAGCATATGTTGGATCAGAAAGCACTGCACATTTTATACTGTGCTTTACTACTGCCATATATGAGCTACTGTGTAGAGGTCTGGGGAAACACATACAAAAGTAACACAAAAACAATAACTATAATACAGAAAAGGGCCATTAGATTAATAAATAATGTGGGGTACAGGGACCATACAAATGCACTCTTTGTCAAAATGCAAGCTATTAAATTCCAAGACTTGGTGAAGCTTAAAACAGCGCAAATAATGTATAAAGTCAGAAATAAATTGCTTCCCAAAGAAATCTGTAAATTGTTCATAGAAAGAGAAGGTGGGTATAACTTAAGAGGGAAATGGAATTTAAAGATACAAAGTGCTAGAACAACTTTAAGAACTATGTCAATTGCAGGAGTTAAATTATGGAACAGTCTAACAGAAGAAATAAAAGACAGTCAAAACATAAAACAGTTTAAAGTAAAATATAAAAACCTAATTTTAAATAAGTATAAGAATGAAGAAAACAGGGTTAACCCAGGACGGTAATGTTGCTGGTAATGGTGTTGCGGTTCTTTTTTTTTGTTTTCTTTTGTTGTTTTTCCATAACTTGTGTATCTGCAAATATACACATTCTGTATTTTTCATATGAAAGAAACTATACTGTGGTGGGGCTTGCTAATTTCTTGTTTTTGATTTATGTATGTTATGTTTTGTTTTACTTCATATGTTTCATATGTTGTTTGTTTAATTTAAGACAAAAAAAAAATTAAATGAATGAGAGGTAAAACTTGAAGGGGTAGGGACAAATAAGTAAATACTTCAGCCTACTCCTTTTCAAACAAATACTGGAATGATATTTTGTAATGATTGTGAAGGCACATGTTTGAAATGTTTGAAATAAAAATGAACTGAACTGAACTCTGCCTACGTCATGACGCAGACAGTCTACGTACGCAGGGCTGTGCGTGTACGTAGACTGTTATTTATCGCTCAGTTCGGGCAAACAGGGTCAGACTGGGACTCACCGCCTCGGTGCTGGGCTTGACCCGGTCCAGGAGCTCCTGCAGGGGGTCCATGTCTTCGCTCCGGGTGCCGGTTTCTCCCCCTGCTGACAAACTCCCGCTCACGGCTTTCAAACAGCTTCCGGTCCTCCTCCTGTTGATGTCCTCCCTCTGACCGTCGCCCCCGTGTTCCCGCCTCTTACCGTTCATAAAGCCGCCATGATGCCCTACCGTCCTACTTTGTTTACTTTTGTTCTGTATTTTAAACAAATCATCAAACTTATTAAACTGACTAGTCTCTGCTCACGCAGGATCTCTACCGCGCATGTGCGGAACAACTTTTCCCTACCCTGCATTTCACAATAAAAGCCCTTCACGTTCACATACACTCAGTGGTCTCCTACCTCCTTTCCTAAGCACTTTTCCTTGTTAGAAACGTTCTGAGGTGGAGGAAATGTGTTTAGGAGATGTGATAAGAACTCAGGAAAGGAAACAGCTGTGTTTGAACTACAAGTCGATCACGTGACTCCAGCCCAGTGTGTTCTCAGCCTGATTAGTGCAGGTGAAGAACATGCTTTTATTATGAAGGGGTCAGACTTCCTGCTGAGGCTCAGGGTCATGTGACTGACAGCACCTTTTGCAGCTCACCTGACGCCACAAGGTGTTTCCTTTTCAGGAGGATGACACTGTGCGAACCTCGGGAATCTCAAACAAAAACACATTTCTGTCAAGTGGAAACTTTAAAATAAAATAAAATTATATATATACATATATATATATAATTTTATTTTTTGAGCTTGCAGAGCATAGATGCAGATCAAACTGAAGGTTTGTCACTGTTTTTTGTTCACTTTTTATCCAGGCTGCAGGTGTCTCAGTGGAAAAATAGAGCGTGGCTGAGCGCACCTGTGCAGACCAGTGATACAGTTTAAGATCAGAGAATTGTAACCCCCTCTTTCATATGGCAGGTACAACAAGCCAAGTCTTCATCTAGGACCTTTGTTATTCCAAATTAACCAATTAAAGATATCGTTTAACTTCTGAAAGGATTCTTTTGGAGGAGGCAGAGGACGTGACTCAATATAAAAACTCTGCATAACCTTTCATCCTTGTTCAGGAATAGGACGGAGGAGGATTTTGAATCATTTATAGCCAGAAAATCGTCTAAATAGCTCCATTTGTAGCATTAATTTTGCAACTTGGCTAACAGACAGCCAGTCTAGGGCCTAGGGCCAATCTCTGCTCTCGATCTCCTAACTGGAAACCAAATAGTACAGCTCTCATTGTAAGTGTCATCACCAGAGGTTCCATAGTCAGAATGAATAGCATTGGAGATAACGGGCACCCCTGATGAGTGGAACACTCCAATGTGACGGGTTAAGTTGAACCCATCTGAGAAAATGATTTCCAAATCCATATCTTGGGAGAAGGTTAAATAAATCTGACCAGTCTATTCTGTCCGAGGCCTGACGAGCGTCCAGTGATAATAAAGCTGCATCGTTAGCATCACATCTCTCATGAATTATATGAGAACCCTTCTTATATTGTGAAACCCTTGATGCTTTGGTACAAAGTGAATCAAATGTGGGATCCAAGGCTCTGATCTTCATGCTAAACATTTAAAGTATTTTAGTGTCAACCCCCGTCAGACTCTAAATGATGAGTGTTCTGCAGGTTTAGCAGGTTTCTCAGTACTCACTGCCTGTCTCACAGTGGGTGGAGAGCCTCCGTGTGATATGCTTCTACATACATGTTAAAAAGTGGAATTATTCTTTCTTCTGGGAAGGTTTTGTAAAGTCAGAAAGCCATCTGGCCCAGGTGCCTTACCACACAGCAAATCCAACATGTCCAAATGAAGACTGTCAGATTTGATTTCAGCTCTTTTAAAGTGTCTTTATAAGTTAATTTAACTCTTATTGGAGAGTTGGAACGTTAACTCTGACTTAGTGTTGAATACCAAATCTGTCTGGAGTTGATCATTCAACACTTATTCATGCTAACTAGGTGTTAAGAGTTTATATACTAACCCCCACAGAGGATTTTAGTTTAACTACATAAGAGTTATCTTCTAATTCATTCTGTGAATTTTACTGTTCTGAATTTCTAGAAATTCCTTTGGAAATAAACATTATTGCAAAGAGGACTGCATCAGCTGAGGCAACATGATGTCCTGTGAGCTCAATTTTCTTTTAATCAGAAAAGGTCAGACACAACAAAAGCCAAGCAAAGCATCAAACAAAGGAAAAATAAAGACAAGTCAAATGTCCAGCCAAAGGATTTATGGGAGACTCCATCAGGGATGGATCGAGTCAACCGGAGCCACAGCTGGACTGGCCAGAGTGGCAACAAGCTCATCAGACCTCTGTGTTGGGCAGGTTTGGGGAGTGTCTGTGATGATAAAGCCACGACTCTGAAGACGACTGCAGAGTTTGGTGCAAGATGTTGCGTCCTTGCAAAACTCCTGCAGCTCCGAGAAGCTCCAGAGTCGACCTTCCCTGGAAAACAGCTTCTGGGAGGCTTTAGCTCTGGAAGCTTCTTGCTCCCTCTCCTGTGCTGTGCCGTGTTTCAGGCACACTCCGCTCAGGTGATTCCAAATGAACAGCTGGGGCTTGTTGCACAGCAGGCAGTACACAATGTTTTTCTCCATGTTGTTTGGACTGCAAATACAAAGAGAGAGACAAACTCTGCACATCACTTTATAGCACCAGTAGCGTGTCTCGGTATGATGCAAAGCTAGCTATGTCGCTACACTGGACACCGAGCAGTACCTACTTTAAAACTGAACCTTTGTTGATCCTCTGCTGTTTCTCCAAAGCACACAATGTTCTGCACAAAGACATTTAACTTTAGCACATGTATAAAACATGCACGCACACCAGCAGTTCGTTCAGCTAAAAGAAACGCTTCATAGAAACCATTTCTACAACCAGCAAACGCAAAGAAAACAAGCCATGACTAAAACAGCAGTTACGTAAATGAGCAGAAGTTGCTAAACAAACAAAACTGAACCAGAAAGTCTCCAGACATCATGTAACCACTGTTTGACAAACGGTCCTACTGTAGGATGATGTTACAGTGATGTCTGACAAACCATCCCACTTAACCGAAGCTGCAAATTCGATAGTTTTGTGCCAAAAGCAGATGGCGTTTTCACTTTAAATGAACAAACATTCACAAAGGCTTAAAACAATATAGTATCCAAGTCAATAACATGCTAATACTTCCAAGTATGAACACAGAGTAGCGTTAAATCACCCGGTGTTCCAGATTAACTGGTGACGGTGGAACAGATGGTGGATTTTTTAATATTTTGTTGTTAACAGCAACAAGACTGGCGGAGTGTGTCTGAGGGAACCTCACAAATGTCACAGCAACACACTGCAGTGGAACCCCGACTTACGAAATTAATCTGTTCCCGACGGTTTTTCGTAAATCGAAGCAGCCATCGCGCCTTTTGAGTGAGAAGATGCTGGCTGGAGACGGAGTTCTTGGTGGCGGAGGTGGTGGAGGCTGAAGAAAGCATACGTATGCATGCATACATACAGCACCACCACGGGGGAAACTGGCATAACATTAAGGTGTAAAGTTGTTGATTTTTTAATTCAAAGATTAATCAGGCTTTAAACATCAGGAGGTAGTGCAACAGACACTGAAGTGCACATTAAAGACCAGAGAGAACATTATTTTTATTAACAAAAAGTTTTAATCCACCAACAGCCCTGACATCTAAAACACTACAAGTAAAAAAGAAAGGCAACAAAAAACAATTCAGACATTTTTACACAATTAGTAACACTTCAGCTTTCTTTGTAATGTCTGCTTGTATTTTAAGAAGTATCGCATTTGGGTAAAAACATTACCAATAACTCAAAATTAGAGGAATAAGTGTATATATGTGTCAGCTGTATGCATGCATACATATGCTGCATGTACATGACGTTCTAAACATTAAAACTAAAACTTTTTTTAAACTTAGATAATTAAAAAAAAAATCTATTTTATCATTTATTTTTTACATTTTTTGTGCATTTTTATGTTTTTGAACTAGAGCTGGGCGATATAAGATTTTTTCATATCACGATATGTTTTTTTCATTTCAGGCGATAACGATATCTATCACGATATCAGCCAAATAACTATATTTGTAAGATTTAAATGTGCCGTTGCTCACAAGTAAAATGTGAAATAATCAGCAGCTTGTTTTGATTTAAATATTTATTTCCCATAATAAGTTCAACAGGGTAGATGTACTTAAGGAACATGAGACTTTTTCAGGTAAATAAAGGCAAATATTGCAAACTACACAAAAGGCAGCCGCTAAAGCGTTTAAGTTTCAAAATAGAACAAACAAAACAGACTAAATTGTCAATTCCACTTAGAAACAAAATATTAATTCTAAAAATAAATCTTAGTTTGTTTTACAGAAGAACAGACAAAACTGACTAACTTTTGTCAATATCAAATAAACTGAGAACTAAAAGGAAATTCTCAATCTCTCCTTGTTGTATAGCTGAGCTTTTCAAACAGTTGTAACAGTTACTTTAGTCTGACAAAAGCCGAATGACGAATTAGCGCTTCCAGTCAGAGACTGAGGCTACGTCCACACGTACACGGGTATTTTTGAAAACGGAGATTTTCCGTTTTCGTTTTAAAAAATAATCCCGTCCACACATAAAGGGAGAAATGAAGGAAAACGCTGCTATGAACATGCCAAAGCAGCAGGTGGCGATAGATTCCTAACCGTGCAGAAATGTTGGCCAATCAGAAGTCTAGAAGCCTCGGTGGGAAAAAAGTAAACAAAGCTGGGGCATAGAAGCAGAACCGAGTCGTAAGTGTGGAGGGACAGTAACTGTGTGTATATGTAAGCATTTAAACACTGCAGAGAGTAGAATTAACAGTATTGTAGAAATTCATTTCACCGAAACAATAACGTGGCGCACAGTGTGACGTCAAAAAATGCGCACACCTTTGACGCTGCGTTTTCTCCGTTTTTCTAGTCCACACTAAATGCAAAAACTGAGTTTTTAAAAATCTTCGCTTTCAGTGACCAAAAACGCCGTTTACGTTTGGACGAAAGGTGCAAACACATAGAAAAATCTGCGTTTTCAAAAATACCCGGGTACGTGTGGACGTAGCGCATGCACCAGTTTATTGTATTTCCAGACTTGCTTTCGGCACAATTTACAGTGCACGCTACTCTGTTTTTTGTCAGACTTGAAATAGCCGAAATACCTTCACACTACGGAACTTCTCTGGCTCTTCCGTTTGACAATCTCTCCGGCATTGGAACCATCATCTGTTTTCTCTTCGGTCACGCTCGGTTGATTTTTCTAGTCGGCACACTCATTTCCTCCATTACCCGGGCGGTACGGTGGCTGGCTGCTTCCCAAACAAACACACGTGCGGCTTGGCACTTGTGCTGTACGTAACAAGTCACGCGACGTGACGCTGCGGCTGTGATTGGTTCAGCTCTGCGCTACGTAATTTGGATTGGCTGTTCTTTTTTTTTTTTTTAAGAGGACAAGAGCGGCGAGGTCTATCGCGATAGTTGAATTTTTCTATCGAGAAAAAGTTATATCGCGATACATATCGTTATCGTTCTATCGCCCAGCTCTATTTTGAACTAATCACTACTGCTACTTTCATCGCTTTTCGCCCTCTAAGGCACACTTTCACCTGAAGGTTGACTTGTTGCTGGCCTCTTTGTGAAAAATCTATCCAACGACGTCTGTCTCTGTCTACTTTTCAAAATGGATCTGAAGTGGGAGAGGCAGACGCACCAAAATGCTCTATAGCACGAGCGGTAAAGTTCTTTTCAGGGTGATTGTCCTTGATATCGGCCGATGGTATGACGGCCTCCTCCTCGCTGAATTGTTGCCGTACTGATGAGTGCAGCATCGCCTCCAACTCTTGCAGCTCTGCCGTTGACAGCTCCTCTCGATGTTCATGCACAAGGTCGTTTATATCCTGCAGTCCCAGGGCAGTGCCAAGATTTACGATCTCCTCAACCTTGACTTCAGGTTGAGGTTCCCCCTCAAAGCCTTCAAAATCTCGAGGGGCAACAGCATCAGGCCACAGCTTCCTCCAAGCAGAATTTAGCGTTCGACGACTCACCTCCCGCCATGCCAAAGAAATCAACTTGAGGCATGCAACGATGTCGAAATGATTTTTCCAAAACTCCCTGAGGCTGAGCTGCGTACTCTCTGTTATGTCCGAACACAGTTTGAACATGTGTTTCGTGTACAGTCTCTTTAAATTAGAGGTCACTTGCTGGTCCATGGGCTGGAGGAGAGGGCTCGTGTTGGGAGGGAGGAGGAGAACCTTGATGAACGAGAACTCCTCCAGGATATCGTCCTCGAGGCCAGAGGGGTGGGCGGGGGCGTTATCGATGATCAGAGGGCACTTCATGGGGAGCTCGTTCTCCTCGAGGAACTTCTTGACAGCAGGGCCAAAAACCAAGTTGACCCATTCGACAAAGAACTGTCGGGTCACCCAGGCCTTGGGGTTGGACCTCCACATAACCTCGAGCCTCTCCTTTAAAGTTTTTGTGTTTCTTGAAGGCACGCGGATTTTCTGAGTGGTACACTAGGAGTGGCTTGACCTTACAGTCCCACTGGCATTAGCACACAGGGCGAGGGTGAGACGGGCCTTCATGGGCTTGTGGCCTGGCATCTTTATTTCCTCCGCGGTGATGTACGTACGCCACGGCATCTTTTTCCAGAAGAGGCCAGTCTCGTCACAGTTGAATACCTGCTGGGGGATGTAGCCTTCTTGATTTATAAGTTCCTCAAATTTTTTAACAAATTCTTCGGCAGCCTTGTGATCAGAACTTGCTGCCTCGCCGTGACGCACAACGGAGTGGTTGCCAGTCCTCTTCTTGAACCGATAAAACCACCCATGCGATGCCCTGAACTCTGGGGAGGTTAGGGGTGCCTCCTGCGAGGACGTCGATGCCGTTGGCTGCTCATTGGAAGCTGCCTTACTTACTAAATCATTATAAATTGAGGACGCCTTCTCGCAAATGACAGTCTCTGTGAGGGTATTGCCCTCCCTTGTCTTTAATCCAAACAAGGAGAAGCCTTTCCATCTCGTCGTGTATGGGGGTCCTCCTTTTGGACATGATGGTGGTGCCCTTTGAAGGTTTACCTGCTTTCATGACTTATTTTTGTTTTATAATTGTTCCTATGGTCGAAGTGCAAGTACGGAAGCCAAGGGGTTGTCACATGATTCGGAAGGCATTGTGGGCATTGAGCTGTTCCCGAAACATCTTAACCTGGTTCGGGAACAGCACCATGCAGGACAGACGAGCTCTACAGAGGGTTGTGCGATCAGCTGACTGGACCAAGGCCAGGAAGATGGTGAAGGACCTCAGCCATCCCAACAACAGACTGTTCTCTCTGTTGAGGTCAGGAAAGCGATTCCGCTCCCTGAAGACCAACACAGAGAGACTGAGGAGGAGCTTCTTCCCGCAGGCGATACGGTCTCTCAATCACAATCACACCACAGTACTGACCCACACATATAGTTCTTACACACACACTGGACATTCTGGACTTTGTTTTCACTTCATCACTTAAATCACTGCTGCTGTTATTGTGTATATATTTATTTATACTTCTTGTGTATTTTGTTCAGACATTCTTATATAGTTCTATATTGTGTATTTTGTTGTACAGTTATTTTATTTTCAATTTAATTTATATATTTTATCTTATTCTTTCCCAGTGTGTTGTACAGTTATTTTATTTTCAATTTAATTTATATATTTTATCTTATTCTTCCCAGTTAAATTTACCCTTCATTCTAATTTGTGTTGTACAGTTATTTCATTTTTAACCTTAATTTATATTTTATTCCTTCCTAGTTAAATTTACCCTTTTTAATTTTTCATATTTATTTCCTTTCTTATTCATAGCCTTTTCCTTTTTGTTTTCTTTAGGTCACGAGCAGTTGTCCAAGCATTTCACTACATATCGTACTGTGTATGACTGTGTACGTGACAAATAAAATTTGAATTTGATTTGAAGGCTCAGCCAATCAGAGCCAGCGGATTTCGTTACGCGGGCATTTTGCCATAACACGGGCAGAAGTATTGCCGTTCAGTGCCTTCGTAACTTGAACTTTTCGTAAGTCGGGGCTCCACTGTATTCTGCATTAGCCAAGTCGCTAGCATTAGCATCCATCAACCTGCAGCCTAAAGCCACAGTGTACACACAATGACCCGCATCCTTTACCGAGATGTGCGAATGACCGAACAACAGCCTGTACTGTGAGGTGCGCCGTGCACGGTCATTGTAATGTTTACTAACCTGAGGCAGTGAAGCTGCTGTCAGCCTGGGTAACAAGTAGACGAAAACACAATAATCTTCTTTAAACCGTGAACGCAAACGACACACATGCTGTGCTGGCGTTAGCTTCACAACAGGAAGTTCTTTCTGTGAAATTCTTCTTCTGCGCCCCAAAACACTGCTCGGTACCACCATCGCGCTCTGCGCCCTCTAGTGTCCGGATGTAGAATAGCATTTAATGCCTGAAACTCACAATCCAACAGGTTTTTGCAAATTGTTTTTAAATCACTGTAACTTTTGAACCGTTCGCTCAATTGAACCTAATACAATTGTTTCTGAAAGCAGAGACTCTGCGCTTTCTCTGCATTTAACTTTAGCGTGAATATGCATGCACACTTTGTTCACCTGATAGAAAAAGTCACATATAAAATTACCCGATACTTGAAAAAACACCAAAGTTAGCAGGTTTACTCTCGCTGTAGTTTCTCCGTAGCGTTACATTCACCTGGAAGTATGTCGGTTCTCAGTCATCCAGCTCAGCATAGTGTAAGGAGCTGCTGATGGAGAGTCCCACATTTAGCCATATGGGAGAGTCCCCAAGAGGGTCATGGACCCCTAATCATCCTCTACCTAATCATATGAACCGAGGTGTGAAGATAACAAAGCCAGCAGGCAGGGTGGCACCTTTGTCTCTCATGCACGAAGAGAGACGCCTCTGAAAAGGCCTCCAGGCCTCTTTAAGTGCAGTCACACCTTACAAAAAGGGATCTTAAAACTGGATTATAGATGTTCAACGATGGTCGTTCACACAGCACAAAAGCATTGCACATCTGCCTTTCACGAGCTGCCGTCTTCCAACAAAAAGCATTTACAATTCCTCATCAGCCGTCAAAGGGTTTCCTACAGCTCGCCTCCTGCCTCTGCACAGCCAGGGAGCTTCTAACGACCTCTGACCTCCTGTAGTTTGGAGTTATCAAAGTAACCCATGACAGTAATGTTTATGCTGAGAGATGGGCTTAATATGATGGAATAAAAATCAGGTCTGTTTTTATAGAAATGCTGTTGAATGCATTAGTTTTAAAATAAGTGAGGAATGTGCTTTTCTATCTCCAGTGCACCCAGGAGGCATTTCTGCTGCACACAAAGGTAACTGAATGTCATTTCTTCTTTTCAGGGTGGAAATGTGTCCAGACTCTAACATGGACCCACGGGCCCCACCCTTGGGATTTATGAGGAACAGGGAAAATGATCGGGAGAGAAGCAACAGACTGACTGAAAGAACTGGAACGAGCTCGTATAGAATCAGCTAAACAATATTGTGGATGAACAAATAGAAGCTTAAACACCTCAGACAAAACTATTATAAAACGGCCCCAAAGCTAAAGAATAACAGCACGGAAACTGTGCAAACAGTTAGAAACATTAAAAATCCACCTGCTTATTGCTGCAAACCCAAAGATACAGAAGAATCCTTTTGGTCCTCCTTCATCACTTCCCTGCTCCTCCTCTGCCTCACCTCGTGCTCTCATCCTGGGTTTGCATTGAAAGTATCCCCACCTAATCCCTTATCTATGTAATGCTGAGCTTGCTAAACCTTTTTTATACTTTTTGTTTTATTGGTGACTCCAGAACTCGTGCAGCTGTTAGTGATCACAGCAAGTTTCCCAACCCCAGTTTTAGTTTCCACTCACCCTTTATTTACAGACAGACATCAGTAACATTGTCAGCTCTGTCTTGCCTGTTGATGGTCTTGTTTTCACATTTTGGGGTTAATCCTTTTAAATAAACTATAAAAACAATCCATGTGTCAGAGCCTCGTTTGTGCTGATTAGAGTCAAGTTTCTTTATTTGTCACATGCACAGTTATACAAATACAACACGCAGTGAAATCTATCCTGACACGCTCCTGCACTGTGAAGGGGACAGAAGAACATGATGTTATATACATTAAGTATAGCAAATATACTTTGATGTATATATTATATACACTGTAGGTGTTGGAGCTGTTATCGATGAAACACTGTCCTTCTCCCTGCCGTCTCTCTTCATGAGATCCTCCACCGATGGGCCAAAGTCGGCTGTCATTCCCAGAATGGTCCAGGTCTCTATCTTACAATGAAACACAGACCGATCTCTGCTTCCTCCTCTGCCTCCTTCATCCCCTCTGAGGATCCAGAAAAGGCTTCAAAGACTCTACTCCCTGTCAAAATTAGGGCTTAAAAAGTTTTCTCCCCCAATAAAGATTAAACCATAAGCTGGGAGGGCTGGGTTTGTTTGCTCTCACTGGTCTGATCGAGCATCCCTGACGTTTCACACTGGTTACCAGTTCTTCAGAGGGAAAAACACAGGTGGGAACAGGAGAGAAACAAGGCACAAGATAAACAGCTCCCCACGGGGTCACATGGGACTATTTCACACATGGTGTGTTCAAAAGCACATCATTAACCACGTACATTCTAAACCCTAACCAGCTTCACAACATCATTCACACTATATGAGGGTTAGTGTTGAGGAAAAGACTGCAGAAGCTGGTAATCCACAAGTGCACGGTGCTTCAGGAGACAGGTGGTCAGGAGCTGCTGAAAAGAAAGCTCACCATGGTAGGGACAGTGAGGAAGAACAAGCCTGAACTTCCCCCTCAGCTGGTATCAACCAGAGGAAGGACTCTCATCCAAATGTGCTTTCACTGACACACACACTCTTGTGTCATAAGTTCCCAAGAAGAATAGAAATGTCATCCTGACATCTTGTCGTCCTACACAAAGACGCCGCTGTCAGCACCACAGAGGACAGGAAGCCTCTGATGATCCAGGACTACAACAAGAACAAAGGAGGCGCTGAGAGCCTTGATAAGGTTTCATCCATCATACATTTTATTTTTATTTATGTGAATCATAGCATTTTTTATTGTTATATATAATATATATAATTATATATATTATTTATTATATTATATATATATAGATTCAATATTGTTCCTAATCTCTTATTTATTGTTCTTGTTATTACAGCTTAATGGTACAAACACCTGCAAGTGAATGACAGCACGCACACACACACACACACACACACACACACACACACACACACACACACACACACACACACACACACACACACACACACACACACACACACATACAGCACAAATTAATTCTTAATTAATTAAGTAAGTAAGTAAAAGACAGCAAAGGAGTCGACCAAAAAGTCCACAGGGAACTTCTCCTGGTTTGGCAGCTTGTTGCTCTGAGCTGCTGCTGCTGGCTTTCTGCTGAGCTTCACGTCTGAACTGAGCAACCATCTCAGAGATGAAGGTGTTGACCCTCAGCTGAGGTCGAGTGTAGAAAGTCTCTTTACACATGGGACACTGACAGCTCTGATTCATGTCCCAGTGCTGACTGATGCAGGTTTTGCAGAAGTTGTGTCCACATGGTGTAGAGACTGGATCAGTGAACACATCCAGACAGATGGAGCACAGAAACTGATCTTCAGATCGCAGATTGCTGGCAGCAGACATGTCTGCACTCTGAGGGAGAAAGAAGAGAAACATTTGATTCAAAATTCACTTTAAATTTCATTTTACAAAGAGAGAAACAAGCGTCAGTAGTCTGAGGAGCTTGGAGAGAAAAGCGTCTGGACTTCTTTGAGTTTCTTTTCATCACAGAAGCTTCTTCACCTCATCCTCAACACGGACCAAGGAATGAATACTGCACTTTTGGAAGAACCCCTGATAACACAACACTGAATATGCCACAGTCAGACTGATGGCAAACAATAACACAGAACCTTTTTTGCCCCACTGTATATTCTCTTGCTTCACTATAAAAAGAAGAGACTGTGAGAAGTCTAAATGCCTCCACCTGTGGCCTTACCTGTCTCCCCGGCACCACCCACTGAATAGCCAGGCACTCCTTTTCTACAGTGTTATACCTTCTCTCATGCTACATATGTGAGAGAAAGGCTAATATAGAGCACTGGCTGGGACGAAACGGCCCCTAGCCCTCGAAGTCTGCAGGACAAATGGGAGTGAAAAGTTAGGAGTGGGGAGCAATGGCTCCCCACAGAGAGCTTTCTTCTGCAAAAATGCTGCCTTGAATGGCATGACCCACTCTCCACCCCTGGGGCAGTACACGCATCCCCACGTAATGCCCCAACAGACTACTAAACCCCGGCCAATTCCTGCCCCAAAATTGGGGGATGCAAAAGTCGCAGGCTAACTGCGGCCTTAATTCTATGCATTTTGTCCCTTCCCTTCTCCTTTGTCCTTCCTCTGAATCATGTCCTCTTCCTCCCTCCTTCTCTCTGTTCCTCTTGTTCTTTGTCTGTTGTTAAAGCTGGTGTGAAGTGTTCAGTGTGGAGGTGACTGACATGATGTGAATATCACAGTGACATAACAAATCCAAACCTTCCTTAAAGGATGATGGAAATAAAACCAGACCTGATTTAAATGTGTCAGATCTTTAAGGTGGCCTCCTTGTGCACCTCTGGACCTCCTCCAGTACTGCTGGACTGATTTACTGTTTCTTATAGATTTTTTCTCACTGAAACTGGGAAAAAGTATTTAAAAATGCCATCTCATCAGGTTGTCTGGCAAAACTCATGTTTTTAGTGTAATAAAGTTTTTTCAAGCTGAAATCTGCTGTTCTATATTTGAGTCAGAAAACCATATCCAATAATGATTTCTTACATTAATTCAAGTATTTCTAAGATAGAGACTCAAGAGACATAAAAATAGAAAGTGTAAGGATGATCAGATGAGCAATGATCATGTCTCAACAGGTTTATTTTGTTCATAGCAGGAGTTGAGGAATCGCAGAACAATGATACATAGTTAATTGTAATAAAATATGGGTCCTTTATTTTATCGTTGCTGTACTTTTTTTGATGGAAACTCCTCATGTTTTGCAAAAACACTGTACATGATGGAGAGAAATTGACATAACTTTTGGATTCAGCACCCTAAAAAACATGAAATTTACCAAACATCTCCCATGCAGCTGATTTTTCACTTCTCTTTGTGAAACTGGACCATGTGATGTTACATGTGTGTCAATATGAGACCAGACTGGATACATCTGATGCTCCTCTGTCTGCTCCTACAGGACGTCTGACGAGTTCCACAGAAAGGAAAAAATAAAAACCCAAATTCCTCTGGTGGTAAAACATGGTGAAGAGGAGCTGGTGGATGAAGAGCAGACCCTCTGCTAGCTTTTTGAGGTTCACACAGTTTAAAGAAGCTTTGATCTTCCTCTGTCAACAGCTGTTACATAATTTCCTTCCAGATCAGAATCAGAAAAGGGTTTTATTGCCAAACATTGAGCAGATTTACAACATTAGGGAATTGCTGTGGTACTTAGTGCGAAACATACTGCAAGACAACACTTTAATCAAAAATTAGTGTCAGAGGTGTCTCTATTGTTGGGGCTGGTGGAGGTATGAAGGCTGCTTGATGGCTCATAAAAAGGGCAGTAAAAGTCGTTGACGGTGTTGGCCAAGAAGAAGTTGTCGGCAGAGTCGTTCTCTGAGATCTGCTGCTGCATCTTGTCAGAGTGCTGGTGTTTAGCAATGTCCACTTCTTTACTGAACCTGTACTTGGCCTCTCTGTCCCTGTCTCTTTTCCAGCCACAGCTGTTTGAGTTTAAGAGTAAACCAGGGTTTGTCACTGTTATAACTCACCCTGGTGCGTGATGGCACGATGCTGTCCTTGCAGAAGTGGATATAGGAGGTGACAGCGTCCATGAACTCATCCTCATCTGTAAACATGTGCCAAGGTCCTCCAGCAACTTGTTACTCCACAGCTTTTTAGTCCTCATGACAGGTTTGGAGAGCTTCAGCCTCTGTCTGTACGGAGCGATCAGGTGGATCATGACGTAGTCAAGGGATTAATAAAGTATTCTGATTCTGTTCAGTGTTCAGGTCTCTTCGCTCTCGCACTGCAGGCCTACTTGTTGCTTCTCGAGTATTTAAAGGTAGAACGGGACTATCTCAGTGCCATAAATCATTGATGGCATTGAGATAGTTTTTTAAATAATCTCTTCTTCTGTAATATAAGAACCTCTCCTGCTTTTAATGGTACTTTTCATTACTTCCTGGTGCATTCTCGTCCCAAACAGATGCTGACGAGCTGACACAGTCACATGGAAGAGGGAGAGAAATCTGACAAAACTAATGATTTCAGTGAACCTCATGTCTAACAATGACAAATGTATAAAATAAATAAAGATGAAAGTAACATGTGTCCTCTTTAGTTTTCTGTGTTACTAATACTCCACTGATCAGATGTCTGAAGCTTCTCCTCTGGCAGGACAGGAGTGAGGCCTGGTCCTGTGAGCCGCTGTGAGGATGTACTCGGGGAAAGGTCACCGGCCTCAGGCTCTTCACCTTTTTAAAGACAAAGCAGTCATTTAGATAGAAGATTGGACAGTGTTCACCTGCACAAAGAGAAATTAAATTAAATGTAATTACTGACCAACACTCACAGTGTTTTCTACAGCTGTGGCCAAACATTTAGAGAACAACAAGTGTTGCTCTTCACACACTTTTAGATCTTTTTGTCAGATGTTTTCTGAAGGATAGAAACTTCTATGTTTCTACAGCATGTGATTGATTATATTTGCTCAGCTCTGAGTTCTAATTGTAGCTGATGAGAAATGACTGAACCATCCTAGTGACAGCTCTGGATCTTAGACTGTAGGATCCACAGGAAGTTTATAAAGATGATGACCCCGAGCGTGTTTCTGCTGTGCTGATGGATCTCCACGGAGCGTCCTGACTCTGTGTCACATGTTAGCTTCATGTGGGTCAAAGGTCAAAGCTGCTGACTGTCAGGAAGCTTCAGAGAAGATCAGACAAAAACGAAACACAGAGCTGAAGATGAAGCAGATCTACATGTGACTGTTGATGGTTTCAGATGTGGATCTCTGTGCTGTCCACACACAGATGCACGCTAATAAATACAAATAGAACAAGATAAGATACAAATACTATGAATAAATGAGTGGAGACTAAATGTAAGTGTGAGGTAGATGTATGTGCAAAGGAGCTGTGAGCTTGATATGAAAGATGACCTGATGTGCAAACATTACTGTTAAAACAGGTCAGCTGTCCAAGAGTCTGACAGCAGTGGGAAGAAGGAGTTGTTGAGTCTGGATGTTCTGGATTTTGAACTTCTGAACCTTCGTTCTGAGGGTAGAAGTGTGAACAGCCGTGTTGGGGGGATGTGGGGTCTTTGAGGATGGAGGCAGCTCTCCTCTGGACTCTGCGATGGTGGATGCAGAGGGCAGCGGGGTCCTGATCATCTTCTCTGCAGGCGTTTGGTCCATAGCAGTAGTGCTGCCGTACCATGCAGTGATGCAGCTGGTCAGTGTGCTCTCCACAGTGCAGCTGTAGAAGCTGCTGAGGATCTTGGGAATGAGTTTGTGAGGGATGACTGTATTGAAGGCGGAGCTATAATCAACAAAAAGCACCCTGAGGTCTTTGTTTTCCAGGTGGGAGAGGGAGTAGTGAGGGGCAGCAGCGATGGCGTCTGACGTGGACCTATTGGGCCGGTAGGCAGACTGCAGGGGGTCCAGAGTGTCTGGGATGTTGCTCTGGATGTAGGCCAGCACCACTCTCTCAAAGCACTTTGCAATGATGGGAGTCAGTGCGACTGGTCTGCAGGCGTTTAGTGGCTGGGCTTTTCTTGGGGAGGGGCATGATGGTTGTGGTCTTGAAGCATGTGGGGATAGTGCTCTGTGTTGGAGTCAAATTGTTAAATGTTGTCATTGTGTTACTTAAGTTTGTAAGTCTTGGTTCAAGCAGCCTGATCAAAGACGTTCCTTTGTCTCTGACCACCTCTCCAGCCAGTTTGTTGGTGGGGAGGCTGCAGTGTTTTGTTATAGGCACATCTATGTGAGGGCTCTGTTTGCTGCTTAGTAAGCTTCCTGCTTTATCATCCTTTGTGGGCAGGAGGTCACACAAACGCACCCCAAACACACACACACACATAGGGCCTTATGTTTGTTGACCATAGGGGGTTTTACAATGGGTGGTGCTTGTGTGTACTGTAACTGTGTTCAGTAAAAGGTCGTCTGTGGGTGGATTCAGTGCTTTCCTGACACACCGAGCGGTCCTCCCTTGCTAGCAAGTAAAAGCTGTTCGTCTTGTTTCCGTTAACAGGAACAAGTTTGTAAACCAGCGGGGCCTGTGGAAGCACAGACACAACACTCTGGCTGAGGAAAGGTTGAAGATGGAGGTGAGAACGTGGACTAACTCTGAATGCAGAGCTGGCTTGGAGCTGTGGAGACTTACTGAGGAGTAAAGTGGACATGAAGGAGTCACAGAGGGAGGAGGAGGTGAACAGTGATGTTTGTTAGACATGATCAGACTGAAGAGGGAACATAAGAAGAGTTTCATGCTGGATTTGAACAGGACAGGAAGATAAGCTCCGCCCAGCAGCTGAGTCCTCTCTGCTCACACTGGTGTTGGACTGCAACATCAGGGAGTCTGCTTCCACATCTGGTTTCCACAGCTGGAGGAAGCTGTCCCACGAGCACGCCTACGCCCCTCTGTCATTACTGAAGTAGTGATGGTGTTTAATCAGTGTGAGACTGTTTCACTGGTCCAAGCAGAGATTTACATAAATGAGCTTTTATGAGTTCTTATATTATCTGATCAGGCCGTTTGCTCCTGTTAAAGAGAAATGTGCATCGAACGTTGTGGGTATTCATGAGTCTAACAGTTTAAACCTGTGTGTGACGTTGTGTCCTTGAACGGCCCTGACAGACGGCTGTAGTCCATAATATTAATGTTTCCTGCTGACTGAAATAAGCAGCTGAGCTCTGTGAGGGCAGAGCTGCTGCTAACAGGTGAGTCTGTTACCTGGACTGGACTGAGTGAGCTGCTGTGTCACAGCTTTATCAGTGACACACTCAGCATGTGTGTGTGTGATATGTCATAGTGCTTGAAACACACATGAAAATATATTAAAGGTTGAATCTTTTTTCTTTTGGTTTGTGGAACAAAAATCGCGAGCGTAAAAAAAAAGCTGTAGTGCCTTTCACTGTGCAATACTTTTGTTAATATCCAACGGTGCAAAAGACTCACAATACTTGAAATGTGCAATTCCCTTGTATTCTTATTTACTCTATGATCCCTTCTGTATACTCTGTATTTATACATGTGTATATTATTATATATGTATGTATATATTTCAGCTCACATTCTGTGACTTCTGTCGGTGCTGTGCTATTAGAACCCACCCGAGGGACTAATAAAGTTTTATCTAATCTAAAAACTTGGTGTAGAAGTGCAACAAACATAAGCCGGCTCATCTGATGCTGTGACGCTTGAAAAGGATTTGCGCACCTACATCATTATTTACGGTTTAAATTGTGCTGCCTTCAGGTGCACCTGGTAAATTCAGGAATCTCTACTCCAAACCACAGCAGTTAGTCAGTTAGTTAGTCACACAGTCAGTTAGCTTTGTATAAACACGTGTTAGAAATGTTCTTCAATCAGCTCTTTTTACTCTCATTTCACAGCCAGTACTTTTTACTTTTACTTCAGTAAAGAAGTTGAAACAGTACTTGGAGTATTTTTAACAGTAGTACTTCTACTTCAGTACACACTGTGTGTACTTTTACCACCTGTGTCTGAGACCTCCTTCAGGGTCCAGCTGAAGCTCTCAGTCTGCTGTGGAAAAAGGAAATCCAGGTAGTTTCTCCTGATCACCTGAGGCTGTCATTACTGTGTGAACCCACACACCACTCCTCACTCCTCCCACCCGCTGCACACAGTCACTGAGTACAGACCGGCTGATTCCTGTAAAGGGAGAGGCAGTAAGAGGCGGAGCAACAGCTGAAAAACAAGAAGCCCAACGTCATTTTGCAGAAGTGAAAGTGTGAGAGAGCAGCAGCAGAGCTGCAGTCGAGTCCTGTTTGTCTCTAAAAGAAGATTCACTGGAGTCCATCAGGTTCCTCTCAGCAACAGTGGTGAGTGCAGCTGATCACACTTCCTGCTTCTACACAAATCTTCACTCTGTTCACTTCATCAGGACTCATCACAGTCACACTGGATCCATAGAAATCTGCTCATGTAACCACAGATCCACTGTAGGAGCATCGAGCTGCTGCTTCAGTCTCACTGTGGCTCTGCTCAGGACTGTGGACTCAGGCTGTGCTCTGGACTTCAGACTGACTCCACACTGCCTGGTTATTTATCACTTCCTGTTCCTCTTAGATTGATTCTGGATCTGATTGATCATAAGGATTACAGACGTGAAAACACCTATTTATTCTTTGTTGATATAAAGCCTTTGATACTGTAAACCAGCAGATTTTGGTCAGTACTTCAAAAAGTCATTCACACATTTTACAAAGATTATCTGACTTAGTGTATCCTGTAAGAGTCACAGATGATCCTCAATCATTCAGAAAACAGTCGATGCTGCACTTTATAACTTTGTGTGGAAACATGAATCTCATTATTTAGACAGATGTGTTTGAATCATCCTGATAATCAGGCTTTAAACATGTCAGAGTTCCACACATCAGCTGTGATATTCAAGCTGACCTGGATCAAACATGTCATCAGACACAAACATAGATGATGCTGTTTAATCCCAAAGCTTATTTAAACAAACTGGAGGACAGAATTCCTCCTTAAATGGGATTTTGATCAAATCCACTGATCTCGTTTTCACACACAGGCTTTATCATGGTGGCTTCTTCTCTACTAACATCAATCTTTGATTTGGACAAACAAATATGTGAAACACAAAAATAAATCAATGTTTTCTGAGGATCCAGAATAACATGAATGATGTATCCCAGCGAGTGACTGGGAAAGTTCATCTTCTTCCACATCCTGAGTTTGTGAGGATGTTCCAGTATCTGTGAGAGAAAACAGGACAGTTTTTACTGACGCACAAATGGACCAAATATACAGACACCTCTGAATAAACATGTTCTCATCAATGCCATTAAAATACTGGATCAACAGTTAATAACACATTTCTGAGGTTTGTGATTCATCGTCCTCCTCACTGTCAGCTCTACTGGAACAGTCACTGTTTAATATTAATGGCTCGTTGATCTGGACGTACAATAAGAAGTATTCAGTCACCAACAAGGTCGAAGTTTACTTCACAGTGATTGATGGAAAATATCCAACAAACTGATTTATTCAAGTATACAAATGATCTGGATGAATCTTGGACCTTCTGTAAAACAGAGAAACAATTTCACATCTTTGTAACGACTGTATTTATCTTCATCCCCAAACGTTGATCCTGTCCATCTGGACGCTGCACTGTACAGCAGACACTACGATGTTAGGTTTGTGTTTGGATGAACCAGTTTGTGTCTGAGTGTGTTGCTGGGTCTCCACCAGTTACTCTGAGAACTGAAGAAGCTTCTCTGATGAAACGTCTTCAAGAAACTCAAAGAAGTCCAGACGCTTTTCTCTCCAAGCTCCTCAGACTACTGACGCTTGTTTCTCTCTTTGTAAAATGAAATTTAAAGTGAATTTTGAATCAAATGTTTCTCTTCTTTCTCCCTCAGAGTGCAGACATGTCTGCTGCCAGCAATCTGCGATCTGAAGATCAGTTTCTGTGCTCCATCTGTCTGGATGTGTTCACTGATCCAGTCACTACACCATGTGGACACAACTTCTGCAAAACCTGCATCAGTCAGCACTGGGACATGAATCAGAGCTGTCAGTGTCCCATGTGTAAAGAGACTTTCTACACTCGACCTCAGCTGAGGGTCAACACCTTCATCTCTGAGATGGTTGCTCAGTTCAGACGTGAAGCTCAGCAGAAAGCCAGCAGCAGCAGCTCAGAGCAACAAGCTGCCAAACCAGGAGAAGTTCCCTGTGACGTCTGCACTGGAACCAGACTGAAGGCCCTGAAGTCCTGCCTGGTGTGTCAGACCTCCTACTGTCAGACTCACCTGGAGCCTCATCTGACACTGAAAGGTCTGAAAAGACATCAGCTGATTGATGCTGTGGAGAACCTGGAAGGCAGGATGTGCACGAAGCACGATAAACTCCTGGAGCTGTTCTGTAAGACCGACCAGACATGTGTCTGCATGCTCTGCCCTGTTTTAGACCACAAGAACCACGAGTTTGTTCCTCTGAGAGAAGAATATGAAGGAAAGAAGGCAGAGCTGGAGAAGACAGAGGCTGAGATTCAGCAGATGATCCAGAAGAGACGACTGAAGATTCAGGAGATCACAGAGTCGGTGAAGATGAGTAAAGATGCTGCAGACAGACAGAAAGCAGAAGGTGTTCAGGTCCTCACGGCTCTGATGGAGTCTGTTGAGAGACGCCTGAAGGAGCTCATGAAGGAGATCGAAGACAAACAGGAAGCTACAGAGAAACAGGCTGAAGGTCTCATCAAAGATCTGGAACAGGAAATCTCTGAGCTGATGGAGAGAAGCTCTGAGGTGGAGCAGCTCTCACGCTCTGAAGACCACCTCCACCTCCTCCAAAGCTTCTCCTCCCTGAAAGCTCCACCCAGCAAGGACTGGACAGAGGTCAGAGTTCATCCACCATCATATGAGGGGACTGTGGGGAGAGCTGTGGCTCAGCTGGAGGAGACAGTCTGGAAACCCATGAAGAAGAAGCTGTTAGAGGCTGAGCTGCAGAGGGTGCAGCAGCATGAGGTGGATGTGACTCTGGATCCTGATACAGCTCATCCTAATCTCATCCTGTCTGATGATGGAAAACAAGTGTATGATACTGATGTGGAGAAGAAACTTCCAGACAACCCAGAGAGATTTTCTGACTGTGTTAATGTTTTAGGAGAGCAGAGTTTCTCTTCAGGCAGATTTTACTTTGAGGTTCAGGTTAAAGGAAAGACTAAATGGACTTTAGGAGTGGCCACAGAGTCGATCAACAGGAAGGGAGAAATCACACTGAGACCTCAGGATGGTTTCTGGACTGTGAGGCTGAGAAATGGAAATGAGTACAAAGCTCTTGCTGGTCCTTCAGTCCCCCTCTGTCTCCATCCTGGTCCTGAGAAGGTGGGGGTGTTTGTGGATTATGAGGAGGGTCTGGTCTCCTTTTATGATGTAGGTGCTGCAGCTCTGATCTACTCCTTTACTGGCTGCTCCTTCACTCACAAACTCCACCCATACTTCAGTCCCTGTAACAATGATGGAGGTAAAAACTCTGCACCTCTGATCATCTGTCCTGTCAATCAAACTGATCAATGACTGATTTTATTGGATGAATGATTGATTTTTCTTGAAGGGAACAAATGAACATATTGAGTGTAAATCCTCTACAGTCTCCATGTTTCTATAGAATCTGATCATCAGGACTCTGATTCACACTTTGATTCTCATGGAGTTTGATTTGAACAGAAGAAAAGTTGAATCAGGAAATGTTCCCACTGATGGAGACTCGAGCTGAAGAGCAAATATCAGAGAACAAATGTCCAAAAGCTTCATTTCCAATAAAGTTTGTTCAATGCTTTGAGTGAATCCAGACTCATGTGTGGCTGTTATACGGAGCATCAGAGTCCAGCTGAGTTATGTTGGATACAAACTGCTTATTTTGGCTCTGTGAGGAGTTTTGTTCACTGAAAACTGATGAGACGGATAATATTCAAAGAACTCTGTAGAGATTCATGCATCCATGTTCTCCACCTGCAGGTGTGGAGGAGAAAGGTGGAGCACAGACTGCTGCATCCTTCCAGTCACATCATTTTGATGATTATATTTGCATGTTGTGATGATTTGGGTTAAAGACAAACAGAGTTGAACGGCTGCAGTCACAGCATGAAGACGATGCTGAAGCTGAGCTGTCAGTGAACATGTTTCACTGTGATTTGATTTGAAGAATAGAAAGTGTGTGTGGCTGCTGACAGCTGCAGTCTCTGCTAGTCTGCATAACACACACACAACTTTCCCCCTGAGGCAACGATGCAGCAACAACACAACAGCTGCAGACACACACACGATTGTGCGCTCCCTTTCAGTCTGAACTCTCAAACACACAAACAAACTCTATCAATGTCGTACTGTTAAAGAACTCCTCCTTCTTCAGTAACAATGATTTGAGGTCTCTACCAGTGTCTCTTGTTTTGACCTTTGACCTCTTTATTCCTTATAACCAAATAAACCCTTTTATCTGATATTTTCACCTTATTGATTGATTATATATATCTATTATATTTTCTCACCTTATTTTGACCTTTGACCTATGTCCTTGTTAGCCTTGATCTTCCTTCATCAAACGTGAAATTTCTTTCACCTTTGAACTTAAAGCTTAAATCAAACCTTTGTTAAAAAGCTTCTTACCAACTTGTAATTCCAACTCTCTGCATTAAACACGTATCTTATCATATAAACACTGGATCACTGAGAGAACTTTAGGCAGAACCAAATGAAGCAGCTGACCTCGTCAAACTCACAGCGACAGTAACTGACAGTGAATTATTTTAATCTTCTTCATTGTATTTGTTAGAAACATTTATTTTCCTTTAATTGGACTTTGGTTAAGTTCAATCCGATGTATTAACCGACCTTTGAGGTGAAGTGCAGCTGCGAAGAACGCTACGGCAGGCAATGAGGTGCGTTTAATGTCGCTCTGTTAATTTGAGCGTCCATAAATTGAATGTCTTATTTTTTCTTACTTTATTATTGCTAATTTATTGGAGAATTTGGCCATTTAATTAAGATAGATTTTATGTTGTTGGTGGTAAAGATCTGGATGGATGTTTTATTCTGTGTTTCTATTTTTCAGTTTTACTTTTCAAGACTTGGTGAATTGCCTTTTTCTACTTTTTGTTTAGTTTTGTTAAAATTAGCAGCAGTGAGAAGTGTTGTTGTCGGTCTTGAATATATTTGATGTAGCCCATACTGTTAAGGTAAGTGTCATGTTTTTAGTTGTTAGTCTGATGAAGAATCTTTTATTTTTCTCCAAAAGTTGATTGTGTTTATCTGGACATAGTGTTTTTCAGGTCCAGCTGAATGCAGGTTTCCCCAGTCTTATACGTTGTGACAGCCACTATGGTGCGGTGTCCCTTTAAGACACCCAAGTCGAGGGTTGATGGTGTCATCAGTTTGTGCCGCTGCTCTCTCTCTGGGATTATGAGGACACGTGCCTGCACGCTTCTGCTTAACGAGGGACGGATTTACGTTTTCTTCTTGTTTTGTTTGCAACGCTTGGGTTGTATGAACGCTGGGCGTTATGTTGTTGAGCCGCAGCCGTTCAGCCGGGCTTTTATATGGTTGTTGAAGAAGGCGTATTAAAGAACCACCGTGGATTACCGATACCAGCGTGGGTGTGTGTTCTTCCGACTAGCCTGCTAGGTGTTTTGCCGCCTCCTCTCAACCACGCAACACAACCCAACGTTCCAACGTGTCAGGAGCATCAGCACAGCTGAAATGCATTTTTTCTAAGCACCGCGTCTCTGTGGCTTTTAAACCCCAAAACACGCTACAACAAAAATGGGTCCACCCCAAGGATGGGGTCCCCCGGTGTAGTTTCCACTGTGAGAGACTGTGGGCTTCCTCAGAGTGAGGCTGAGAGCGGCAGGCCCAGGTGGAGTCTGACCCGTGGCCCTTCAGATAAAGCTGAAAAAGGCCAATATATGATATTAAATATAAAATATAATTAAAAAACAACATCAGAATGAACAACGAGCTGCTGTTAAGAACTCCCGACGTCCGTCCAAGGCCCGATTGGTTTCTGTTTCCATGACAACAACAACCGTATGTGGAAAAGACCAAAAACTGAAGCGGTGAAAAAGTTTTGTTGCAGATTAACTATTAACTTTATGTTATTCATTGTCAGCTCGTGCCATCATTAAAGCATGTTAGAACACACATGTAGGATTTCACAAATCATCGCTCCTACATTTAATCGTCTCCATAACAACTGTGTGTACGTGTTCGCTTTGAAAACATCACATTCTTTATGTTGGTTGGTTTAGACGAGTGATCTCCAGGATGAATGAGGGCAGAGGCCCGTTTCATGGAGACTGTTTAAGTGTAAACCTGGATTAAAAGCCACATTTGAACACCTTCATCAGAGGCTGTGACCATGTTGAAGGACTGATGCTGACGTGCTCTGACACTCATTAGCATAGAAAACAAAGTGGTGAAAGCACAGAGCCCTGAGGAGCTCCACTGGACGGTCTGTTCACAGAACATTTAATTATTTCACTTTTATTTACATGTAAAACAGCCTCAGAGAGAACAGCGGTTTCAGAGCTGCCAGCTTTATTGGAAAGATGAACTGAAATCCTAAAATAGTCCAATTCATGACAAACTGACACGGTGAAATGTTGCAGGATTCAAATGTGTCGATGGATGAACTCTTTCAGTATAAGATGCAATAATACAAAACACATGAAGGTGAGGAGGAATTCATTTAAAGTAAGTGTGATTTAAAGAGGACTGATTCTTTCCTGGTCAGGCTGAAGCTTTCACCGTCTGACCTCTGTAAACAAACCGAAACACGTTCAGTGTTTAGTTTTACCAATTAGGTTTCATGAATCACCATCTGAGAACGTCTCCGATGTGGGCGCCACTCACAGGGATCACTTCCTGTAGAAGGGTCACATGACCTGTTAAACCCAGAGAGCTTCGTGTGACCTCTGACCCTGATCACCAGCGTCAGGGTCAGTGAAGGTGAGATACCGTGTGACAGGAGGAGGAACTATAAAGTTTTATTTGTATGAACACGTAGAACAGATGAAGTCAGAACGAAGCAGGTGGAGCTCAGTCAGGGTGGAGGTGCAGACAGGTGAGCTGAAGGGGAGGAGCCAGTCTGGTCAGGAACTCTCTGCCTCCTCGAGTGAACCTCCTCACCTCTGAAACACACACACACACTCTGAAGGTTGCAGTCAGGGTGGTGAGGGTGGTGAGGGTGGGGTTACCTTCTGGTCTCTGGTTGGTGTGTTTCCTGCAGGTGAGGCTGAGCGGCCGAATCATGACATCGCTGCTGCACAGACACAACAGGAAGTGGAGGAGGAAGTCGTCAGCGTCCCCGTCACACACCTGAGACAGACACAGAGGTTATGTCTCTGCAGACTCACGGCTCGGCCCTGTGGAAACGTCCTGCAGGACGCCTGTTTCTCTCTGTGGTGGCCCCCCCACAGCGTCCCCACCGTGCTTCACTGTGTGGACGCTGTTCTTTGGGTTGTAGCTGCATCTTCTTCTCGTTTCACCTCCTCTGACCACAGGACGTTTCAGTCTGCAGGGTCTTTTAACACAGCTCCACCTGTGGGTGGAGGGGCCCTGTGGGTTCTCCTGGTGTGACCCGAGTCCTAAATGCCTCTCGCTGTCCTGCCCCTCCCCTGTGGTCTCCACCCTCCATGTGGGAGGTGTGGCATTCACAGTCAGCCCTGATTACCCTCAGAACTACACCACCTGCTGCTTCATCAGGTCGAGTGGGTGGAGTCAGGGGCACGACCTGAGTCTCGCTGAAACACAGGGCTGTAAGGCCCCTCCCTCCTGTTCACGTGAGCCCAGCGTGGGTCCGTCACACCTACAGACTTTTAAAGGTGGAAGTGGCCTTTAAAAGTGGCTGAGTGAGCCCTCATCTGGGACTCTCCTCAGCTCTTGCTGGGACAGTGGTGCGGCTGCCCCTCTGTTGGTCTTCTATGGTCTCTTGTGTTCTGGGGGCCTCTGGATGTCTGGAGTTTTGATCTCCTCCATACCTGCTTCATACCCTGGAGGACGGGGCTGTGGCCCCCCCACACTCCCTAGCAGATCGTTACATGGAGAAACCTTTGGAATACAAGCGCGCTGATCCACACAGGTGTTCACTGCTCGTAGACTTAAATTACACCTTTCTTGGCTACTACTTCAAAGCACATCTGTCCTGCGTGCTGCACAACAACATTGAATATTTAGTATTTACTGCTGTTTACACTTAGCTAGATTAATGCGATGGTGTTGTGTTTAGTATGTTGCTTTGTTTTTTTTTGTTTTTTTGCTTGTTTTCTATTCTTCTCTCAACAGGTGATCCAGGAGATTTTTATTTTTTTTCTCCCCCCCTTTCCCACTGTCCCTCTCCCCTTCTGTTTTTCCTTTCCTTCCTCTTTCTTTCTCCCTTTCCTATCCCTCACTCATGTCTGTCCCATCTGTAACATCTGAAAATAAAATATAATAAATAATAAAAACAAAGATCGACCAAATGGACCAATACGGCAATGCCACGAAGATCCATTTGGTAAAGTAAATCCATTGGGTATCCTTGTTGGTCTTCAGACAACAATTCTGACGGCTAAAGAACCAAATGGGACAGGCAGAAAAAAATAAAAAAAATAAAAAAAATAAAAATAAAGGTGGAAGTGGCCACGCCCCCAAACCAGTTCAGCAGTAAGGTGTGAGCAGACGGAGCTGTTACCAGGATGCAAACAGGATGTGTCCTTTCAAAGTTAAAGCCTCATCTTAAATTTTAAAGATAAAATAAAGTTTAAAGACGACGATGAGCACGTGACTCACCTGTGACAGGTAAACATATACACCTGACAGGTGCTACTGACCTGGCTCTGCCCACGAGGGAAGACTCTGATGTGACCTCTGACCCTGAGAGCTCTCTGAAGCCCCTCCCACTGAGCATCAGCCAATCCCAGCAGAGCAGGAACCAGAGCAGCTGAGAACCAGACGTGAGCCTCACCTGTCCCGTCATCGATCACCAGCCTGATGGAAGAGCAGAGCCACATGGTTTGATCATGTGACTGTCACCTGACTCATCCAGGTGATTAACACGTATCAGCAGGTGAGCTCAACAGGAAGCTGCTCTTACTTTGCTTTGGACTGAAACACTGACGAGGTCGAGTGACACTGAGAGCTGCTGCAGCCCTGAGAGAGAGAGAGCAACAGGTAAACACACACACCTGAAATCGTGAGCAGTTTCCTCCAAAACGACACTTTACTTACTGCACCAACACTAACACGCCACCAACACGCTAACAACACATGAAGCACTCTGAGTACTTTCACTGCACCCGAGAAACTGACACTAAACACATCCTGTACACACTGTGTGTATTTTATGCAGTACCTGTGTGTACACGCTGCCACACAGCGAGCAGCTCCACTGCAGTTGCAGGAACAGGAAACACACCACGTGACCTTTGACCTGTCCCACAGCGCACCTCTGCTTGCTGCTCAGAGCCCACTCACCCAGGTGCATGATGGGAGCAGGAGGAGGAGGCTGGGCCGAGCTGATAGAAACCAAACAAACAAATAAACAACAGCACGACAAACACGTGAACCAGACTTTACCTGTAAACTTACCTGGTGTCTCCCAGGGAGACCACAGTTATGGAGCTGACAGGTAAGTACGTGCAGTACACACTTCCTGTCCTGAAACACACACACAGGTAAACCGCACAGGTACGTAACCATGGGCGTGACTTTGTATTGAACATTGGGGGGTCAAGATCTCTGTCTAAATAAATAAATCTGGGTACATTTCCAGATGATCAAACAACTATTTTGCTGGTAACACCTGAAACCAGTAAAGAAAACCAGCAGCCTATTGATGCAAGATGATCCAGAACTTTATTGGGGCTGACATTGTTGGAAATGAGTCCAAATAAAGAGTCCAAACTTTTATAAGCCTGTCTATGTGTGTCTCACCTGGACAGCCTCCTCTGGAAACCAGACAACAGCAGAGTGTTACCCGGCAACAGGCCAGGTGGGTAGGGGGTGTGGCTTAGGTCCAGGTACACCTGCAGACTCCTCCCAGCTTGGTCACAAAGAGTGAGACGCACACCTGCACACACACATTCAGCTAACAGTCAGACCTGAGACTCATACCTGAAGCACTGATGCCTGCAGTTCCTCTAGTGTCCAGCAGAGGCAGCAGTGAGTCGCCCCCATAGACTCCCATGTTACAACTTCACAGCAGAAAAGCCTGATACACAAACCACCTGTGTGTTTGTACCTGAGTGTGTGTGTCCAGAGTGGGCGGTCCTGTTGTTCACACTGATCCTTTCAGACACCACACCCTGAAAACACACCAGCTCTGAGCTGAAACACACACACACACACACACACACACACACACACACACCAGTAAGAGTTTAAAGCAGGCTGCAGCTGCAGTTCCTCGGATGGCCACAGGGGGCGACTCAGTGAGGGACGAGCAGTTTACCTGCAGTCTAAGACCTCTGAGACGGACAAGACTGTGGGTGGGACGGCCTGAAAACACAGACATTAAAAATATGACGTCATTCAGGGGTAAAACCGCAAAGGATTGTGGGAACGAGTGGCAAGCGGTACTAGCGCACGCAGGCTTTCACACGAAAACAGTCACACAGTAATAAAAAGAAACACAAAAATGGCAAGAAGCTGCTGTATTATTAACTGTGTTGTATTATTAAGTCTTCTGTTGGAGTTATTACGTAATTTATCACAACATGATTGATGATGTAGGTTACAAATAAGTCTTATATTGATTTGAATTGAATTCGTTGCTATGCTGCTTTGTTCACTGTGGCTTTGCGGGCTAATGTTTGTTGTGTTTTGTAGGAAAACCAGAAACAAAATGCAGGAATGTGATCCAGACTGGCCCCTCTATCAGCCTGGGTCATACCGAGTTTAAAGCTGCTACCACAGCCAGATCTGATTGGTTAAGAGAGAGAGCGATATCGAAACAGCCACGAAACGTCCGCATATATGTGCCCAAGGGTTGTACTGAAGCAAGCAAGTGATGAATAACTGTTTTCCAGTTTGTTGTTAGCAAAGTTTTTTTCTTTGCATTGTTGATTTGTTTTTCAGGAAGCAGCTAATAAAGCTGATGGATTTTTACAATGTTGCCTCTTTCTTGTAAGATTCTATAATAGAATGAAACAATGATGCCAGTTATAAATAAAGACAATAAATTGAATGAATTACGAAACACTCATTTTATTTATATTAGATCTGAAAATGTTGTGTAACACTACAACCTGAAACAACAAACAGATTGTGTTGGCCTGTACAGGAGATAAAATATTTAACAACAGCTAAATAAACGGTAAATGGCCTGTATTTGTATTCTTTACTTAGTCCCGAAGGACCCCAAAGTGCTGGAAATACTAGCGCTTAATGCAGGGTTTTGATTTTGTTGCCACTTGTACCCACAATGCAATGCGTGAAAGTCACATGGTCTGTCAATCTCTAAAAAAAAAGTTTAAGGGTCCTGGAGGAAGATGGGGAGCAAACCGAGTGTTACCTGTCTGCAGGTGGGCAGCAGCAGTGGGCGTGTCAGAGTGTGGAATCTCCAACCACGTCTGACTTGTAGGGTCGACTCAGCGTGGAGATCCACCCCACTGCGCTCAGAAACTCCACAGCCAATCAGAACACTGGGATCCTGATTGACAGACACATGGGCCAATCAGCTGCAAGGATTCAGGTCAGATCAACTCCCCACAAACAGGAATGGTGGGAGTCATCTGCATAGCAGTAAAAATGTAAGCTGTGTTTTGATGATGCTGCCTAAGGGAAGCATGTATAATGTAAACAGAACTGGTCCAAGCATTGAACCCTGTGGAACTCCATAATTAACCTCAGTGTGTGAACAACTACAGTTAAAGCTGAAAAACGTGTTCATGTGTACTAATATCAGAGAGCAGAGACCGATGAGGCCAACCTCTGGCCACGCCCCTTAGTGACATCATCAAAGCTGGGTTGATACCTGAGTGTTAGCGGCGATGAGTCTGTAGAAACATCCAGGCTGGAGGACAGGAAACCACCGCGTACACACACCTGAGAACGCCAGCACCACCTGCACGCACGCACACACACACACACACACACACACACACACACACACACACACACACACACACACACACACACACACACGTAACTGTGTATCCAGGTGAGCTCAGGTAAACACACACAGGTGCGTCTCTCACCTTTCTCTCCTGCTTTTGTTCACTTTCTTTCTCTGTCATTGGCTCATTCTTTGGGTCCCGCCTCCAGCTGACCACTGGACCAATCACAGCAGCTTTCACTGAGAAGCACAGTCTCAGCCCTGCCTCCTGATCCTCTGCCTCCGCCCCTGTATTCCTCCAGGACACACCCTCCTTCTGCTCCACCCTGATCACCATGGAGACACAGGGCCAGGGGTTGCCGGAGTTGGCTTCTTCTTCTTCTCTTCTCCTCCTCTTACTCCCAGCAGTCTCTTCTTCTTCTTCTACTGTCTGCTTCCTGGCAGTGACATCCCCTCCTGGCTCCTCCCCCTTGTGTCTCAGGTGTGTCTCCATGGCAACAGATGGACTCAGGATGTGCAGGTGGTCCAGAGAGAACTGCAGGTAAACCCTGTGAATTGAACCCAGCTTTATTTAACTCATAATGTTTACAACCAGGAAGGAAGCTCACACCCTGAACCAATCAGACGCCCTCTTACATCACAGAGAGTGGACCAATGAGCAGTCAGCATGCTGCAGGTTGTGTGTGTGTGTACCTGCAGTGTTTGTGTGTGATGAACCTGTCCTGGTCCAGGTGTTGGTAGGAGGGGAAATCTGATTGGAGGAATCTCTCTGTCACCATGGTGAACTGCACCACACCCACCAGACAACCTGCAGCACACACACACACACACACACACACACATTAAAGAATAAAGCTGTGTGTCACTGTGTGTGTGTCTGTGTGCGTGCATTGTACCGATCCAGGCGCTGTTAAAGACCGCCCTCTGCGCTCCCTCCTCCTCCTCGCTGCTCTCCGTCAGCACGCAGGCTGCAGCTCCCGCGGCGTCTCTGAGCTGCATCGAGTGTTTGAGCTCAGACGTCTGTGACGGCAGCTCCAGCACGCCGACCAGCAGCAGGGGGCGCTGCCTGACACACAAACCGGCAAAAACCATTGGTACGTAATCACATGACTTCATGTGGGAGCTGCTGTCACCTTACCTGACAGCGTCTCCACCCCGAGGCTCGGAGGACAGAGTCCTGCAAGACCAGGACAGGAACCCGTTGATCTGGGCGGAGGTCAGGTTGGAGCCATCAGGGGGCAGCAGAGAGCTCAGAGGGGCCGAAGACCAGCAGCCAGTCTGCAGGGACTCCAGGAGCTCCGACACACCGAGGTACTGCCGGACCGCCGAGGACACGCTGTACTGCAGGGACACAGAGCACACTGAGCATGCTCCACACTCACCTGTAAGGAAGACAGGTGAGAGTGGGACCTACCTGCGTCACAGGACAGGTGTGAGGCTCGTCCAGCATCTCAGCGTAGATGTCTCTGCGTCCTCGTCCTCCAGCTCTGCTCAGAGTCTCCATCAGCCTCCAGGACAGCAAGCACACACACTGCTGCCTCCACACACCTTGGACCAGACTGAGGACCAAGACCAGAACCAGGACCAGGAAACAAGCCAGAGCCAGCGGAGGACAGGAGGACAAAGGTTAGGCTCTGCTGTCTCTGACTGTGGACAGGTGGTGGTGGGTGGAGCCTCACCTGTGTGCCAGCTGCGAGCTTAGGTGACAGGTCCACAGGTAATCGGACACATCTGTGTTTCTCTGCAGCAGTAACCGTGGTAACGCCCCATCTCCCGGGCAGCGGTTGTCGGGTGGCGAGCCTCCCGCCCTGCTGAAGGCCGTCACCCTCAGGCTGGAGCGCAGGCAGGTGCAAAGCATGCTGGGAGGGAAGTCCGGGCAGGGCCGGTACAGGAAGTGGGCGTGATGCAACTGCAGGGGGAGGAACCATCAAACTTTATTAGTCGTGGCTGCCACGAACACAAACGGGCATGATGATGTCACATCATGTGACTCACCTCCACTCTGTCTCCCGCCCTCAGCCTCCTCTTCGCCGCCGGCTGATAGGCCACGCACAGACCCACCTTCCCATCCAGCACGTAGAGCCCCGCCCCCTCACTCACAACCTCAGTCACCGTGCCCTATCACAGCAGAGGAGGCTTAGTAATCAGCACACAGGTACAAACCTGTGGTAGCCAATCAGAGCTCACAGCACTCTCACCTGGTAGCTGATGACTTTGGATTGCTTTATCCTCACAGCTGATTGGTCCAGCTCCACCTCCTCATGCTCCGCCTCCTCACAGTCGTCCTCAGCAGGCTGTGACAGCAGGGACTCAGAGTGTGTGTGTTCCTGTGTGTGTTCCTGTGTGTGCGTGTAGTCGGCGTGCAGCTCGGAGCGCTTCGTCACACACAGGATGTTGTTTCCTCTCCAGCCTCGTAGCGCACACACACGTAGAGCTGTCACACACACGCTCTGCCCGACACACACACGCTGGATCCAGCTGAGCCGGCTGCTGTCCTGCACACACACACACACACTGAGCTTCATCGTCCCTCCTCACCATCATCATCCTCAGAGAGCTGGTACCTGTACGAGCACGGGCAGCGAGCGCGACTCATCCGTCAGCGTGAAGCAAAAGAAGGTCGTTCCTGCCACGGCCAGCAGAGGGCAGACTGAGCCCACCTCTCCGAACACGCTCAGCCGCTGACCTTTGACCCTGGAGCACACACACACACATCTGTCACACACACTGCTCAGAAACTCCGCTGCAGTTCAGAGGTCATGTGACCCACCTGTGCCTCAGCAGCCTGCCGGCCTCTCCGACTCCCACCGCTCCGCTTAGCTCCACCCTTCCAGGAGCAGCAGCCAATCCCTGCTCAGCACCAGGACACAACAGGACAGGGGAGCCAATCAGCTCCAAGAAGCCTGCGGCCTCTTCCTGGCCCGATGCATTGTGGGGGATGTAGTTCCAGTGAGGGAGGAAAACGGGACGATCGAGCCACAGGGGCGAGAGAGACAGGCACTGGATGAGAGAGAGAGACGCGGGTGAGAGAGAGGCGGAGTGTGTCCTGGGTGGATGCTGGAAGCCTGTACTGATGATGACAGCTTCATCAGCTCTGATCTGCAGTGATGCCGTTTGTTTTATAGCTGCAGTAGATCAGATTAGATTAGATTAGATTAGATTAGATTAGATTGGATCAGATTAGATCAAATTAAATTAGATTAGATTAGATCAGATCAGATTAGATTAGATTGGATCAGATTAGATCAAATTAAATTAGATTAGATTAGATCAGATTAGATTAGATTAGATCTGATCTAATCTAATCTAATCTAATCTAATCTGATCTGATTAGATGAAACTTTATTGATCCCTCGGCTGCGTTCCTCCAGGAAATTCGGTTTCCAACAGCCCAGCACCGACAGAAGTTACAGAAGGTGAGCAGAAATATACACATATACAAATACAGAGTATAGAAAAGGGAAGAATAGAATAAATAGCAATAAGAACACAAGGGAATTGCACATTTCAAGTACTGTGAGTCATTAATCCGTGCGGTGATGCTAGGACCACACTGAGCCTGCTGCAGCTGTCTGACTGTAATCTGTCAGGTTACTGCAGGTGATGCTATCTGTATACTTTATGTGAGGAGGAGGCTCCACATCTTTATAAAGCTCTGCTGTCATCACGTCTGTGCCAGCACAGTTACTCACTTGCTGACAGACTCTGTCTTTACATCCTTACTTATCGATCAGCTAAGTGAATCCATATAAACACAGCTCACATTTAACAAGTCCTGATGTTTCTGAGTTACAGAAATGAAAGTCAGCTGTTGAGCTTGTTTGCTTGTTTCATGCTGATGTAAACATCAGCAGAGAAGCGTGTGATGACCAGACTCTATCAGCACTTGTGTCCCTGCACAGAGAATGAGCTGAATTAAAGAGGAATTCGATTTCATTCACGTTGCACATGAACACCTGCAGTTTGTTGTGACCTCGTTACCATCAGTTCTGACCAGATCCGGTTTAGTGACGCTGCTGTGAAGAAGCTCCTGAGAACTAACCAGCTGATGGACGATGGGTTAAGGTTAGGCTCCTCCCCCTCTGACTCACCTCACACATGACGCTGCCGCTGGCGTCCGTCAGCCTGTACTCTCCGTCAGGGCCTTCTCTCAGACAGCCAATCAGCAGCAGGTTGACCCTCGGCAGCGCCCTCTGACCCGGCACGGCGAGCTCCGCCTCCCTGGCCCAGGCTCTCTGCCGATTGGTGCTCCAGGACAGGTTGCTGACGCAGGCCAGGTGCTGCTGGGAGACGAGCTGGGAGACGGACAGCAGCCTGCGGACAGACGGGAGGACAGCGGTAAGGCCAGGTCACGTGACCTGCTACAGCGATGATGTCAGCGGGCGTTACCTGTAGCTGACAGGTAAGCTGTGGGCCACACACATCTGCTGCTGGATCGCCTGCACCGCACACATGCTCAGGTCAAAGAGGCTGAGGTCACCGTGGTTACCTGGGAAAACAAAGTTTAAAGGGTAAACACAAACATAAACAACTGAAGCCCCGCCCACTGAGAACACCTGAAGTGGACACCAGAGCTGGTGTGTCAACAGGTGGGACCACCTGAGGAAGCAGCTGCTCTTCATCCTCAGACTCTTAGTCCTCCCTGTTCCTCACTGACAGTCGGTCACCTTCATGGCTCTGACCTTTGAACCACACTCACATCTACACACTGGACTGCTCTGATGACACCTGTGAGGGCAGGTGAGCCCTGCTTTCACTGTTTAAATAATGGTTTAAATAGTATTTGGTTTCATAAAAGACATGGACATCGTCATTAAGGATTTAAAGTACAGCTGATTTATCAGCCAGCTGTTTCAAACAAACAGGAACTCACCTGTCTGCGAGGGGGCGGAGCTACACACCACAGGACTCAGGTGTTCAGAGATGGAGGTGAAGATGTTCTTTAACCACAGGGACTCCTAAAGAAACAAAGCAGCAGGTCGGAGGTCACAATAATAAATGTAGAACAGGCTCACATCCTTATATTCTCTTTTCTGTGTGGATTTCTGCTATAGAATTAGCTCGAAACAGCGATCGGCTGCTGCTCTTAATTGCCAGGACAGGCCGGGTTTCGGCAACCCTCAAGGGTGCTTCGCAACCAGCGGGCCTTAACGCCGTTAAGATGCCGCCTAAGAGGAGCAACGTTAATGAGGAGGAACTGGAGGACATAAAGAAATCCCTAAACTTTATGTCTGAAGAAATAACAACAATTTCAAAACAACAAAATCTGATACTCAATTTAATGGATGATATTAAAGAACTAAGAAGGCAGAGCGAGGAAAAGGACAAGAAGATTGCTATGCTGGAAGGACGGGTGTCAGATCTGGAACAATATTCAAGAGTAAATGATGTGATAGTGACAGGACTGGAAACCAAGCATCAGACATACGCACGGGTAGCAGCAGCAGAGAGAGGGGAGCCACCCGAGCAAGAGCTACGCTCTTTGGAAGAGCAGGTAATGGCCTTCTTTAAAAGCAAAGGTATCAAAATGGACAGTAAAAATATTGAGGGATGCCATCCTCTTCCTGCCATTATCATTCATTTTGTTAATAGAAAACAGAAAAAAGAACTGCTCAAGCAAGGAAGAAAGCTAAAAGGTACAAATGTTTATTTAAATGAACACCTAATCAAGAAAAATGCAGACATTGCAAGACAAGCAAGAATATTAAGAAAACAGAAGAAAATACAGTCAACTTGGACGTCAGACTGTAAAATATTCATTAAGTTAAATGGAACACCAGAGCAGGCTAAGGTTCTAGTCATCAAAGAGATGACTGAACTAGAAAAATATAACTGATAAATGCAAAGCAGTGCTAAATATGATGTGACCGTCCAAGTGCACAACCAACGCAGATGTCTGACAATTTTCTACTAACAACTCATATAGATATTGAAAATAAGACATTGATGTATGACAGCAACATAGATCCTGATTGTAATTTCTTTAACAATAAGACAAATGAATGCAATTATTATACAAATGAGCAACTTAAAAAGGAATTCAAGGTAGAACAGGGTATAACAATGGTTCACTTTAATAGTCGAAGCTTATATGCAAACTTTCAATCCATCAAAGACTACATAACAGTTTGAACAGCCATTCAATGTGATAGCCATATCGGAGACCTGGATAACTCCTGGAAAAGAAGAAGACTTTAAAATAAATGGATATGAATTCCTTCATGTAGACAGGATCAACAAGAAAGGAGGTGGGGTGGCACTTTACATTGATAAAAACCTAAAGTACAAAAGAATGGGAAGAATGACGACTGTTATTGATGGAGTGATGGAATGTTTATCAGTGGAAATAAGTATAGAAAAAAGGAAAAACCTAATTGTCAGTTGTATATATAGAACACCAGGATCTAAGATTGAGATATTTAAGGATAATATGGAGGACTTATTTACAAATATAAATCAGAAAAGAATGTTTATTTGTGGGGACTTTAATATTGACTTATTGAATCCAAATCATAATAAGAGTACAGAAGAATTTATTGATTCCATGTACAGCATCGGTTTATTTCCACTGATAACAAGACCGACCAGAATAACATCTCATTGTGCAACTCTATTAGATAATATATTTACAAATATAATAGAAGGAAAGATAAAAAGTGGGCTGTTAATCAATGATATAAGTGACCATTTACCAGTCTTTGCATCTTATAAATGCCATTATAAAGTGAACAACGATGGACATAAGATTATTTACAAAAGAATAAGAACAGAGAAGACCTTAAATTGTCTTAGAAAGTAACTTTTAAAGCAAGATTGGAATATTGTGTATGAACAAACAGAAGTTAATAAAGCTTACGAAGGATTTTTAAGAACATTTAACACATTACTTGATAAAAACTGCCCAGTAATTGAAATCAATAGGAAACACAACTATGCAGGAAGACCATGGATGACAAAAGGACTACAAAATGCCAGCAAAAAAAAGAATACCCTATATCGAGAATTCATAAAAAAGAGAACAATAGAAACTGAAATGAAGTATAAAACTTACAAAAATAAATTAACTAATATAATGAGATCCTGTAAAAGAGTATTACATTAAAAGGTTAGAACACAATAAAGATAACACAAGAGATATATGGAATGTATTAAACAGAATAATCAAAAATGAATCAAGGAATAATGATTACCCTGGGTACTTTATAGAAGGGACAAGAAGTATTAATAACATGGAAGAGATAGTAAATGGCTTTAATGAATTCTTCGTAAACATAGGGCCAAAACTGGCAGAAGAAATAAAGGTTGATGGAATAGAAAGGGACACTGGTGAAAATATTGAAAGGAATAGTAGCTCAATGTTTTTAAGAGCAGTGGAAGAGAAAGAGATTTATGACATAGTTAGAGGACTTAAGAACAAAACCAGTACAGACTGGAATGATATTGATATGGTAACGGTAAAGACAGTTATTGATGGTATCGTAAAACCATTAAAATATATATTCAACTTGTCGTTTCAAAAAGGAGTTTTTCCACAAAAAATGAAAGTTGCTAAAGTTATTCCCATTTACAAAACCGGTGAAAGACATCATTTTACAAACTATAGACCAGTGTCAATACTCTCCCAGTTCTCTAAGATACTGGAAAAACTCTTCATAAAAAGATTTGACAGTTTTGTGGAAAAATATGAATTAATGACAGATAGTCAGTATGGGTTCAGAAACAACAGATCAACAGCTTTGGCACTGATAGATTTAATGGAAAAGATAACGGAATGTATGGATAATAAGAGGTATGCGCTCGGAGTTTTCTTAGATCTAAAGAAGGCGTTTGATACTGTTAATCATGAAATTCTATTAAAAAAACTGGAAAAGTACGGGTTTAGGGGAGTGGTTTTGGAATGGTTAAAAAGCTATGTAGGGAATAGGCAACAATATGTACAAATAAATGAATATAAATCTAATTTGATGGATATAGCTTGTGGAGTACCTCAAGGTTCAGTACTGGGTCCAAAAATGTTTATTATGTACTTAAATGATATCTGCAGAGTATCGGAGATTTTAAAGTTTGTAATATTTGCAGATGACACAAATATACTGTGTGCAGGAGAGGAGTTGCCACAGGTTTTGGAGATGATCACACAGGAATTAACGATATTAAAGAAGTGGTTTGATATAAATAAATTATCATTGAATCTCGATAAAACCAAATTTATGTTGTTTGGAAACCTAAAGAAAAACATCGAAGTAGAAATATGTGTTGACAATGTATATTTAGAAAGAGTCAATGAAATAAAATTTCTTGGGGTGATCATTGACCACGAGCTCTGTTGGAAGCCACACATTACTTATGTTCGGGGGAAATTGGCACGGGGCATTGCCGTCCTGGGGAAAGCAAAGCATATGTTGGATCAGAAAGCACTGCACATTTTATACTGTGCTTTACTACTGCCATATATGAGCTACTGTGTAGAGGTCTGGGGAAACACATACAAAAGTAACACACAAACAATAACTATAATACAGAAAAGGGCCATTAGATTAATAAATAATGTAGGGTACAGGGACCATACAAATGCACTCTTTGTCAAAATGCAAGCTATTAAATTCCAAGACTTGGTGAAGCTTAAAACAGCGCAAATAATGTATAAAGTCAGAAATAAATTGCTTCCCAAAGAAATCTGTAAATTGTTCATAGAAAGAGAAGGTGGGTATAACTTAAGAGGGAAATGGAATTTAAAAATACAAAGTGCTAGAACAACTTTAAGAACTATGTCAATTGCAGGAGTTAAATTATGGAACAGTCTAACAGAAGAAATGAAAGACAGTCAAAACATAAAACAGTTTAAAGTAAAATATAAAAACCTAATTTTAAATAAGAATGAAGAAAACGGGGTTAACCCAGGACGGTAATGTAGCTGGTAATGGTGTTGTGGTTCTTTTTTTTTTTGTTTTGTTTTGGTTTGTTGTTTTTCCATAACTTGTGTATCTGCAAATATACACATTCTGTATTTTTCATATGAAAGAAACTATACTGTGGTGGGGCTTGCTAATTTCTTGTTTTTGATTTATGTATGTTATGTTTTGTTTTACTTCATATGTTTCATATGTTGTTTGTTTAATTTAAGACAAAAAAAAATTAAATGGATGAGAGGTAAAACTTGAAGGGGTAGGGACAAATAAGTAAATACTTCAGCCTACTCCTTTTCAAACAAATACTGGAATGATATTTTGTAATGATTGTGAAGGCACATGTTTGAAATGTTTGAAATAAAAATGAACTGAACTGAACTCTGCCTACGTCATGACGCAGACAGTCTACGTACGCAGGGCTGTGCGTGTACGTAGACTGTTATTTATCGCTCAGTTCGGGCAAACAGGGTCAGACTGGGACTCACCGCCTCGGTGCTGGGCTTGACCCGGTCCAGGAGCTCCTGCAGGGGGTCCATGTCTTCGCTCCGGGTGCCGGTTTCTCCCCCTGCTGACAAACTCCCGCTCACGGCTTTCAAACAGCTTCCGGTCCTCCTCCTGTTGATGTCCTCCCTCTGACCGTCGCCCCCGTGTTCCCGCCTCTTACCGTTCATAAAGCCGCCATGATGCCCTACCGTCCTACTTTGTTTACTTTTGTTCTGTATTTTAAACAAATCATCAAACTTATTAAACTGACTAGTCTCTGCTCACGCAGGATCTCTACCGCGCATGTGCGGAACAACTTTTCCCTACCCTGCATTTCACAATAAAAGCCCTTCACGTTCACATACACTCAGTGGTCTCCTACCTCCTTTCCTAACCACTTTTCCTTGATAGAAACGTTCTGAGGTGGAGGAAATGTGTTTAGGAGATGTGATAAGAACTCAGGAAAGGAAACAGCTGTGTTTGAACTACAAGTCGATCACGTGACTCCAGCCCAGCGTGTTCTCAGCCTGATTAGTGCAGGTGAAGAACATGCTTTTATTATGAAGGGATCAGACTTCCTGCTGAGGCTCAGGGTTATGTGACTGACAGCACCTTTTGCAGCTCACCTGACGCCACAAGGTGTTTCCTTTTCAGGAGGATGACACCGTGCGAACCTCGGGAATCTCAAACAAAAACACATTTCTGTCAAGTGGAAACTTTAAAATAAAATAAAATTATATCAAACTGAAGGTTTGTCGCTGTTTTTTGTTCACTTTTTATCCAGGCTGCAGGTGTCTCAGTGGAAAAATAGAGCGTGGCTGAGCGCACCTGTGCAGACCAGTGATACAGTTTAAGATCAGAGAATTGTAACCCCCTCTTTGATATGGCAGGTACAACAAGCCAAGTCTTCATCTAGGACCTTTGTTATTCCAAATTAACCAATTAAAGATATCGTTTAACTTCTGAAAGGATTCTTTTGGAGGAGGCAGAGGACGTGACTCAATATAAAAACTTTGCATAACCTTTCATCCTTGTTCAGGAATAGGACGGAGGAGGATTTTGAATCATTTATAGCCAGAAAATCGTCTAAATAGCTCCATTTGTAGCATTAATTTTGCAACTTGGCTAACAGACAGCCAGTCTAGGGCCTAGGGCCAATCTCTGCTCTCGATCTCCTAACTGGAAACCAAATAGTACAGCTCTCATTGTAAGTGTCATCACCAGAGGTTCCATAGTCAGAATGAATAGCATTGGAGATAACGGGCACCCCTGATGAGTGGAACACTCCAATGTTACGGGTTTAGAAACTATTGTTTGTTACAAAAGTTGAACCCATCTGAGAAAATGATTTCCAAATCCATATCTTGGGAGAAGGTTAAATAAATCTGACCAGTCTATTCTGTCCGAGGCCTGACGAGCGTCCAGTGATAATAAAGCTGCATCGTTAGCATCACATCTCTCATGAATTATATGAGAACCCTTCTTATATTGTGAAACCCTTGATGCTTTGGTACAAAGTGAATCAAATGTGGGATCCAAGGCTCTGATCTTCATGCTAAACATTTAAAGTATTTTAGTGTCAACCCCCGTCAGACTCTAAATGATGAGTGTTCTGCAGGTTTAGCAGGTTTCTCAGTACTCACTGCCTGTCTCACAGTGGGTGGAGAGCCTCCGTGTGATATGCTTCTACATGTATGTTAAAAAGTGGAATTATTCTTTCTTCTGGGAAGGTTTTGTAAAGTCAGAAAGCCATCTGGCCCAGGTGCCTTACCACACAGCAAATCCAACATGTCCAAATGAAGACTGTCAGATTTGATTTCAGCTCTTTTAAAGTGTCTTTATAAGTTCATTTAACTCTTATTGGAGAGTTGGAACGTTAACTCTGACTTAGTGTTGAATACCAAATCTGTCTGGAGTTGATCATTCAACACTTATTCATGCTAACTAGGTGTTAAGAGTTTATATACTAACCCCCACAGAGGATTTTAGTTTAACTACATCAGAGTTATCTTCTAATTCATTCTGTGAATTTTACTGTTCTGAATTTCTAGAAATTCCTTTGGAAATAAACATTATTGCAAAGAGGACTGCATCAGCTGAGGCAACATGGTGTCCTGTGAGCTCAATTTTCTTTTAATCAGAAAAGGTCAGACACAACAAAAGCCAAGCAAAGCATCAAACAAAGGAAAAATAAAGACAAGTCAAATGTCCAGCCAAAGGATTTATGGGAGACTCCATCAGGGATGGACCGAGTCAACCGGAGCCACAGCTGGACTGGCCAGAGTGGCAACAAGCTCATCAGACCTCTGTGTTGGGCAGGTTTGGGGAGTGTCTGTGATGATAAAGCCACGACTCTGAAGACGACTGCAGAGTTTGGTGCAAGATGTTGCGTCCTTGCAAAACTCCTGCAGCTCCGAGAAGCTCCAGAGTCGACCTTCCCTGGAAAACAGCTTCTGGGAGGCTTTAGCTCTGGAAGCTTCTTGCTCCCTCTCCTGTGCTGTGCCGTGTTTCAGGCACACTCCGCTCAGGTGATTCCAAATGAACAGCTGGGGCTTGTTGCACAGCAGGCAGTACACAATGTTTTTCTCCATGTTGTTTGGACTGCAAATACAAAGAGAGAGACAAACTCTGCACATCACTTTATAGCACCAGTAGCGTGTCTCGGTATGATGCAAAGCTAGCTATGTCGCTACACTGGACACAGAGCAGTACCTACTTTAAAACTGAACCTTTGTTGATCCTCTGCTGTTTCTCCAAAGCACACAATGTTCTGCACAAAGACATTTAACTTTAGCACATGTATAAAACATGCACGCACACGAGCAGTTCGTTCAGCTAAAAGAAACGCTTCATAGAAACCATTTCTACAACCAGCAAACGCAAAGAAAACAAGCCATGACTAAAACAGCAGTTACGTAAATGAGCAGAAGTTGCTAAACAAACAAAACTGAACCAGAAAGTCTCCAGACATCATGTAACCACTGTTTGACAAACGGTCCTACTGTAGGATGATGTTACAGTGATGTCTGACAAACCATCCCACTTAACCGAAGCTGCAAATTCGATAGTTTTGTGCCAAAAGCAGATGGCGTTTTCACTTTAAAATGAACAAACATTCACAAAGGCTTAAAACAATATAGTATCCAAGTCAATAACATGCTAATACTTCCAAGTATGAACACAGAGTAGCGTTAAATCACCCGGTGTTCCAGATTAACTGGTGACGGTGGAAACGATGGTGGATTTTTTAAAATATTTTGTTGTTAACAGCAACAAGACTGGCGGAGTGTGTCTGAGGGAACCTCACAAATGTCACAGCAACACACTGCAGTGGAACCCCGACTTACGAAATTAATCTGTTCCCGACGGTTTTTCGTAAATCGAAGCAGCCATCGCGCCTTTTGAGTGAGAAGATGCTGGCTGGAGACGGAGTTCTTGGTGGCGGAGGTGGTGGAGGCTGAAGAAAGCATACGTATGCATGCATACATACATACATACAGCACCACCACGGGGGAAACTGGCATAACATTAAGGTGTAAAGTTGTTGATTTTTTAATTCAAAGATTAATCAGGCTTTAAACATCAGGAGGTAGTGCAACAGACACTGAAGTGCACATTAAAGACCAGAGAGAACATTATTTTTATTAACAAAAAGTTTTAATCCACCAACAGCCCTGACATCTAAAACACTACAAGTAAAAAAGAAAGGCAACAAAAAACAATTCAGACATTTTTACACAATTAGTAACACTTCAGCTTTCTTTGTAATGTCTGCTTGTATTTTAAGAAGTATCGCATTTGGGTAAAAACATTACCAATAACTCAAAATTAGAGGAATAAGTGTATATATGTGTCAGCTGTATGCATGCATACATATGCTGCATGTAGGCACACTTTCACCTGAAGGTTGACTTGTTGCTGGCCTCTTTGTGAAAAATCTATCCAACGACGTCTGTCTCTGTCTACTTTTCAAAATGGATCTGAAGTGGGAGATGTCAACAAAATGCTCTATAGCATGAGCGGTAAAGTTCTTTTCAGGGTGATTGTCCTTGATATCGGCCGATGGTATGACGGCCTCCTCCTCGCTGAATTGTTGCTGTACTGATGAGTGCAGCATCGCCTCCAACTCTTGCAGCTCTGCCGTTGACAGCTCCTCTCGATGTTCATGCACAAGGTCGTTTATATCCTGCAGTCCCAGGGCGGTGCCGAGATTTACGATCTCCTCAACCTTGACTTCAGGTTGAGGTTCCCCCTCAAAGCCTTCAAAATCTCGAGGGGCAACAGCATCAGACCACAGCTTCCTCCAAGCAGAATTTAGCGTTCGACGACTCACCTCCCGCCATGCCAAAGAAATCAACTTGAGGCATGCAGCGATGTCGAAATGATTTTTCCAAAACTCCCTGAGGCTGAGCTGCGTACTCTCTGTTATGTCCGAACACCGTTTGAACATGTGTTTCGTGTACAGTCTCTTTAAATTAGAGGTCACTTGCTGGTCCATGGGCTGGAGGAGAGGGGTCGTGTTGGGAGGGAGGAAGAGAACCTTGATGAACGAGAACTCCTCCAGGATATCGTCCTCGAGGCCAGAGGGGTGGGCGGGGGCGTTATCGATGATCAGAGGGCACTTCATGGGGAGCTCGTTCTCCTCGAGGAACTTCTTGACAGCAGGGCCAAAAACCAAGTTGACCCATTCGACAAAGAACTGTCGGGTCACCCAGGCCTTGGGGTTGGACCTCCACATAACCTCGAGCCTCTCCTTTAAAGTTTTTGTGTTTCTTGAAGGCACGCGGATTTTCTGAGTGGTACACTAGGAGTGGCTTGACCTTACAGTCCCACTGGCATTAGCACACAGGGCGAGGGTGGAGACGGTCCTTCATGGGCTTGTGGCCTGGCATCTTTATTTCCTCCGCGGTGATGTACGTACGCCGCGGCATCTTTTTCCAGAAGAGGCCAGTCTCGTCACAGTTGAATACCTGCTGGGGGATGTAGCCTTCTTGATTTATAAGTTCAAATTTTTTAACAAATTCTTCGGCAGCCTTGTGATTGGAACTTGCTGCCTCGCCGTGACGCACAACGGAGTGGTTGCCAGTCCTCTTCTTGAACCGATAAAACCACCCATGCGATGCCCTGAACTCTGGGGAGGTTAGGGGTGCCTCCTGCGAGGACGTCGATGCCGTTGGCTGCTCATCGGAAGCTGCCTTACTTACTAAATCATTATAAATTGAGGACGCCTTCTCGCAAATGACAGTCTCTGTGGGGGTATTGCCCTCCCTTGTCTTTAATCCAAACAAGGAGAAGCCTTTCCATCTCGTCGTGTATGGGGGTCCTCCTTTTGGACATGATGGTGGTGCCCTTTGAAGGTTTACCTGCTTTGATGACTTCTTTTTGTTTTAGAATTGTTCCTATGGTCGAAGGATTTCGGCCATACTCGCGTGCAATAGCACAAAGTTTCACACCTCGCTCATATTTATCAATAATTTCTCTCTTTGTTTTCATCGAGAGTACTTTACGCTAGGGCTGGGTTTTTATAATCGATTCATCGATTAAAATCGATTCTGGCTTGGATAACGTAAAATCGATTCATTAAAATCCTGAATCGATTTTTAATATAAATTTATTTTGCCCGAAATGCCAGAATCTCAGGTGACATCTCACAAAATTTCAAGAACCACCAAACAGCTAAGACAATAAATGAGAGCAGGTACAGGGATTCTGCACATAGACTTAAACACAGCGCGACCCGCGGATCAGAATCAGTTAGATGGCGCCTTTCTCACGGTCGGGGCTGAAAGCCGACAGCTCGCTGATTCTGATCTGTCGGCGGGTCGGCGCTTTGTGTTCACGCCCTTTATGCGCTGATTCTAAAGCTGTTAGTTTGATCTCTCTCCAAACAACATTGACCGAACCAGCAGCAAAAGAAGATCCAAACGCTTCACATAAACATCGTCATGAATTCACTTTTACTGTTTTGCTTCCATTGCGATGCGCAGCTCTCTCTCTCTCTCTCTCTCTCTGTACTTCAGGAACAGTTTCCCTTTCTTCATTATTCGCTTGCTTGTTACGCACAAGTCTACTGTTGTTTACAGGCTGTCGGCCGCTGTTTTTTTCCCTTTTACATTCTTCCGAAAAGAAAACCTCATTTCTGCTGTTCAATACTGAACAAATTAAAACTTTTTAAAATTATTCAAAATGCAAAACGCTTAACCGTGTCTCTAATAAAACCGCTGTAACGTCAGAGGTAATGTTCATATGTTGATTAATGGTTTTCTTTCGTTTTTGATGTACTGCAGAATATTTTTATAAAATCCCAGGCCAGGAAAATCACCTTCATGTTTTTCTGTGTTTTATCCTCAGCTACTTTGACACAAAGGCATCTGCTGTGACGCTCACACCTGTGATAAAGTCTTGCGTGTGTCAGCTTCCTTTTTATTGATACAAAAATATGTAAATGTACTGATCTGAATTATATTTCTGACTGTCAAAATTTCCCAGATTTAAATCGAATCGAACTAAATCGAATCGATTCGGGACCTTGTGAATCGGAATTGAATCGATTCTAGAAATCAGTGACGATACCCAGCCCTACTTTACGCTTCATTTTGCTAGCTGCGTGGTTCAAGTGGAACAGCGAAGCGCAGGTGTCACTACCCGATCCGTACCGGAAACCCGATCGGTACCCCGCATGCGCGAAAGGTGTCTACTTCCGGTCGAAGCATTTTACGATAGTTACAGGTCAGAGTATCTGTTAAGATGTTAAGAATAACAAGTATCTCTTAACATGTTTCCGCTAATGAAACATTTAATATAATGTAGACAAAAATAAAAAAATTAAAAGATAGTGACGGATCGGGACTCCCGATCCTTACTGCGCATGTGCAAAGTCAGACCGTACAAATCGGTTCTACCCGATCCGTACCGCGCATGTGCAGGGGTTTTCTTCTTCTTCTGTTCCTTTAATGGCAGTGTACTCCCCAGTGTACGAGGATATCGCCACCTGCTGACTGAGCGAATGAACCCTATTGTAAACTGAATTAGCGTCATTACAAACGTGTGTTAAATTTGATTTAGTGATAATCGAGTGTGTTTATGCTTGTCTGTGTGGAGAGGATTGTTGGAAAAGTGATGATAATGTCTGCTATCACTGTCAATTGCCAGTAAACACTTCATCTGGCTGCTGAATCTTCACGTGACATATTATAAAGTCTGTATTATTAACTCTGTCATTAGGCACCATTCTTCTTATTTTACGGCGCTGTTGTTCAATCGGGGAACGCTTTCTGTTGAGGAGAAAAGCAAAAATTTGTTGCGGATACGGATTATTCATTGTTTAAATGTCCTGGTAGTCGAAAAGGAGGCAGAGCTGCTGAGAAATGCTAGGAGCTAACTGGGCGCTAACCGTATCATTCAAATATATTGAATGTCGCAACGTTGGCAAAGAGAGGAAGTGACGTAAGATTTGCGCATGCGGGGTACCGATTGGGTTTCCGGTACGGATCGGGTAGTGACAGCAAGTACGGAAGCCAAGGGGTTGTCACATGATTTGGAAGGCACTGTGGGCATTGAAGGCTCAGCCAATCAGAGCCAGCGGATTTCGTTACGCGGGCATTTTGCCATAACACGGGCAGAAGTATTGCCGTTCAGTGCCTTCGTAACTTGAACTTTTCGTAAGTCGGGGCTCCACTGTATTCTGCATTAGCCAAGTCAGCTAGCATTAGCATCCATCAACCTGCAGCCTAAAGCCACAGTGTACACACAATGACCCGCATCCTTTACCGAGATGTGCGAATGACCGAACAACAGCCTGTACTGTGAGGTGCGCTGTGCACATTCATTGTAATGTTTACTAACCTGAGGCAGTGAAGCTGCTGTCAGCCTGGGTAACAAGTAGACGAAAACACAATAATCTTCTGTAAACCGTGAACACAAACGACACACATGCTGTGCTGGGGTTAGCTTCACAACAGGAAGTTCTTTCTGTGAAATTCTTCTTCTGCGCCCCAAAACACTGCTCGGTACCACCATCGCGCTCTGCGCCCTCTAGTGTCCGGATGTAGAATTGCATTTAATGCCTGAAACTCACAATCCAACAGGTTTCTGCAAATTGTTTTTAAATCACTGTAACGTTTGAACCGTTCGCTCAATTGAAACTAATCCAATTGTTTCTGAAAGCAGAGACTCTGCGCTTTCTCTGCATTTAACTTTAGCGTGAATATGCATGCACAGTTTGTTCACCTGATAGAAAAAGTCACATATAAAATTACCCGATACTTGAAAAAACACCAAAGTTAGCAGGTTTACTCTCGCTGTAGTTTCTCCGTAGCGTTACATTCACCTGGAAGTATGTCGGTTCTCAGTCATCCAGCTCAGCATAGTGTAAGGAGCTGCTGATGGAGAGTCCCACATTTAGCCATATGGGAGAGTCCCCAAGAGGGTCATGGACCCCTAATCATCCTCTACCTAATCATATGAGCCGAGGTGTGAAGATAACAAAGCCAGCAGACAGGGTGGCACCTTTGTCTCTCATGCACGAAGAGAGACGCCTCTGAAAAGGCCTCCAGGCCTCTTTAAGTGCAGTCACACCTGACAAAAAGGGATCTTAAAACTGGATTATAGATGTTCAACGATGGTCGATGGTCACACAGCACAAAAGCATTGCACATCTGCCTTTCACGAGCTGCCGTCTTCCAACAAAAAGCATTTACAATTCCTCATCAGCCGTCAAAGGGTTTCCCACAGCTCGCCTCCTGCCTCTGCACAGCCAGGGAGCTCCTAACGACCTCTGACCTCCTGTAGTTTGGAGTTATCAAAGTAACCCATGACAGTAATGTTTATGCTGAGAGATGGGCTTAATATGATGGAATAAAAATCAGGTCTGATTTTATAGAAATGCTGTTGAATGCATTAGCTTTAAAATAAGTGAGGAATGTGCTTTTCTATCTCCAGTGCACCCAGGAGGCATTTCTGCTGCACACAAAGGTAACTGAATGTCATTTCTTCTTTTCAGGGTGGAAATGTGTCCAGACTCTAACATGGACCCACGGGCCCCACCCTTGGGATTTATGAGGAACAGGGAAAATGATCGGGAGAGAAGCAACAGACTGACTGAAAGAACTGGAACGAGCTCGTATAGAATCAGCTAAACAATATTGTGGATGAACAAATAGAAGCTTAAACACCTCAGACAAAACTATTATAAAACGGCCCCAAAGCTAAAGAATAACAGCACGGAAACTGTGCAAACAGTTAGAAACATTAAAAATCCACCTGCTTATTGCTGCAAACCCAAAGATACAGAAGAATCCTTTTGGTCCTCCTTCATCACTTCCCTGCTCCTCCTCTGCCTCACCTCGTGCTCTCATCCTGGGTTTGCATTGAAAGTATCCCCACCTAATCCCTTATCTATGTAATGCTGAGCTTGCTAAACCTTTTTTATACTTTTTGTTTTATTGGTGACTCCAGAACTCGTGCAGCTGTTAGTGATCACAGCAAGTTTCCCAACCCCAGTTTTAGTTTCCACTCACCCTTTATTTACAGACAGACATCAGTAACATTGTCAGCTCTGTCTTGCCTGTTGATGGTCTTGTTTTCACATTTTGGGGTTAATCCTTTTAGATCAACTATAAAAACAATCCATGTGTCAGAGCCTCGTTTGTGCTGATTAGAGTCAAGTTTCTTTATTTGTCACATGCACAGTTATACAAATACAACACGCAGTGAAATCTATCCTGACACGCTCCTGCACTGTGAAGGGGACAGAAGAACATGATGTTATATACATTAAGTATAGCAAATATACTTTGATGTATATATTATATACACTGTAGGTGTTGGAGCTGTTATCGATGAAACACTGTCCTTCTCCCTGCCGTCTCTCTTCATGAGATCCTCCACCGATGGGCCAAAGTCGGCTGTCATTCCCAGAATGGTCCAGGTCTCTATCTTACAATGAAACACAGACCGATCTCTGCTTCCTCCTCTGCCTCCTTCATCCCCTCTGAGGATCCAGAAAAGGCTTCAAAGACTCTACTCCCTGTCAAAATTAGGGCTTAAAAAGTTTTCTCCCCCAATAAAGATTAAAACCATAAGCTGGGAGGGCTGGGTTTGTTTGCTCTCACTGGTCTGATCGAGCATCCCTGACGTTTCACACTGGTTACCAGTTCTTCAGAGGGAAAAACACTGGTGGGAACAGGAGAGAAACAAGGCACAAGATAAACAGCTCCCCACGGGGTCACATGGGACTATTTCACACATGGTGTGTTCAAAAGCACATCATTAACCACGTACATTCTAAACCCTAACCAGCTTCACAACATCATTCACACTATATGAGGGTTAGTGTTGAGGAAAAGACTGCAGAAGCTGGTAATCCACAAGTGCACGGTGCTTCAGGAGACAGGTGGTCAGGAGCTGCTGAAAAGAAAGCTCACCATGGTAGGGACAGTGAGGAAGAACAAGCCTGAACTTCCCCCTCAGCTGGTATCAACCAGAGGAAGGACTCTCATCCAAATGTGCTTTCACTGACACACACACTCTTGTGTCATAAGTTCCCAAGAAGAATAGAAATGTCATCCTGACATCTTGTCGTCCTACACAAAGACGCCGCTGTCAGCACCACAGAGGACAGGAAGCCTCTGATGATCCAGGACTACAACAAGAACAAAGGAGGCGCTGAGAGCCTTGATAAGGTTTCATCCATCATACATTTTATTTTTATTTATGTGAATCATAGCATTTTTTATTGTTATATATAATATATATAATTATATATATTATTTATTATATTATATATATATAGATTCAATATTGTTCCTAATCTCTTATTTATTGTTCTTGTTATTACAGCTTAATGGTACAAACACCTGCAAGTGAATGACAGCACGCACACACACACACACACACACACACACACACACACACACACACACACACACACACACACACACACACACACACACACACACACAGCACAAATTAGTTCTTAATTAATTAAGTAAGTAAGTAAAAGACAGCAAAGGAGTCGACCAAAAAGTCCACAGGGAACTTCTCCTGGTTTGGCAGCTTGTTGCTCTGAGCTGCTGCTGCTGGCTTTCTGCTGAGCTTCACGTCTGAACTGAGCAACCATCTCAGAGATGAAGGTGTTGATCTTCAGCTGAGGTCGAGTGTAGAAAGTCTCTTTACACATGGGACACTGACAGCTCTGACTCATGTCCCAGTGCTGACTGATGCAGGTTTTGCAGAAGTTGTGTCCACATGATGTAGAGACTGGATCAGTGAACACATCCAGACAGATGGAGCACAGAAACTGATCTTCAGATCGCAGATTGCTGGCAGCAGACATGTCTGCACTCTGAGGGAGAAAGAAGAGAAACATTTGATTCAAAATTCACTTTAAATTTCATTTTACAAAGAGAGAAACAAGCGTCAGTAGTCTGAGGAGCTTGGAGAGAAAAGCGTCTGGACTTCTTTGAGTTTCTTTTCATCACAGAAGCTTCTTCACCTCATCCTCAACACGGACAGAACCAAGGAATGAATACTGCACTTTTGGAAGAACCCCTGATAACACAACACTGAATATGCCACAGTCAGACTGATGGCAAACAATAACACAGAACCTTTTTTGCCCCACTGTATATTCTCTTGCTTCACTATAAAAAGAAGAGACTGTGAGAAGTCTAAATGCCTCCACCTGTGGCCTTACCTGTCTCCCCGGCACCACCCACTGAATAGCCAGGCACTCCTTTTCTACAGTGTTATACCTTCTCTCATGCTACATATGTGAGAGAAAGGCTAATATAGAGCACTGGCTGGGACGAAACGGCCCCTAGCCCTCGAAGTCTGCAGGACAAATGGGAGTGAAAAGTTAGGAGTGGGGAGCAATGGCTCCCCACAGAGAGCTTTCTTCTGCAAAAATGCTGCCTTGAATGGCATGACCCACTCTCCACCCCTGGGGCAGTACACGCATCCCCACGTAATGCCCCAACAGACTACTAAACCCCGGCCAATTCCTGCCCCAAAATTGGGGGATGCAAAAGTCGCAGGCTAACTGCGGCCTTAATTCTATGCATTTTGTCCCTTCCCTTCTCCTTTGTCCTTCCTCTGAATCATGTCCTCTTCCTCCCTCCTTCTCTCTGTTCCTCTTGTTCTTTGTCTGTTGTTAAAGCTGGTGTGAAGTGTTCAGTGTGGAGGTGACTGACATGATGTGAATATCACAGTGACATAACAAATCCAAACCTTCCTTAAAGGATGATGGAAATAAAACCAGACCTGATTTAAATGTGTCAGATCTTTAAGGTGGCCTCCTTGTGCACCTCTGGACCTCCTCCAGTACTGCTGGACTGATTTACTGTTTCTTATAGATTTTTTCTCACTGAAACTGGGAAAAAGTATTTAAAAATGCCATCTCATCAGGTTGTCTGGCAAAACTCATGTTTTTAGTGTAATAAAGTTTTTTCAAGCTGAAATCTGCTGTTCTATATTTGAGTCAGAAAACCATATCCAATAATGATTTCTTACATTAATTCAAGTATTTCTAAGATAGAGACTCAAGAGACATAAAAATAGAAAGTGTAAGGATGATCAGATGAGCAATGATCATGTCTCAACAGGTTTATTTTGTTCATAGCAGGAGTTGAGGAATCGCAGAACAATGATACATAGTTAATTGTAATAAAATATGGGTCCTTTATTTTATCGTTGCTGTACTTTTTTTGATGGAAACTCCTCATGTTTTGCAAAAACACTGTACATGATGGAGAGAAATTGACATAACTTTTGGATTCAGCACCCTAAAAAACATGAAATTTACCAAACATCTGCCATGCAGCTGATTTTTCACTTCTCTTTGTGAAACTGGACCATGTGATGTTACATGTGTGTCAATATGAGACCAGACTGGATACATCTGATGCTCCTCTGTCTGCTCCTACAGGACGTCTGACGAGTTCCACAGAAAGGAAAAAATAAAAACCCAAATTCCTCTGGTGGTAAAACATGGTGAAGAGGAGCTGGTGGATGAAGAGCAGACCCTCTGCTAGCTTTTTGAGGTTCACACAGTTTAAAGAAGCTTTGATCTTCCTCTGTCAACAGCTGTTACATAATTTCCTTCCAGATCAGAATCAGAAAAGGGTTTTATTACCAAACATTGAGCAGATTTACAACATTAGGGAATTGCTGTGGTACTTAGTGCGAAACATACTGCAAGACAACACTTTAATCAAAAATTAGTGTCCGAGGTGTCTCTATTGTTGGGGCTGGTGGAGGTATGAAGGCTGCTTGATGGCTCATAAAAAGGGCAGTAAAAGTCGTTGACGGTGTTGGCCAAGAAGAAGTTGTCGGCAGAGTCGTTCTCTGAGATCTGCTGCTGCATCTTGTCAGAGTGCTGGTGTTTAGCAATGTCCACTTCTTTACTGAACCTGTACTTGGCCTCTCTGTCCCTGTCTCTTTTCCAGCCACAGCTGTTTGAGTTTAAGAGTAAACCAGGGTTTGTCACTGTTATAACTCACCCTGGTGCGTGATGGCACGATGCTGTCCTTGCAGAAGTGGATATAGGAGGTGACAGCGTCCATGAACTCATCCTGATCTGTAAACATGTGCCAAGGTCCTCCAGCAACTTGTTGCTCCACAGTTTTTTAGTCCTCATGACAGGTTTGGAGAGCTTCAGCCTCTGTCTGTACGGAGCGATCAGGTGGATCATGACGTAGTCAAGGGATTAATAAAGTATTCTGATTCTGTTCAGTGTTCAGGTCTCTTCGCTCTCGCACTGCAGGCCTACTTGTTGTTTCTCGAGTATTTAAAGGTAGAACGGGACTATCTCAGTGCCATAAATCATTGATGGCATTGAGATAGTTTTTTAAATAATCTCTTCTTCTGTAATATAAGAACCTCTCCTGCTTTTAATGGTACTTTTCATTACTTCCTGGTGCATTCTCGTCCCAAACAGATGCTGACGAGCTGACACAGTCACATGGAAGAGGGAGAGAAATCTGACAAAACTAATGATTTCAGTGAACCTCATGTCTAACAATGACAGATGTATAAAATAAATAAAGATAAAAGTAACATGTGTCCTCTTTAGTTTTCTGTGTTACTAATACTCCACTGATCAGATGTGTGGCTGGATGAGGCTCCTAAACATGATGAAATGCCCACAGTGGGAGGCCTTTGTCATCACATGCTTGAACTCATCATATGTTTGCATATGCTGAACAGGCAGTGGGACTGTATTACTACATGCTGTAACTGTCGGGTAGCAACCTGCATGAACGCCGTACTGAATATGACAGGTGTGGTTGAACTGCACGGACACTCTGAAGCTTCTCCTCTGGCAGGACAGGAGTGAGGCCTGGTCCTGTGAGCCGCTGTGAGGATGTACTCGGGGAAAGGTCACCGGCCTCAGGCTCTTCACCTTTTTAAAGACAAAGCAGTCATTTAGATAGAAGATTGGACAGTGTTCACCTGCACAAAGAGAAATGAAATGAAATGTAATTACTGACCAACACTCACAGTGTTTTCTACAGCTGTGGCCAAACATTTAGAGAACAACAAGTGTTGCTCTTCACACAGTTTTAGATCTTTTTGTCAGATGTTTTCTGAAGGATAGAAACTTCTATGTTTCTACAGCATGTGATTGATTATATTTGCTCAGCTCTGAGTTTTAATTGTAGCTGATGTGAAATGACTGAACCATCCTAGTGACAGCTCTGGATCTTAGACTGTAGGATCCACAGGAAGTTTATAAAGATGATGACCCCGAGCGTGTTTCTGCTGTGCTGATGGATCTCCACGGAGCGTCCTGACTCTGTGTCACATGTTAGCTTCATGTGGGTCAAAGGTCAAAGCTGCTGACTGTCAGGAAGCTTCAGAGAAGATCAGACAAAAACGAAACAGAGCTGAAGATGAAGCAGATCTACATGTGACTGTTGATGGTTTCAGATGTGGATCTCTGTGCTGTCCACACACAGATGCACGCTAATAAATACAAATAGAACAAGATAAGATACAAATACTATGAATAAATGAGTGGAGACTAAATGTAAGTGTGAGGTAGATGTATGTGCAAAGGAGCTGTGAGCTTGATATGAAAGATGACCTGATGTGCAAACATTACTGTTAAAACAGGTCAGCTGTCCAAGAGTCTGACAGCAGTGGGAAGAAGGAGTTGTTGAGTCTGGATGTTCTGGATTTTGAACTTCTGAACCTTCGTTCTGAGGGTAGAAGTGTGAACAGCCGTGTTGGGGGGATGTGGGGTCTTTGAGGATGGAGGCAGCTCTCCTCTGGACTCTGCGATGGTGGATGCAGAGGGCAGCGGGGTCCTGATCATCTTCTCTGCAGGCGTTTGGTCCATAGCAGTAGTGCTGCCGTACCATGCAGTGATGCAGCTGGTCAGTGTGCTCTCCACAGTGCAGCTGTAGAAGCTGCTGAGGATCTTGGGAATGAGTTTGTGAGGGATGACTGTATTGAAGGCGGAGCTATAATCAACAAAAAGCACCCTGAGGTCTTTGTTTTCCAGGTGGGAGAGGGAGTAGTGAGGGGCAGCAGCGATGGCGTCTGACGTGGACCTATTGGGCCGGTAGGCAGACTGCAGGGGGTCCAGAGTGTCTGGGATGTTGCTCTGGATGTAGGCCAGCACCGCTCTCTCAAAGCACTTTGCAATGATGGGAGTCAGTGCGACTGGTCTGCAGGCGTTTAGTGGCTGGGCTTTTCTTGGGGAGGGGCATGATGGTTGTGGTCTTGAAGCATGTGGGGATAGTGCTCTGTGTTGGAGTCAAATTGTTAAATGTTGTCATTGTGTTACTTAAGTTTGTAAGTCTTGGTTCAAGCAGCCTGATCAAAGACGTTCCTTTGTCTCTGACCACCTCTCCAGCCAGTTTGTTGGTGGGGAGGCTGCAGTGTTTTGTTATAGGCTCATCTATGTGAGGGCTCTGTTTGCTGCTTAGTAAGCTTCCTGCTTTATCATCCTTTGTGGGCAGGAGGTCACACAAACGCACCCCAAACACACACACACACATAGGGCCTTATGTTTGTTGACCATAGGGTGGTTACAATGGGTGGTGCTTGTGTGTACTGTAACTGTGTTCAGTAAAAGGTCGTCTGTGGGTGGATTCAGTGCTTTCCTGACACACCGAGCGGTCCTCCCTTGCTAGCAAGTAAAAGCTGTTCGTCTTGTTTCCGTTAACAGGAACAAGTTTGTAAACCAGCGGGGCCTGTGGAAGCACAGACACAACACTCTGGCTGAGGAAAGGTTGAAGATGGAGGTGAGAACGTGGACTAACTCTGAATGCAGAGCTGGTTTGGAGCTGTGGAGACTTACTGAGGAGTAAAGTGGACATGAAGGAGTCACAGAGGGAGGAGGAGGTGAACAGTGATGTTTGTTAGACAGGATCAGACTGAAGAGGGAACATAAGAAGAGTTTCATGCTGGATTTGAACAGGACAGGAAGATAAGCTCCGCCCAGCAGCTGAGTCCTCTCTGCTCACACTGGTGTTGGACTGCAACATCAGGGAGTCTGCTTCCACATCTGGTTTCCACAGCTGGAGGAAGCTGTCCCACGAGCACGCCTACGCCCCTCTGTCATTACTGAAGTAGTGATGGTGTTTAATCAGTGTGAGACTGTTTCACTGGTCCAAGCAGAGATTTACATAAATGAGCTTTTATGAGTTCTTATATTATCTGATCAGGCCGTTTGCTCCTGTTAAAGAGAAATGTGCATCGAACGTTGTGGGTATTCATGAGTCTAACAGTTTAAACCTGTGTGTGACGTTGTGTCCTTGAACGGCCCTGACAGACGGCTGTAGTCCATAATATTAATGTTTCCTGCTGACTGAAATAAGCAGCTGAGCTCTGTGAGGGCAGAGCTGCTGCTAACAGGTGAGTCTGTTACCTGGACTGGACTGAGTGAGCTGCTGTGTCACAGCTTTATCAGTGACACACTCAGCATGTGTGTGTGTGATATGTCACAGTGCTTGAAACACACATGAAAATATATTAAAGGTTGAATCTTTGTTCTTTTGGTTTGTGGAACAAAAATCAGCAACGAAGAAACGCGAGCGTAAAACTTGGTGTAGAAGTGCAACAAACATAAGCCGGCTCATTTGATGCTGTGACGCTTGAAAAGGATTTGCGCACCTACATCATTATTTACGGTTTAAATTGTGCTGCCTTCAGGTGCACCTGGTAAATTCAGGAATCTCTACTCCAAACCACAGCAGTTAGTCAGTTAGTTAGTCACACAGTCAGTTAGCTTTGTATAAACACGTGTTAGAAATGTTCTTCAATCAGCTCTTTTTACTCTCATTTCACAGCCAGTACTTTTTACTTTTACTTGAGTAAAGAAGTTGAATTAGTACTTGGAGTATTTTTAACAGTAGTACTTCTACTTCAGTACACACTGTGTGTACTTTTACCACCTGTGTCTGAGACCTCCTTCAGGGTCCACCTGAAGCTCTCAGTCTGCTGTGGAAAAAGGAAATCCAGGTGAGTTTCTCCTGATCACCTGAGGCCGTCATTACTGTGTGAACCCACACACCACTCCTCACTCCTCCCACCCGCTGCACACAGTCACTGAGTACAGACCGGCTGATTCCTGTAAAGGGAGAGGCAGGAAGAGGCGGAGCAACACCTGAAAAACAAGAAGCCCAACGTCATTTTGCAGAAGTGAAAGTGTGAGAGAGCAGCAGCAGAGCTGCAGTCGAGTCCTGTTTGTCTCTAAAAGAAGATTCACTGGAGTCCATCAGGTTCCTCTCAGCAACAGTGGTGAGTGCAGCTGATCACACTTCCTGCTTCTACACAAATCTTCACTCTGTTCACTTCATCAGGACTCATCACAGTCACACTGGATCCATAGAAATCTGCTCATGTAACCACAGATCCACTGTAGGAGCATCGAGCTGCTGCTTCAGTCTCACTGTGGCTCTGCTCAGGACTGTGGACTCAGGCTGTGCTCTGGACTTCAGACTGACTCCACACTTCCTGGTTATTCATCACTTCCTGTTCCTCTTAGATTTATTCTGGATCTGATTGATCATAAGGATTACAGACGTGAAAACACCTATTTATTCTTTGTTGATATAAAGCCTTTGATACTGTAAACCAGCAGATTTTGGTCAGTACTTCAAAAAGTCATTCACACATTTTACAAAGATTATCTGACTTAGTGTATCCTGTAAGAGTCACAGATGATCCTCAATCATTCAGAAAACAGTCGATGCTGCACTTTATAACTTTGTGTGGAAACATGAATCTCATTATTTAGACAGATGTGTTTGAATCATCCTGATAATCAGGCTTTAAACATGTCAGAGTTCCACACATCAGCTGTGATATTCAAGCTGACCTGGATCAAACATGTCATCAGACACAAACATAGATGATGCTGTTTAATCCCAAAGCTTATTTAAACAAACTGGAGGACAGAATTCCTCCTTAAATGGGATTTTGATCAAATCCACTGATCTCGTTTTCACACAGGCTTTATCATGGTGGCTTCTTCTCTACTAACATCAATCTTTGATTTGGACAAACAAATATGTGAAACACAAAAATAAATCAATGTTTTCTGAGGATCCAGAATAACATGAATGATGTATCCCAGCGAGTGACTGGAAAAGTTCATCTTCTTCCACATCCTGAGTTTGTGAGGATGTTCCAGTATCTGTGAGAGAAAACAGGACAGTTTTTACTGACGCACAAATGGACCAAATATACAGACACCTCTGAATAAACATGTTCTCATCAATGCCATTAAAATACTGGATCAACAGTTAATAACACATTTCTGAGGTTTGTGATTCATCGTCCTCCTCACTGTCAGCTCTACTGGAACAGTCACTGTTTAATATTAATGGCTCGTTGATCTGGACGTACAATAAGAAGTATTCAGTCACCAACAAGGTCGAAGTTTACTTCACAGTGATTGATGGAAAATATCCAACAAACTGATTTATTCAAGTATACAAATGATCTGGATGAATCTTGGACCTTCTGTAAAACAGAGAAACAATTTCACATCTTTGTAACGACTGTATTTATCTTCATCCCCAAACGTTGATCCTGTCCATCTGGACGCTGCACTGTACAGCAGACACTACGATGTTAGGTTTGTGTTTGGATGAACCAGTTTGTGTCTGAGTGTGTTGCTGGGTCTCCACCAGTTACTCTGAGAACTGAAGAAGCTTCTCTGATGAAACGTCTTCAAGAAACTCAAAGAAGTCCAGACGCTTTTCTCTCCAAGCTCCTCAGACTACTGAGGCTTGTTTCTCTCTTTGTAAAATGAAATTTAAAGTGAATTTTGAATCAAATGTTTCTCTTCTTTCTCCCTCAGAGTGCAGACATGTCTGCTGCCAGCAATCTGCAATCTGAAGATCAGTTTCTGTGCTCCATCTGTCTGGATGTGTTCACTGATCCAGTCTCTACATCATGTGGACACAACTTCTGCAAAACCTGCATCAGTCAGCACTGGGACATGAATCAGAGCTGTCAGTGTCCCATGTGTAAAGAGACTTTCTACACTCGACCTCAGCTGAGGGTCAACACCTTCATCTCTGAGATGGTTGCTCAGTTCAGACGTGAAGCTCAGCAGAAAGCCAGCAGCAGCAGCTCAGAGCAACAAGCTGCCAAACCAGGAGAAGTTCCCTGTGACGTCTGCACTGGAACCAGACTGAAGGCCCTCAAGTCCTGCCTGGTGTGTCAGACCTCCTACTGTCAGACTCACCTGGAGCCTCATCTGACAGTGAAACGTCTGAAAAGACATCAGCTGGTTGATGCTGTGGAGAACCTGGAAGGCAGGATGTGCACGAAGCACGATAAACTCCTGGAGCTGTTCTGTAAGACCGACCAGACATGTGTCTGCATGCTCTGCTCTGTTTTAGACCACAAGAACCACGAGTTTGTTCCTCTGAGAGAAGAATATGAAGGAAAGAAGGCAGAGCTGGAGAAGACAGAGGCTGAGATTCAGCAGATGATCCAGAAGAGACGACTGAAGATTCAGGAGATCACAGAGTCGGTGAAGATGAGTAAAGATGCTGCAGACAGACAGAAAGCAGAAGGTGTTCAGGTCCTCACGGCTCTGATGGAGTCTGTTGAGAGACGCCTGAAGGAGCTCATGAAGGAGATCGAAGACAAACAGGAAGCTACAGAGAAACAGGCTGAAGGTCTCATCAAAGATCTGGAACAGGAAATCTCTGAGCTGATGGAGAGAAGCTCTGAGGTGGAGCAGCTCTCACGCTCTGAAGACCACCTCCACCTCCTCCAAAGCTTCTCCTCCCTGAAAGCTGCTCCACCCAGCAAGGACTGGACGGAGGTCAGAGTTCATCCACCATCATATGAGGGGACTGTGGGGAGAGCTGTGGCTGAGCTGGAGGAGACAGTCTGGAAACCCATGAAGAAGAAGCTGTTTGAGGCTGAGCTGCAGAGGGTGCAGCAGCATGAGGTGGATGTGACTCTGGATCCTGATACAGCTCATCCTAATCTCATCCTGTCTGATGATGGAAAACAAGTGTACTGTGGTGATGTGAGGAAGAAACTTCCAGACAACCCAGAGAGATTTTCTCTGTGTGTTTGTGTTTTAGGAGAGCAGAGTTTCTCTTCAGGCAGATTTTACTTTGAGGTTCAGGTTAAAGGAAAGACTGAGTGGGATTTAGGAGTGGCCACAGAGTCGATCAACAGGAAGGGAAACATCACAGTGAGTCCTCAGGATGGTTTCTGGACTGTGATGCTGAGAAATGGAAATGAGTACGATGCTCTTGATGACCCTCTCGTCCCCCTCTGTCTTCATCCTGGTCCTGAGAAGGTGGGGGTGTTTGTGGATTATGAGGAGGGTCTGGTCTCCTTTTATGATGTAGGTGCTGCAGCTCTGATCTACTCCTTTACTGGCTGCTCCTTCACTCACAGACTCCACCCATTCTTCAGTCCCTGTCCTAATGATGGAGGTAAAAACTCTGCACCTCTGATCATCTGTCCTGTCAATCAAACTGATCAACGACTGATTTAATTGGATGAATGATTGATTTTTCTTGAAGGGAACAAATGAACATATTGAGTGTAAATCCTCTACAGTCTCCATGTTTCTATAGAATCTGATCATCAGGACTCTGATTCACACTTTGATTCTCATGGAGTTTGATTTGAACAGAAGAAAAGTTGAATCAGGAAATGTTCCCACTGATGGAGACTCGAGCTGAAGAGCAAATATCAGAGAACAAATGTCCAAAAGCTTCATTTCCAATAAAGTTTGTTCAATGCTTTGAGTGAATCCAGACTCATGTGTGGCTGTTATACGGAGCATCAGAGTCCAGCTGAGTTATGTTGGATACAAACTGCTTATTTTGGCTCTGTGAGGAGTTTTGTTCACTGAAAACTGATGAGACGGATAATATTCAAAGAACTCTGTAGAGATTCATGCATCCATGTTCTCCACCTGCAGGTGTGGAGGAGAAAGGTGGAGCACAGACTGCTGCATCCTTCCAGTCACATCATTTTGATGATTATATTTGCATGTTGTGATGATTTGGGTTAAAGACAAACAGAGTTGAACGGCTGCAGTCACAGCATGAAGACGATGCTGAAGCTGAGCTGTCAGTGAACATGTTTCACTGTGATTTGATTTGAAGAATAGAAAGTGTGTGTGGCTGCTGACAGCTGCAGTCTCTGCTAGTCTGCATAACACACACACATGTAGCCCTCATTTACTCAATACCATTAAATAAATGGGCTTTGGGTTCTTTTTCTAGTGTACTCTCGTAGCCGCAAGAAACAAAGCACACAGTCCAGCAGACTCACGCTGAAACTTTACGTGTCATGTCACTAGCTTACCGACACTGTGACTTATCTGTCCGAAAAGTCAAAACACACTTACTACTAAGCTAACTTCTCTGGATGCTCGTGTAACTCACGCACCACCGCCCTCTCTCCTCGCGCTCTCTTTTTTTCCTTTTCCTCTCCACCCTGTGTTACCTTCACAGACCTTATCCCCGTAGGAAATTACAGTTCTCACAAACAATTCACAAGAAAAGAAAGATAACTTATTTTAAACAATGCAAACATGTTTTTAATCATTTTACATGAACTTTTACCTTTTTAATAAACAAGAAAATTTAAATAAATGAACTCTTTGATATTTATATTCTCAGACTTCACTTATCTTTTACTATTTATGCATCTTTTTAACCCGGGTTACACACACAACATTCCCCCTGAGGCAACGATGCAGCAACAACACAAAGAACAGCTGCAGACACACACACACACACACACACACACAATATCATTTTATTCTGTCTTTGTTTTGATTTTTTACAATTTTTGCACATTGCACTTTATGTCGTCCTGTGTTGATTGTCTGTTATATGTAGGGATGGGTACCGGTATCCGGTGCCGTAAACGGTAGTAACCAGACCGAAAAGCAGCGCACATTTCAGTGCTTTATTTTCCTGAGCTGTCACACACTTTGGCTTCTAGCCAATCATTTTACCTTTGCAAGCGTAGTAGGCGGGGCCAGGTACGTACGTTCTTTTAGAGCAGAGCTACAGATTAAAAATGCCCAAGGCGAAGCGGTCAAAAGTCTGGCTGTACTTCACAGCAAAAGATGCAAACTCAGCAGCAACAAGTGCTTTAAGCTGATACTGTGATGCTGTCAAAGGAGGTAACACCTCGAATCTGATGAAACACCTGGCGACACATAGCGTTTTTTTTAAAGCCGAGAAATGCGCCGTATTTGATAGCTTGCTGCGAGACCTCACACCGAGCGCATCTACTGCGGGTGTGGTGCCTGTTATCGGACCCGGAGTTAGCAACATCCCCCAAAAACACGAAGAGGAGAGTCCTGGCCCCTAGCCCTGCCAGTGTAGCAGAAATGATGAGGATGATGATGCAGCAGCAGCTGTTCTTCTCTGCGTGAGTAGCTTAATGTTGTTCGTGTGTAATTTACGTTGAGTAGGCTAACCACGTTATTACATTAATGCATGTAAGGTGAACTAGCAAACACCATCATAGCTACATGCGGCTGTCTTCTTGTTTGATGGCAGATACTCCCTTCACCCTGGCCAAAAAGGCTAAAATGACCAAAGAAAAAGTGGAAAACAGCTAAACATGAGAGGTTTTTGGACAAAGTCTGTGTTTTTTCCATTGTTTAAGCACTGCTTCCAGCCAAGAGTGATATCATATATGCCACATAGCTGCAGAAAAGGCTAACATTGTTATCTTTTTACAAAAAACAGCTGAACATGAGAGGTTTTTGGACCAATTTTGTGTTCTCCATTCTTTAAGCACCGGTTTGAGCACCGTTTAAGCAGGAACATTGTGTACTGTACCTGGACATGGTTGTGTAACACAGTAACAGGAAAAAACAATATTAATTATTATTAATTAAAGAATATATTAATGGGCCAATAGGTTCGACTATAGAAGCACAGGGATGTGTTTTAATGAGACACAGAGACAAGAATGTAACTCAAAAGAACAAACCGGCTTTAGTGAAATAAAGCATGAGTTTGACAACCACAGGTTAAAGGCGATTTACAATTGTAGAAAAGAACAACAAATGAAAGCAAAGTAAAACACATAAAAATAGTAACTTTTGATCTCAATGTTGGGACACCCTAGTAACCTGACTCCTTAACTGTTATAGAAAGCAGATTACACAAATTCAGTGTTCATTCAGATGAAAATCTCACACACCTTTCACATGTGGAGAATGTTCTACACAACAGCTTATCATTTAAAGTCCCAAATAAAACATGTCCAAGGGGTAAAGTCCAAAAACTCCCAGGGTGTGAAAGAAAATAGGGGTGAGAGAATGTCAGTCAGTGGTGTTATAACCAGCTGTGTGTGAAAGTGTGAGTGATACAGTCCTACCACAACGCAAAGTGCAGCAGATCATCAAGAAAGAAGCGAATCTCAGTCTTTCAAAGTCCAGGTGGGAAGGCTCGCACCTCAGGAACAATCCAGTGTACAATAAACCAGACCTGTCAACAGACAGGGTCAGCAACTCAAATATTAATTATGCTGTTCTAGCTGTAATTCACAACTTAGAAGTTTGATGACGTCATATTTGACATAAATGACAAAAAATAAAACATCTCTCATACAAACTATGCATTAATGCAACGTATTGTAAAACACTTTTCCAAATAATATATGAAAACATTAAAACTTACAATCCAACAAAGGAAAGTTATTGCAAATGCGACAATTATAAATCAAAACAATTTAGAGAGTCATGGTGCCACGACAATAACTTGGTCTTAAACACCAAAAAGACCAAGGACCATTGTAGATTTCCGGAAGAAGGGTCATAACAACCATCTGCCTCTCTTCATTGGCAGTGAGGCGGTGGAGAGGGTGAGCAGTTTTAAATTCTTGGGGGTAACTGTGACCGAGGACCTGTCCTGGGGCAACCATATCACCTCAGTTGCACGGAAGGCCCAACAGCGCCTCTACTACCTGAGGAGACTGCGGAGCGCACACATTCCCAGATCTCTGATGTTGAACTTCTACAACTGTGCCATCAGCAGCGTTCTGACGTATGGATTTCTAGTGTGGTTCCCCAGCTGCACCAAGGCCGATCAGCAAGCACTCCAGCGGGTGGTGAAAGAAGCTGGCAGAATTATTGGAACAAGTCTGCCAGAGATCAGTAATATCTTCCCCACTCGCTGTCTGAGGAGGGTGCACAGTATCCTGCGGGACCAACATCACCCTGCGCGCCACCTTTTCCATCTGCTGCCCTCAGGGAGAAGGTACAGGTCTATACAGGCCAGAACATCCAGACTGGCCAACAGCCTGTATCCACAGGCTGTGAGGCTCCTGAACTCTCTGCCCCCCTCTCACGGACAATAACCATATCCAACTTCTTAATAGCAATGAACTGGTCTGCATTGGTGCATCATATCTTTATTCTCTTTCCCCCTCCTGCCCCCCCCCCCCCCCCCTCTTTCTTAAATAGATAACTATCATATCTGACATCATATCTCACAGTACAATAATATTGAATGGGTTGCATTGTTGTACTTTGTCATGTTTCTCAGGTCTTTGTCTGAATTTCTTATGAACATTACTTGTCATTTTCTCATGTTGTTGCTAAGGATTGTCTTGTTGTACTGGAGTCACACTGGGTTAAATATTTACACTTGGGTTTTAAGGGGTATTTATTATTTTCTTCATTATTTTATTTACGGGTTGTATGGAAGCCCCAAACGCAATTTCATTGTTCTCTGACAATGACAATAAATACTTAAATACATAAATAAATACATAAATACATGCCACCTTAAAATGAAACTGAAAAACAATATTGTAACTGAAATAAATGTACTCTTGTATTGAAAGTTTAAAAAAATGATAGTGAAAAAACAATTAATTGAAACTACATTTTTTGTATCACATTTTTTGTTTTTCAGTTTCAATCTGCTGGCACTGTCCGGGGGTGCGCTTAAGGGGCGGAGATTCCGACCTGCATGTATTTGCATACATTATAGAGGCAACTAGTGCTGACCAAGCTGTCATCTTTCTCTCTTCACCTCTTTCAATGGCTGCTTCAATTTCAGCTTGACCCTCTAAACTGCACGTAAGCAACTGTTTTTTGTCATCTTTCCTTGCTGTCCCACTGGGCTGGACATGAGTTTAGTTTTTTTAGCTACATCTGGTGAAGTTGTGGTAAAATGTTAATGTAACCCAGTGTTAATTTGGTGATCTGATATGGTGTGATATTCAGTATATCTGTATTGGGTGTTCGGTTATAAAATGTTCTTCAATGATTTTGAGGGTTTTTGTATTGCTATTGATTTGCGGCTGCTTTACAACGGTCGACTGTGGTAGTACATCCTAGTGGGAGGGGCTACGAGCTCACATGGCTTGTAGCTGTGCCAGAGCAACACGTTCAACTATCAAATAAATGTTGTGTTTAGCCTATCAAGCCTACAAGTTCCTAATAAAAAAATGCATCCTCTTAGTTTTACTACATTTCTTTATACTATAATATTATTTCTTAATACTTGGAGCTGAAAGCTGAAGGAAAAGAAAAAAAGATACATAGTCCATATACAGAAGTCTAGAAAATACTACATTATCTGAACTCAAAAAAATGATTTTTTTTTCCAGTAATGCGTTTTGTTTTGGGTTTTTTTAGCCTGAATAATTTTATACTAGCAATGATTTTAATTAAATTTGAATTTCTTAGTCATTCCCAGTGTTATTATGCGATGTGGACAATTACACCTACTTTTACATATACATGTGTCATCTAAGGGTATTCTCTCTGCACAATATCACAACTCTCTTGGTGTGATTCAGTGAATTTCAACTTGACTGCATTAACATTTCAACCTTGGAAATTGCCCACAGTTATATTTACATGCAATCTCATGTTCACATTTGAAAAGCAATCAGTGTAATTTTCAGGTCTTGTCACACAAAGGAGCATTAACGTACAGGAGCAGTGTAATATCTAATGCACAGAAATCACTGATTCATCTGCACTGAGAAAGAAAAAGAAATGTCCAAGAGGGTCGAGTACCACATTCTCAGCTGTAGACTTTTACAAGATAAATGATTAAAGGCAGAAAGAAAAATGAGTCAGACAAAGCACATGTTCCTCATCTAAGAACATCTAGTGATGCTGTTGTTACGTTCTGGTCCCGGCAGAAACATAAACGTAACAAAAAGTTTGCCCCACTCACTCCCCACCCACGCACAAACTTCAGCAACAACACTTTTTTCAATTATTTAAGCAGCCATTTATTTTCATCGGCAGTGAGCAATGCCAAAACAATAAACAAAACTCCCTACAAACCATCCCTACACTTCCCTACACCAAAATAAAAAGAAGCCAAAACAAAAGACAAGTCGCTTACCTAACTATCTAACAAAAACAGGAGAAAACTTGTTCAGCAAAAGAAAACGGCTTCTCACGCCTACTAGGCTGCGACAGTGAAAGATATACAGCAAAGGAAAAAAAAAAGTGACTGCCACTTGTTAACTTATTTACAACTATCTACATGGCAAGGCTAGAGGTACATGTGAATACTCCAGCCTATACTGTAATGACACAACACACACAACTCCGTGACCGAGTCAACGGGGTTCCAAAAAAAAAGCACTCCCAGGTGACTGTCATCCGGACGTTAAGTACTGGAGGTGGTCCATCAATTATCCAGTCCGAAGATATGTAGAGACTCCACCCAGATACCTAGCAGCCACGCCCAGGTGTCCACCTCCTAGGAGAGAAAAAAGGGAAAATACCGCCAGCCATCCTCCGGTGGGAGGCACAACACCAACAAACACATCACTGGGTCATAACACTGTGGTAAAAAATAACCAGAATAAATCAGAAATTACTCAGGCACACAAGAGTCTTTTTACTAGAGCAAATGGTGTGATGCTTTTCCAGCCAAATTTATGACTGATGAAAATATGGAGACAAAAGTATGGTCCTTAAACAATAAAGTTCATGTTGACTGAAGATAAAAGTAAAGTATTTCTTGCCTGAAAATATAAGAATGCACTTTTAAATAATCATCATACATTGGGAATTTGTTTCTTTAATTAACACAATCTGAAACTTGACTAATAGTGACTTAATTTAAAAAGCTAATTTGATTTAATTTTTACAGCAAGCTTGAAAACAAAACTAATTTGTAGGTACTGTGGGGGTTTTTTGGGTGCCAATTTTGAAATGGTGTCACCACCTTAATTGGGTCCATTAATGTTTGGACAATGACTATTTTTTGTGATTTTGACTTTGTGCACCACCACAGCAGAACTTAAATGAACAAAAAAAGATGTGATTGAAGCGCAGGCTTTCATCTATTATTCAAAACTAAATTATTACATACATTGTTAAGTGCTTACAACCATTTTGATACTTATGTCTTCATTTTCAGAGACTTGGAAGTAATTCAACAAGCTAACATCATTTTAAATATTATGACTTTTTAAAATATTTTACTTATATTTTTACTTGTATGTAAAATCTTGCAGTCAATGCCTGCCATAAGGCTAGAACGCCTGTAGTTCATGAAATGCTGTGTTTCCTCTCTTGAGATGCTCTTCCAGGCTACTGCAGCTGTCTTCAGTTTCTGCTTGTTTATTTGTATTTCTGTATTCAATTTTGCCTTCAGTAACAGAAAGGCTGCTCTACTACACTGAGATCAGGTGAATAACTTGGCCACTGAAGACTATCCATTTTCTTTACCTTGCTTAATTATCCATTTGCACTGTGAAGGGCCAAAGAGTTTTGCAGCATATGGCTGAATTCAAGCAGAGTACAGCCCCATGCATGATGTGACTACTTCCATCAGAGGTAATATTGTCAATAAACACTAGTGGCCTGAGGGGTTGACTGCACACTTACACAGCCAGGCTTTCTTTGCATTAGCTGGCCTGACTTAAAACCCCAGTTAGAAATAACAGCTATTACATTGGTGGTTGTCAGCTTTCTCCACTAAGGCCAGCTTCCTGCCTTATGCTTTATGCATGTTCACTTCAAAGTTAAAAAAAGGGCATTTCACAAGTCATATGACTTCTTTCCCACAAAAGTGATCCCTATGAGTGCCACCTACTCCAGTCACAGACAGATGATAAGGATGGTGATAAAATGGTAATTAAAACTCTATAAAGAACAGTGGCAGGCTCAGCTGCAAGGGAGGGGTGGAGCAGTGGGTTCAGAGGGCAGTGCTAGGGGAGGCTGGATATCAGCTGGCCTCCATTAATTCCATCATGTCTCCCCTATTTTATTTTTACAGCACTCTTCACCAAGTGGCACGGTGTGACTCAGGTCATATCTTCACAAGAACATAAAAAAACAAACAAACCCCAAAACAGAACAGTGAAATGCAACACTTACACAAATAAAGAGGTTAACACTACATTTTAGTTCAAGTTAATTATTTTTATTGCAGAGTGCCGCTGTTCTAAGGTGACAGCTGCACATTAGAGCTCCAAAACATTTAAACATTCACATCTCCTGTCTAATATCTAATAAAGGAAAATGGGAATCACTTTAAAAAAGATAAAAGATAAAAAAGTGAAATCAATTTTACTGCTTGAATAGGTACTCTTCATGAGAGTTCTGTGTTCTAATCGCTGCAATTCCAGCAGTGCAAGCGATACTTTAATCTACTGGTAACATTTATACATTTTATGCATCAGCAAATCAATACACAGGTATTCCTGTAACAATATGATGGACAGTTTGCGCTTTATTCAGTGGTTTTAGTAAAGTACAGCATTACCACTTGCAAAAAATTATATTTCCCTGGCAGAGAATCTGTAAGTTATTACAGTGATCTAGGCAGGTAAAAAGATACTTCAGAACACTGACTTTAACCTGAGCATAACTCTAACCTATTAATCTTGCATTATAGTACATTCCTCTGGTTCCAATTCCTCTGGTTCTCGAGCAGGTCTATGTACCTGGTCTTGACTTGGCTAGATACTGAAAAAGTTTTCTCCTAACCAATTCTGCAATCATCCACTAGTGTTGAGCACTTGAAAAGAAGGCAACCGGATTTCTTTCGGTAAAAAGAGGTCCAACACTCAAAGACAAGGTCTCAAGACTGCCATGACGTGGATGGCTGAGAACCTAAACAGATATCATAATATGTGAACAATGGATATAAAATAATACAGCTTGAGTGAAGCAACTGCAGGGACACTTGACTGTGATTAGTTGTTTGGATAGTTTGGATCCCACATAAGAACTGATCCAGTCTAGAACTAACAATTTCAGAAATGATCTGCAAAACAGTGACATCTTTACAGGGACCCGTTTGACTTCAACGGGTTAATGGGTGGAGCACAGGATTTTGGATGAGGTGAGCAGGGCAGTCTTTTGAGGCTTATGAGATTAGTAACTATAATAGCTCCCAGAGTGATGACCATTAGGATGGTTAGTGCTGCAGCCCTACCATCCTCATAAATAAATGACAGACTTTTATAAAGTATCACAATCACTTGTTAAATTAGGATGCTTTGAAATTAATGAACAACTGAGAAATTGAATTGATATTTTGTGGATCATACCATGACAGTGATGTCATCATATCCAAAAGCAATAGAAATTCAGTTTGCAACTGGAAATTTAGGCTTATCAGAAAAATTGTATCCACAAAAAGGAAAGAAGAGGGCTTAGTTTGACTTAAGCTGATTAAAAAGAAAAGTGAAAATTGTTTACATTTGACCTCAGAATTGTGTAATTGTGTTTATTTATGAAGTAATTTAAACAAAATCAAACCAGATGATCTGTTCTATATGGAGTAAATATGGTTTACATGTTTTTGGCATATTTATTTACAGTCATCTTGTTCATGTTGCTACAGTGCCACTGAATGAAAAGACAATATAAAGCCTTACATAGCATGTTTCATGACTGTAAAGCCAGTAGATACTCACAGTTAAACAAGCAAATGACGCAAGTGGCCATAAAGCTAGTATCTTTATATCAGAAAATTTAAAACATCCTCTGAACTAAAAGCAAAATGGAAACACTCAACCTACAACTATGTACGAGTATGCTTAGTTATTCAGCTTTTTTCTCCGATTTTCTGCTAAAACAGATCAAGATGACTTTTTAAAAACAGAATTAATGGTTAACTATAGTGGTTAAGGCACTGGACTGTGACCCAGGAGTGAAATTCAAAGGTGTTATCAGCACGAAAGAACCACAGTAGGTATGTGAGGCCATTTGTATGATACAAGAGCGACTGAGGTACTGTGGTAACATTAAAATATATAAATAAATAGCTTCTACTACTGCCACTATTACTTCTACTACAGGTTACTGGTTATTGTCATGGTGTAGTAAGTGTTATGGGTGAGGTGGAAAAATATAATAAATCATCCTTATCTATATACAAGCCACTACAGGACATGGTGTTGGGATAATACAAAAAAGCTATGGTCAAATCTGGATTCATTTTACATTTACAGTCGTTGTCAGAAATTTATGTACACTTATCATGGGTGTGATTATCCTGGTAATTCTGGGCTTTTAATTATTTATTTGAACTTTATTTACTTTTGGTGGAATTATTGTACGCCACACTTCCTTAAAGAGGTAGTAAGTAAAATCTCACCACCAGATGTCAGCAAATTTGAGACTGCAGTCAACTGAATTCTGTTTTCTTACCACTTCCAATTCAAGTGCATAAATCTAAGTACAGTGGACACTGTAGGACAAATAACTCCACGTTTATTTACTCTGGAGGAGGTTTTAAAACTTGTGAACTGAGTCAACGAGTCAGTGACTCTCACTTCTATCCAATGACAGTGATACTGAGGTGAGGTGTTGAGGATATCTTGAACTCCTCTGTTGGTGAGGACTGCTGTTTTTGCCAGGGAAACTAACTGAATTAATTGTGATATGATGCGAGAATGTAATCAAACTGTTTATCAGGGAGAAAGTGTGATTTTTAGGACACTCAAGCCTCATAGTATCTAGCATAAGAAAATTGGGGTGTCCAATTTCCTTTTTGGGTGCCTTCTTGTGAGGGCTGTCTGTTTTCCACATTCTGCAACGGTAAAATACGACTTAGAGGCGGATATTTGTTTTACTTTATGGGCAACAGTTGTCTGCCCTTGTTCTTGCTCGTGACAAAACTCGCCTCCTGTTGACAAAACTCGCCTCATGGTTTAAACTTGACTCTGAGAAAAAAACTCTTTCCCACAGAGGGGGGTGCTTTAATAAACTTATTCGAATATGAGCTTTTTTCCACTAAGACTTATTTTATGGGGAGATGTACGAAATTATTTACCGGGTTACAAGCAATGATAATATCGGCTGTTGACTCCTCAGCGTCATCATTTTCATTTTCTGTCTATTGAGAAAACCCATTGTAAAAGTAATGAAGAAAAAAACTCTACCAAGGAGCAGGCTGCGCAAAACCTACCTCATATAGATGTTTTAATAATAATAATATTTTTTTGGGGGACGCGTTATAGGTTATAAGCATTGAGAAAAAACTGATATCTGCTGTCTCTCTCCTCCTTGACCCGCGGTGTGTGTGTGTGTGTGTGTGTGTGTGTGTGTGCGTGTGTGTGTGTGTGTGTGTGTGTGTGTGTGTGTGTGTGTGCGTGTGTGCGTGTGTGTGCGTGTGTGCGTGTGTGCGTGTGTGCGTGTGCGTGTGTGCGTGTGTGTGTGTGTGTGTGTGTGTGTGCGTGTGTGTGTGTGTGTGTGTGTGTGTGTGTGTGTGTGCGTGTGTGTGTGTGTGTGAAACAAGATCGCCTGTCATGGTAATTATGGTCTGTTTTTCAGTCCCTTGTAAAAAGGACTCTCAAAAGGAAAAGTAGTATTCAAAGAAAAGTATTCACTAAGGGGTATTTATTCATTTTTACACATACGGGGTAGGCAGCCTGTAGGTTACAAGCGGATAGAAAGTTCTTCTTTTCATCACAAGCTATGGTGTAGCCTAAAAATGCAATTTGTTGCTAGGCTGATCATCTTAAAGGTTTTTTACTGCGTCTGTATTATAGGAAAATAAAATACTATTGAAAGAAACGGTTCTCTACAGGAAGTCACTCTTTTTTCCCATTACAAGCGCCGGTGCAGCTTAAGAAAGTAAAATTACATCCGCTATTGTAAAAAAAAGAAATACAGAGAAAATTGTCATAATATTGAAACAGAATTCAAACTATGAGTTTGTGGAAAACTAACTGCCGCTCTGTCTCTCTATACAGCACAGACTCAACTGCTGCATCACCCCTATGCTTCAGGAACCCTCCCTCCCTCTCTGATCTCCCCAGCTGTTGCCTCCCATGCTCGCGGCCTCGGGAGAGCAGATCTCTTCGCCGTCCAAGTACACAGGAACGCTGCTGGGCTGCAGAATGAAAGGATCCATCTTGCGTCTGTGCCTAGAAATTGTGACGGCCTCCTCTCTGCTTTTATTCCCCTCCCATGCCGCAGACCCCTCCCTCCCTCTAAAAACTTTTTTCTTTTTTTTCAAATCAAATCAAATCACTTTTATTGTCACATCACATGTGCAGGCACACTGGCACAGCACATGCGAGTGAAATTCTTGTGTGCGAGCCCCACAAGCAACAGAGATGTGCAAACACAACAACACAAACGAGCAAAATACAAGAATGGCCAACCTGAAACTAATAAATATATGTACAATATATAATAGTGTATGCATTTCTGGATGTGTATACTAAATATTTTCCTACGTGTGTGTGTGTGTGTGTGTGTGTGTGTGTGTATACACATTTTTACAAATTAAATAGTAAAAAAATAATAAATAAAATATATAAAAATATACAGAGTTGAATATGTGCAAAACAAGTGGCATTTATATACAGTGTGGAGTGCATAATGTTGAAGTTCCAGTAGTGAAGCTGAGGTGTCTATGACGTGTTCAGCAGTCTGATGGCCTTTCCAACAACAGGTGGCGCAACAGGTGGCGCGCTTAGGGGATCAAATTACACACTTCCGGGGGGGAGGGGGGAGGTCAAAAGGTCATGATTAGGGTCATCAATCAAATCGAATCAAATTTTGTCACATACTGTAGGGAGTATCTCTCTTACCTTATCTTCCCTGTTATCAGTGTCAGCTTGTAACTTCAGCCTTCAAGTGTGCAGGTGTTGAACCGAACACCAGCACTTATATACTGTTTCTGTACCTTCACTCAAAACCAAGAACAAACAGACTAAAATACACTGTTATTTATTTTAGCTCCATGCTTGCTGGCATTTCGCTTTATAACAATGGTTTTTACCTCCACCCAGATAAAATGTCACTGCTGTTTAATTTGTCATATTGACTGATGGTCAACACAGAGATACATAATCTCATCTTTGTGTCACACTGTTGTTTTGCATGGTGAAGGTAGCTGTCTTTTACTCATCATTATCCACACTAGATGAAATAAAACATGCCAACAGTGTGTTCCTTTGTTCTTCCCAGTAATGACTGGGGACACCCCTGAAATTGGGGAGCAACCTGAACAGTGATTTGGTGAACAGCCAATTGGAAAATGAGACAGAAAAGGACAGTTTAGAATGACTTCCATGTAAAATAAAAGTCATTAGATGATCTATTAGTACACCAACTATATACATTTCAAGTGTGCAAAGAAAGAAAAGAAAAGGAAATAAAATGGTCTCTCAAACCTTTTTGTAGAAGAACACAAAACCCAAGTCCTAACTCAAGCATGGAGCTTTAACAGCAGCCCAGAGGACTCGGCTGAAAACTGCTTGGAAACCAAAAACCTCTGTGAAACAGCGACAGAAGCATCTTTGTGCGTCTGCGGTTCATTAAGTACCTCCAGATTATGGCAAATGTCATCTTGATGATTTTCAAACTCAATATTGCCAAATAAAAAACCAAAAGGATATGGTTCAGTTGGACAACACACACACTTTCAGATTACCAGTCAGTGACATGCAGTAAACGGTGTGGGCTACAGTGTTGAAGACACAGCCACTGTGCATGATGCAGGCACTCAGGTGAGCTATTAAAATGTTAGCTTCTTATAGTTAGTAAAGCACAAGCTTTTGAAATAAGTGTTTCCTAGCTTTAGTGGTCTTTTGTGCTACTGAGCCACGTGTTTTCATTTAGTAGTCTTAGGCTACGTTCACACTGCAGGCGAAAGCCCATCAAATCCAACTTTTTTGACCCTATGAGACCATCTATCCCATCATGGTGTGACAGTGTGAACGGCACAAATCCCATATTGTCAAATCCGATCTGGGTCACTTTCGTATGTGGTGCTGAATCCGATACATATCTGATGTTTCAGAAAGCGACTGCTGTTTGATGGTCAGGTCGCATTAAATCCGTCTTTTACGTCACTGACACATGACAGACGCCAATTATCAGCTCCGGAGAAGACATCGCGAACACTTCCTGGCCATCCCGTGTAGATGTCAGTGAAACTGTTGGGAAGACAACGTTGGAGAAACGTGAACATTTTCTTTGTACTGCAGAAATCTGCAACTATCTTTTGAAGCAGCGCTCCTCTAAAACAGCAGTAAGGATCATTATTAGGCCAAATGTAAATAACAAAATAACTTTATAACTTAAAGCAAAATTGGGAAACGCAAAGTCTGAAACAAGTCTTTATATTAAAGCCATCAGTCAAACAACACTGTTTGCTCTGGGTCTGAACAGAGCGCGTTGTGTGTGACGTCTTCTTTTGTGCATGCTTTGAGCGTTCACACTAGAGCACGTTTGCTGTCGCATTTTAATTGTAGTGTAAACGAGCAGACAAAAACATCGGATTTGATCAAAAAATCAGAGTTAAGCATTAAGACCTGCAGAGTGAACGTAGCCTTAGAGTTGGCTGGAAAGAGTGCTAATGAAAAAGTAACAAAGGAGACCCATAAGAATCTACATCAACCCATGGCGTAAGACTAGCTGATGTGTGAGCGGAGGCTGCTCAGCAGCAGGAGTGGAGAGCCAGACAGCGCAGGACCCAGCACACATGTGTCAAAGTCAAGGCCCGCGGGCCACATCCGTACATTTATATCCTGCCTGCGAGATCCTTTTATATAGATGTGCTATTATTGTTATGCATGGCCCGGCGAGATGAGGCGCTAATAATATACAAACTACAGATCCCATGATGCAGCGCTGCAGCCTCCTTGGCTAGGCTAACTGGGAACATTCCCGCGTCAATCAAGTCAAACTTCTGTTACTGAAGCTCGCTGCTCACAATGGTGGAGAGAAAAGTTGATTCTGAAAGCAGAGCCTTTCAGCACCAGTGGGAGGCTGAATATATGTTTACAGACATGCTGGTAAACCGTGCGTCTTATTAGTGGAGCTAATGAGGCTGTAATGAAGGAATTTAATTAAGACGGCACTGCGAGACAAAACGTCAGGATGAGCTGAAAAACCTAAATACAGAAACTACAGGAAGTGGAATCTGACATTTCAGCAGACGTTCGTCACCAGAGAAAAAATCACAAAGTGAAGCTGTTGTAAAAGCAAGTTTTATTGTAGCAGAAGAGCCAAATCAGGCCGGTACCACTCTGAAGAGCTGCAGGATGAAGCTGTGGACGTCTTGTGTCCAGACAAAACGCAGATTTAGGCAAACGTGAGCCTGAGCAGAAATACGATTGCTGATCGGGTTTGTGAGACGGTCACTGATTTAAGAACACAGCTGTGAGAAAGAAGCAAAAACTTCATTGCATACTCTCTGTGGATGAAAGTACAGACATGATGGACACTGCACAGCTGACCATCTTCGTCCGTGGAGAGGAAATATTGAACATTAAATCGATGCACGGGACAACGACGGGAAAAGACATTTTTTAAAACACATGTCAAAGTGTAGCCGACATGAAACTGCCCTGGGACAGACTTGTTGGACTTACAACAGATGGAGCGCCGATGCTATGCGGTGAAAAAAGCGGACTAGTCAGCAGGATGCGAGTAAAGATGCAGGAGAACTGTACTGGTGAGTTAACAGCATCACTGCATCACACACCAGGAAAGGCTGTGTGGTAAAGTCCTAAAAATGGAGCATGTAATGATCCCCGTAACACAGACCGTACATTTGATCTGAGCTAAAAGTTTAAATCACCGTCAGTTTCAGTCTTTTATGTGGGAAATAGATTCAGAGTTTGCCCACATTCCTCATCACAGAGCTCCGCTGGCTGAGCTGGGGAAAAGTTCTCAATCGAGTTTTTGAGCTCAGCAAGGAAACCTGTCAGTTCATGGACATGTGTGACGCAGTGAAGGCGTTTCAAGCTGTCACAAATGCACCAGTGCAGCCTGCCTCACTTTCCCTGTTGCAGTAATGTTGAACCCAGTCAGCGCACTTTGCTGAGCTGCACCTGTGCAGATGCAGCTGCAGCTGCAGTGTAATGATGCACTCAGGGAAAGACACTGACTGGCCCGCACAGTTTATTAGCTGCACTCCTGCAGCAGCGCCCAGCTCGTCTACATGCGGCTCCAACCTTGTGTTTGCTCTCATTTATTTTTCTGGGTTTCTGGCAGCATGTTCATATTTCTAACTTGTGTAATTTTGACAGGATATATTTTTATGGAGAGCAAAATATTTAAAGTTAAAGTTTATTTTTTTAAGTTTATTTAATAATATTCCTGTCTGTTTTTATTCATATTTATGTTTAAACACATTGTTTTAGTGTTCAATAAATGTTTATCTTGTGTGGCCCGAGACCTAAAGTGTGCCTTGACCTTTGGCCCCCTGTGCGATTGAGTTTGACACCCCTGACCCAGCACAACTGTTGGAACAATACAAGTAAGAATACAAGGCTTTAACTATGTCCTTATTGCAGCATTAATGAGCACAATAAAGCCAGCCTACTGATAAACATAACGGCTGTTGAACAGATGACTTGTTTTTTTGTGAGACATAGAAAAGTTCTGGCTTCAGCGAACATGATTCAGGGTGAAAGGAGAAGACGTGGGTCAGGCAGCCAGGAGGAGCGGTGTGCCCCAGAACCACACGAGGACCACAGAAGAGTGGCTCGTGTTCTTGGGTAAGCCACCCCTGCTGATACACGTGTCCTTCAACATGCAAAGTGCTGCTCTTTGCTACATATAACAATTCTGGTGTGTTTGGTCCATTTCTTGGTCTTGGCTGCCCAGCTTGGCCTTACCTTGGCCTCAGAAACATTTCACGTCAGAGAGTACACACCTGTCACATGTACGCCTTTTACTAACACTCAACAAAAGCCTTCAGTAATTCTATATACCTGAAGCTCTCACATGTACACAAGGCTAGTAGGTCATCCTGAGTTCATCAATATATGTTCGTTTCATCTGTCTACAGTCTGTCTGTGTGTGCCTGTGGGAGGTTGTCTGTGTGTCGCACAGAGGCTGAAAGGACTTCATCCCAATAATGTGTTTGTTGACTGTTATTTCTAAAAGCTCTTTGTTTCTCTCACCTCATCCCCACCTGTGAAAAGATGACTGAATTTCCCAGAGTTCGTTCTGTTGGAGGTTTATTTCCTTCTGCTGCTGCTCAGAGATCATCAGAATCTATAAAGGCCTAAACTAACAAGCTTTTCCAATGGGACATTATTTTCAACAGACCTGAACAGAGTATAAGAGGACAAGAGAACATGAGTGTTTGTATTTACTTCTACAAATAGAAGTGAAGCTCACACTGCAAACAAAGTTGTATAGAAAGATTTTCCATGTGGAAAATTATTGCTATTATTGCCAAATAGCATCTCTTGTCTGGAGAACAGGACTCACTGAAACATTATCCAGAGCTTTTGCTGACACGACATGTTCCAAGTCAAAGTCAGCTTTGTTGTCAGAAACCATGTGTGCAGATAATACACAGGAACTGGAAACTACAGCCTGAGTGTTGCACTAGAACAACGTAAAAACAACATGAAAGATAAAAAGACTCTGAGTTTGAAAAGAAATGAACTGTGGATTCATTTTAATTGTGAGAGAGCATAGCAACCAGAGATTCTGAAAGAAAAACACATTAGCAGGATTATGAATTGATTTACGTGCCATTGAGTGAAATAATAAATAGCCAATTATTCTGTCTCAGAGCTTTTCATGCTTTCCTCAGCTCCTCCCATCTCTATGTTCAGTCGTACTCACTGCCCATCATCCCAACTCCTGAGGGAAGAAACATAATCCTTGTAATTAGAAGGATGTGATCTCATAGTGTGGCTGTGGTTCAGAAGGGAGCACATCTATCAGTCTGCATGCCAAATATCCTCGGGCACGATGCTGACCCCAGGTTGTTCTCCACAGCCCACTGCAGTGTGAGTGTGGGATAGAAAGCACTTAAAGCTTGTGCCATTAATGAGGCGTGTTGTATAAAGTGGTGTGAGTGCTCAGGCAGAGTGTAAACAAGCCGAGTAAGACATACTCCACAAAATGACTACTACATAATTCATTCTAAAGTTCAGAAGCTATATCTGAATTCTGCACTTATATTCTAATCTCTCTGCGCTTATTTAAACATCCACGTTTTCAAAAATCTGTGGTAACCTCAATTGTTTTAATAATACATGTCGATTAGCTCTCCATTGTGTAGCCCCTTAAAATACAGCTTATTTCAAACCGTCAATCCTTCCTCTTGGATGCAGGATTATATTCTGTAGGAAAGCTGAACAGATGTGGAAAAAGACCTTATTAACCTTGTTCAACTGACTAAACGCTGCAAGAACATCTTACTTTACTGGCTTGATTAGCAATGATAAGCACTATACGCACATCTCTGACTGCTTTGTCAAGGAGGGAGTGACAAAGCCGTCCTTCGGTGTAACCCGCCCTCAGAAAAGAATCTCCACAAATATTTGTGTACTCATACTCAAGCTTGATATATTACTCCCTGTCTCGTGAAGGTCTGATGATCAGTGTGTCAACGTTATAAAATTCTCTCCCAAGTTGTGCATTAAGGTGAGCCTGACTCTGTCTGGCTGGTACTCCTCAGATAATATCTGATGTTTAGATCATTTATGATGTTTGTGCTTAAATGGTTTTATTTCATATAAAAACCTACAGTTACAAGCAAAATAGAGTAGAAAGCATTCTGTTAGTTCAGGCTTATTAAAAGCAGAAGAAAATCCAAATCTCTGGTGTAATGCACACACTGCTTCATTCCTTAAGCTGCAGAACAAAGGAGAGAATAAAAATGCAGACAAGTAGCGTCTGAGCCAATCACGTTCATCTGTAGTTCAGACATGTGGATTACAAACTGAGTTACAGGTGAACTGTTAGCTTGTTTCAGTGCTGGGATGATCACAGATTATGATAACGACAGATGGAGATTAGCATCATTCATATAAGAACAGGATCCAGATTTTCTCGCACACAGACAGTGAGAGCGACGGTGATCATGACAATCAAAACAAAAGTAGTTGATCAAAGACACGAAGAGAAGAAGAGCTTCATCTGTCAGTGTCTCACACACAGCAAGGACTTCTGAACATTGATTTATGTGTCATTAGAAGTGACCGAGATGCAGGAGTTAAACACAACTACAGCACTTTTCAATTTTTAATTCGGTTTTATCGCCACTTCACATAATAATACATGATTTACTCTGTGTGCTGGGATATGAGAATGTTTTCAAAGCCACCGTATCAGTTAAAGAACCACCTCTGCATCTGCTACCAACTCCTATTGAACAAACACAGCTCAAGGTCATCACATTAACTAACAGCTGAGTGCTCTGCTGTGTGACTGAAACGTCTCGTTTTATTTCCAGTCTTCATTTCTGTTGCTTTATCCTATAGTCTATCGTTCAGCATCGCCTCACTCAAAACGCGCAATGGGTGCTTTGACTTACGAAAATTTTCGACTTACGAAAGACCCTCGGGAACGAATTAATTTCGTCGGTTGGGGTTCCACTGTATATAGAAGCCCTACAACAAAGTGCATGGAGTTATGGAACAAGGCCTGTCATTCTACAGTGGCTGCAGAGACAGTGACAATCATGTTTTATTTTAGACTTTATGATGTTGTATGATGTATGACTAAAGAGCAGACCTTCTGCTGTGAAGAAAAAACAGAAAGCATTCACTTAAAAAAATAACACTTATGAAATTTATTAAACTTTATTAAATAAAGAAATGAATAGAAGTTTTAGCATGTTTATTAATTTATATTTTAGTATTTTAGTTCCATTCAGAGGGGATCCAAATTTTTATTGTTAAACATTTTTTTTAAAGTACAACAGTAGTTACTTTTTCTGTAATTAGTTACTTTTATAAAATTGTAACTCAGTTACTAATTCAGTAACAGTAACTTTTTTGAAGTGGTAAATAGTAACAATAACTAATTACTTTTCAACTGAAGTAATGTCTCTGCTGCAATTGATCAAGCTCTTAAAAACAAACCCATGGTAAACTTATTTCAAATAATTTTCTGCTTCCTCACCAAGGAATAATCGAAACAATATTAATACCAACAGAGGACAATTTAATTAGGTTTCTAATGGCAGTTTACCATCAGTGTTCAATACCTCACTTGATGGACTGGAACACATGCTACTTTAACACCTCCAGAACTTCCTAACATACCCTCTTACACATCAGCTTGACACTGGCAAATCGAAGGAAACTTAACCAACACTAGGTTAATATTTCCCAAAGTAGTTTTTGTTCAACTGGTCATAACATTTTCAGTGGGGGACATGTTTCATCACTCATCCGAGTGACTTCTTCAGTCTCAGCTGACTGCAGTTTTTCGCAATCTTATAAACTGTACATTTGCATAATGACTGAAACCAGCCCACTGAATGAACAATGGGGGTTTGAGGTCAGTTTCGTGATCATTAATATGCAAATTCTCATGACCATTGATCTACAATTACTGATGAAAGTCCATTGTCCAATGGCCACGAGTACCATTCACAGAAAGTTGGGGAATGGCTGCAATATCAGCATTGTAAGATGATCTAGGTGAATATGTTTACAACCTGAACAACTTACAGTTCTCTTGGAATAAAGTTTAAACAAAGATTAGAAGATGAAAAGAAAATATTTGCATCAATTACCCTTCTCTTAGCCTGGAGATATGTGAGTATGGTATTTATAGAGTCTTCTTCTCAGTCCTGGGGTTGCAAAACTGCAGCCTCCTCAGTCCGTAATCAGAGTGTGTCTATTTGGTACTAACCAAAATGTCTTTGTATACTCTTTGTGAATGAGAAAATAATTGTGATAGCTGTCCAGCCAAATAAAGAAAATGCACAGCACTGAATGTGAACATGTGTGTGAGTACTTAGATTCAAACACTCGAGGTCTGGAATAGATGGCAGCCGCTAATCCCTCAATGTCATCAGTGAGACAGCCGGACTGCGAGGCCTCTTCTTCAACCGAAAGAAAGTAAAGAAGTCTCCTCCACCACTGGCAGGAGAATGAACAATAAGTCTTAATAAGGCTCCTGCAGGTGTAGATGTTCAACACTAGCTCACCCAAGCTTGCTCTCTGCCGTGGACAGGTCAAGAGAGAGACACATAACCATTCAGGACTACAGGAAATTTAGAAGCGCTAATTAACCAAATGTAGCAGCATGAAGGCGGAAAACATAAATGTAAGTAAAGGGTGATGACAATGCCACATGCGGGGAGAGGGAGTTACACCCTAGGAGATTATAATAGCCAGTGCAAATGTTGTAACTGTTACAAAAGGCCATCAGGCTCATTACTCATATAAACAAGCAGAGGCATAGCAAAGACAAAGTTTAGTGGACAAAACAAGTACAAATATAGCCTTCAGCATCTCATTCATGCTGTGATTGCAGCCATTTTCCAACTCTATGTTTATCTTTAAACCAAATCATCAGAACATGGAAATATAATCATCACATCAAAATTATGTGACTAGAAGGATGCAGCAGTCTGTACTTCACCTTCTCCTTTCTCCACCACTCTTTGAATATTATCCCGTCTTATCAGTTTTCAGTAAACACATCAAAAATCCTCACAGACCCAAAATAACCAAACCACTTTTTATCCAACTCCCCTCAGCTGAAAACTGAATGCTCCGTATAACACCCACACATGATTCTTCAGCTTGAGTCTCCATTAGTAGGAACATTTCCTGATTCAACTTTTCTTCTGTTTGCGTCAAATTCCATGAGAATCAGATCAAAGTCAGAGTCCTGATAATCAGATTCTATAGAAAACATGGAGAGTATTATGCTCAATATGTTCATTTGTTCTCCTCAATAAAAATCAATCAGTTCATCAAATAAAATCAGTCGTTGATCAACTCAGTTTGATTGACAGGACAGATGATCAGAGGTGCAGAGTTTTTACCGCCGTCATTGTTACTGGGACAGAAGTATGGGTGGAGTTTGTGAGTGAAGGAGCAGCCAGTAAAGGAGTAGATCAGAGCTGCAGCACCTACATCATAAAAGGAGACCAGACCCTCCTCATAATCCACAAACACCCCCACCTTCTCAGGACCAGGATGAAGACAGAGACGGACTGGAGGTGAAGCACAAGCACTGTACTTATTTCCATTTCTCAACCTCACAATCCAGAAACCATCCTGAGGACTCAATGTGATGTTTCCCTTCCTGTTGATCGACTCTCTCGCCACTCCTAAATCCCATTTAGTCTTTCCTTTAACCTGAACCTCAAAGTAAAATCTGCCTGAAGAGAAACTCTGCTCTCCTAAAACATTAGGACATGGAGAAAATCTCTCTGGATTGTCTGGAAGTTTCTTCTTCACATCACCATACTTCACTTGTTTTCCATCATCAGACAGGATGAGATAAGGATGAGCTGTATCAGGATCCAGAGACACATCTACTGCATACTGCTGCACCCTCTGCAGCTCCGCCTCAAACAGCTCATTCATATCTTTCCAGAGTGTCTCCTCCAGTGTCTCCACAGCTCTCACCACAGTCCCCTCATATGATGGTGGACGGACTCTGACCTCTGTCCAGTCCTTGGTGGGTGAAGCAGCTTTCAGAGAGGAGAAGCTTTGGAGGAGGTGGAGGTGGTCTTCAGAGCGTGAGAGCTGCTCCATCTCAGAGCTTCTCTCCATCAGCTCAGAGATTTCCTGTTCCAGATCTTTGATGAGACCTTCAGCCTGTTTCTCTGTAGCTTCCTGTTTGTCTTCGATCTCCTTTATGAACTTTTTCAGGCGTCTCTCAACAGACTCCTTCAGAGCCGTGAAGACCTGAACACCTTCTGCTTTCTGTCTGTCTGCAGCATCTTTACTCATCTTCACCGACTCTGTGATCTCCTGAATCTTCAGTCGTCTCTTCTGGATCATCTGCTGAATCTCAGCCTCTGTCTTCTCCAGCTCTGCCTTCTTTCCTTCATATTCTTCTCTCAGAGGAACAAACTCGTGGTTCTTGTGGTCTAAAACAGAGCAGAGCGTGCAGACACATGTCTGGTCGGTCTTACAGAACAGCTCCAGGAGTTTATCGTGCTTCGTGCACATCCTGCCTTCCAGGTTCTCCACAGCATCAACCAGCTGATGTCTTTTCAGACGTTTCACTGTCAGATGAGGCTCCAGGTGAGTCTGACAGTAGGAGGTCTGACACACCAGGCAGGACTTCAGGGCCTTCAGTCTGGTTCCAGTGCAGACGTCACAGGGAACTTCTCCTGGTTTGGCAGCTTGTTGCTCTGAGCTGCTGCTGCTGGCTTTCTGCTGAGCTTCACGTCTGAACTGAGCAACTATCTCAGAGATGAAGGTGTTGACCCTCAGCTGAGGTCGAGTGTAGAAAGTCTCTTTACACAAGGGACACTTACAGATGACATTCATGTCCCAGTGCTGACTGATGCAGGTTTTGCAGAAGTTGTGTCCACATGATGTAGTGACTGGATCAGTGAACACATCCAGACAGATGGAGCACAGAAACTGATTTTCAGATCTCAGATTGTTGGCAGCTGACATGTCTGCACTCTGAGGGAGAAAGGAAAAAACACATTTTATTCAAAATTCAATTTAAATTTCATTTTACAAAGAGAAAAACAAGCGTCAGTGATCTAAGGAGCTTGGAAAATAAAATGGTCTGCAAGTTTCACCAGTAAAGCTTCTTCAGTTCTAAGAGTAAGTGGTGGAGATCAAGCCACACACTGAGACACAAACGGGTTCATCCAAAACACAAGCTTAAAAAATTAAAGAAACTTAAAGAAGCCAGGGATGCCTCGAAGGGAGACAATCCAGTGGCCAAAGAGGTGAGGCTGTTACGCGAGTATTCGATCCAAGGGAGATGTTTGCTCCAGGTGGTCTGGTGGGTAGAGGCCACACATTGGAGGGCTGCCTCAAGCTCTTGGTTAGCCTGTTCTCTGTTTACTTGTCTGTGGATGAAAAGCACAAGAAACACTAACCTGGGCTCCCAGAACCGAACAGAACACCTTCCAGCCTTGTGATGTGAATTGTGGGCCTCGGTGAGAGACAATGTCAGCAGGGATATCATGAAGACGAAGTACGTGAGTTGTTAGGAGCCAGGCAGTTGCCAGAGCTGTGGGGAGCTTAGGTAGAAACGACCAATGATAGTTAGGATGATTGTGTTACCTGATTAGGGTGGCAGGCCCGTGACAAAGTCGATGGTGATATGTGATCAGGGATGGCCTGCCATCGGCAAGGATCAGAGCACGCCAGAGGCCGGTTGGTTAGAGGTCTTGTTCTGTGCGCAGACTGGCCAGGCAGAAATGTACTCACGGACATCTTTGGCGAGAGTAGGCCACTAAGCGAAGCTTTAAATTAGGGCTTGGCCATATTATACAGTTCACGGTAATACCGGTACAATGTTAGGCAACGATAAGAAAATCAATATGGGTAAAACACGAATGCGCAGTGCCTTTGTCTTCATACGCACATGGACGAAAAAGCATGGCGACAACGGAGAATGAGAAGGGAGAAAGCATCTTATTGAGTGAAACGGATGAACCACAATTGGTTTGTAAAAATGGTGCCACTTCAGTGATGTGGAACTGGTTTGGTGTTTGTCTGTCAGATACCCACCAAAGCACATTTTTTTGTAGAACATGCAAGCAGACCGTCGTTATTGCCGTATTTGTCGGACTAAGGTGCTTGTAAATCTGGGAGTAATCTGGGTCCTAAACTCCCTCCGCTTCAGGTCCCGAAGTCAAACGAACACGGCAGCATCACTGAGAGTTAAAAATTGTCTAAATTCTTTCATCTTTAATAAAACAATCAGCATTGCTGCTTTACCAGGTGTAACTATGAAGTTTAACATCTGGGCATCCATGAAAACAGAATTTATTACATTTAACGAAGTTAAAAGTTAGCAGGAAGTTAGTGGAAGTTAGCTCGCTAGTTTCGCTAGTTACCTAAGCATGATATAGCATGTTCTGACTAAGAGATTTCTGAAAAAATTAAAACGTGCAGCTCTGCTATCACTTCCAACATAAACGAAGACAGGAAACTAAACAGCAGTGATGTTGGTAAGGTTACTGAAGTTGGGCTAGGTGGTATATAATGATGTGCTACGTGATCGCTAGCGACACAGCTATGTTAGCATAACATAAACAGCAACGTTGGAGGATGAACGCTAACGCTTTTCCACTCGATAAAAGTTAACGTGAAGGTTCCTGATGATTAGAGACAAATGCAATCGCATGGCAGGATGCTGTAAACGGACCAAACTTCAGTCAGCAGAACAACTGAGATAATCCATCCACAATACGAGGTTAGTCATTAATATACTGCAACAACATGGGAATAGAACAGCTGTGATAGAATACAGCATTAACGGTACACTTCTGTACCATTAATGAATCAATGGTACAGAAGTGGAGGAAGCAAGAAGTAGGAGTTGAATAAAGCTTGATTTATCTGACTGCTTTGTTTCGCTTAATGTGCCTTATAATCCCGTGCACTTTATGGCTCGAAAAATACGTATTTTACTTTTTTATTTGGCACACTGCAGTTTAATGTTGCACCTCTTTTTAACTTCAGTGGATATTTTACATGGTTATGCTCAGGATGTGTCAGCCCATTTCTAAACTTTCAGCAAGGAATTTGCTTTTGCACTGTTAAATTTTTATAAATTTTTATAAATTTTTATAAAACAGCTGCTTGTTTAAGTGAAAATAGATTTTTTTTTGTGCTAGTAAAGTTGTGGAGTTGTATTTTGTCTCGCATCAATTATATCGTCAGTTATATTGTTAGCGCAAATTTTCAAATATATATCGTGATACATATTTTTTGCCATGTCGTCCTGCTCTACTTTAAATGAATGAGATGGTGTGGTGGACCCCTGGGTGCCAGGTGAATGTGGTTGTGCGTGCCCAGTGACCTAACAGAGGAGGGAACAAAGAGTCCTGGAGGGACAGTCCCAGGGTCCGGTTCAGTTCGTTGGGCCTCCTATATGCCAAACTCAATCTCCTAGGTCAGTCATTCTCAGACTGTGGCACATGTACCACTAGTTTAATAATAATCGCACCGGCAACTGTTGAAGGAAGACGTGAGTCTCTTCAAGGTCGTGATAAACAGATGGAACTGAAGAATGGTAAGGTGGATTGTGTGACAGAGGGATTCAGTAAACTGACAGAGAGGGTGGTGGCTTTTAAACAGGTCGTATGGCACCACCCCTTTACCCCACAAGGCATTCCCTTTTCCAATCCAACATGGGTTTATGTTGCTGTAACAGGGGAAACCCTAAAACCAGTGGCGTAAGGGGCGGTAACGGACTCCATCCTCTTTGGTCACTCGCTGCTCGCAGCCAGACACTCAAGACTCAAGAAAAAAAGGGACAATTCAAGGGAGTGCGAGTCACACAATGATCTGGTGATGAATTGCTGCCATCCCTCTGCTTAAATGCTGGCAGGGGAAATGAGGCTCAGGTGCTTCCACTTCACAGGTGCGTGGGCAAGGGCGTAAACCAGCAATGACTTCAGATGTTTCAAAGTAAAACTTTAAAGACATTAATCAGAGCAGAAAGTGATGAACAAACAGTAATCAGAGCAGAAAGTGACGAACAACCAGTAATCAGAACAGAAAGTGATGAACAACCAGTAATCAGAACAGAAAGTGATGAACAAACAGTAATCAGAACAGAAAGTGACGAACAAACAGTAATCAGAACAGAAAGTGATGAACAAACAGTAATCAGAACAGAAAGTGGTGAACAAGCACTAATCAGAACAGAAAGTGACGAACAAACAGTAATCAGAACAGAAAGTGGTGAACAAACAGTAATCAGAACAGAAAGTGACGAAAAAACAGTAATCAGAACAGAAAGTGACGAACAAACAGTAATCAGAACAGAAAGTGGTGAACAAGCACTAATCAGAACAGAAAGTGACGAACAAACAGTAATCAGAACAGAAAGTGACGAACAAACAGTAATCAGAACAGAAAGTGGTGAACAAACAGTAATCAGAACAGAAAGTGACGAACAAACAGTAATCAGAACAGAAAGTGGTGAACAAACAGTAATCAGAACAGAAAGTGGCGAACAAACAGTAATCAGAACAGAAAGTGACGAACAAACAGTAATCAGAACAGAAAGTGACGAACAAACATTAATCAGAACAGAAAGTGACGAACAAACAGTAATCAGAACAGAAAGTGACGAACAAACAGTAATCAGAACAGAAAGTGATGAACAAACAGTAATCAGAACAGAAAGTGACGAACAACCAGTAATCAGAACAGAAAGTGACGAACAAACAGTAATCAGAACAGAAAGTGACGAACAAACAGTAATCAGAACAGAAAGTGGTGAACAAACAGTAATCAGAACAGAAAGTGACGAACAAACAGTAATCAGAACAGAAAGTGGCGAACAAACAGTAATCAGAGCAGAAAGTGATGAACAAACAGTAATCAGAACAGAAAGTGACGAACAAACAGTAATCAGAACAGAAAGTGATGAACAAACAGTAATCAGAGCAGAAAGTGATGAACAAACAGTAATCAGAACAGAAAGTGGTGAACAAACAGTAATCAGAACAGAAAGTGACGAACAAACAGTAATCAGAACAGAAAGTGACGAACAAACAGTAATCAGAACAGAAAGTGATGAACAAACAGTAATCAGAGCAGAAAGTGATGAACAAACAGTAATCAGAACAGAAAGTGGTGAACAAACAGTAATCAGAACAGAAAGTGACGAACAAACATTAATCAGAACAGAAAGTGACGAACAAACATTAATCAGAACAGAAAGTGACGAACAAACATTAATCAGAACAGAAAGTGACGAACAAACAGTAATCAGAACAGAAAGTGACGAACAAACAGTAATCAGAACAGAAAGTGACGAACAAACAGTAATCAGAACAGAAAGTGACGAACAAACATTAATCAGAACAGAAAGTGGTGAACAAACAGTAATCAGAACAGAAAGTGACGAACAAACAGTAATCAGAACAGAAAGTGACGAACAAACATTAATCAGAACAGAAAGTGACGAACAAACATTAATCAGAACAGAAAGTGACGAACAAACATTAATCAGAACAGAAAGTGACGAACAAACATTAATCAGAACAGAAAGTGACGAACAAACAGTAATCAGAACAGAAAGTGATGAACAAACAGTAATCAGAACAGAAAGTGACGAACAAACATTAATCAGAACAGAAAGTGACGAACAAACATTAATCAGAACAGAAAGTGACGAACAAACAGTAATCAGAACAGAAAGTGACGAACAAACAGTAATCAGAACAGAAAGTGACGAACAAACAGTAATCAGAACAGAAAGTGACGAACAAACATTAATCAGAACAGAAAGTGACGAACAAACAGTAATCAGAACAGAAAGTGACGAACAAACAGTAATCAGAACAGAAAGTGACGAACAAACAGTAATCAGAACAGAAAGTGATGAACAAACAGTAATCAGAACAGAAAGTGTGGAGTCAGTCCAAAGTTTAGAGCACATGCTTTGAGTGCAGAGTCCTGTTTGAAACAGCATCAACATCTGTGGTTACTGTTGCGTTTGTATTTTATTATTGTCATTTGTATTGAGAAACATATAATCATTTATGCTTAGAAGTATATAGTTGATTGCATATTGAAAGAATGTCTCATCCTATGAGGTCTGTAACAACTCTGTGCAGAAGGAAGAGGGGAGTGCGTTCACTCCTCTTCAGAGTGTTCTGGCATAGATCACACACCTCCTAGGGTCATGAGAGAGGTCGTATCTTCTCTCGCTGATATGTGGTATAGCAAGCACACGTATATCTGTTTGAGTGTAAGAGCCTTTAGTTCATGTGAGCAGCTGGACTCCCTGGCGCCAATAGGTGTGGGGATTCTTCACAGGGTCACATCTTGACCGCACACACACACACACACACACACACACACACACACACACACACACACACACACACACACATACGCTGCTGGTGAGCGACAGGAACACGCTTGTCACAGTTCTCTCCCTCGTGCACGAGTAACACAAAGAACTTTGGTGACTTGCGTCTTGCTTTTGCTATTGTAGTAGAATTGTCTCGTTCCAGTGAGGGGTTGTGCTAGACAGACCTATCAGTTAAATGAGTAGATTTTTTGGAACCAATGTGACTGTCAATGAGTCAACATGAAGTGAACAGAGAGAGAAGATTTGTGTGGAAAAGGAAGTGTGATCAGCTGCACTCACCACTGTTGCTGAGAGAAACCTGATGGACTCCAGTGAATCTTCTTTTAGAGACAAACAGGACTCGACTGCAGCTCTGCTGCTGCTCTCTCACACTTTCACTTCTTGAAAATGATGTTGAATTTCTTGTATTTGAGGTGTTGCTCCGCCTCTACCTGCAGCTGTTTTTCTGGTTTTGCTGCCTCTCCCTTTGCAGGAATTATGGTTGCAAATTTTGAAGCTAACATGATAAGATTTTCACAAATTATGTTGAGATTCAGCTTTTTTAGATCCTAATAAAATATATGCAATAACTGCACTGAACACCATTTAATGAACAGCAGCTGTCCCACCCTGATGGTGTTCACATCCACTCCAGATCCACTTGCACATTGTCCAAAACACTGCAGCAAGGCTTCTGTCCAAAACATCTAAATACTCACATCTAAAAACCGTTGCTAATACAGCTGCATTGGCTCCCCATTGAATTCATCAACATTGTTGTGTTTGTTGGGGAGAAAACTTAGAAACATACAGTGCAGCACTTCACAGTCACGCTGCTAGTGAATGACGATTTATGTAAAAAACTTTTTCTTTTTTTTTTGCCTGTCCCGTTTGGCTCTTTTGCATCAGAATTATTGTCTAAAGGCAAAGAAAGATGCCCAACGGATTTACTTTACCAAATGGACCATCCCAGCCTTGCCGTAATGGTCCATTTGATTCACCTTTTATTGTTTATTTTATTTTCACTTAATGAATACGGGACAGACTTGACTGGAGGAAAGAAGGGGAGAAAGAAAGAGGGAAAGAGAAACAGCTGAGAAGAGGGACGGGGGAGAAGGGCAAAAAACAAAAACCAACAGAATGGGCAGAAAAAAAAAAAGAAAAAAAATGCATATATCAATCACCTGGATCACCTGTTGAGAAAGAAAAAAGAAAACAAGCTGAAGAGAACAAGAGTAATAGAATAAACAACATCACAATGATATATGGGAATATAACAGTAAATACTAAATATTAAACATTATTGTGCAGCACATAAGATCAACAGAACACAGTGTGCTTTGAGGTAGGAGCCAAAAAGGGTGTAGTTTGTGGGTGTGATCACCCGTGTGTACACCTGTGAGCATGGACGCGCTTGTTTTTTTAAAATGGTGAATGGTAAATGGCCTGTATTTATATAGCACTTTTACTAGTCCCTAAGGACCCCAAAGCGCTTTACATATCCAGTCATCCACACATTCACACACACATTCACACACTGGTGATGGCAGCTACATTGTAGCCACAGCCACCCTGGGGCGCACTGACAGAGGCGAGGCTGCCGGACACTGGCGCCACCGGGCCCTCTGACCACCACCAGTAGGCAACGGGTGAAGTGTCTTGCCCAAGGAAAGAACGACCGAGACTGTCCAAGCCGGGACTCGAACCGGCAACCTTCCGATTACAAGGCGAACACCCAACTCTTGAGCCACGATCGCCGAGAGGCCGGGGGCACCCCACCTCCGAAGTGGCCCGAGCGAGCCCCAGGCTCCAGGCCCCGATAAGCAGCCGCCAAGGAGTGAGCCGGCGTGTACCTGGACGCCCATCCCCAGACACAAAGAACCACCAACGCACCGATGTCTGAGGGGGTCCGCCACTGGCAGGGGAAGTGGTGGTGGGGGGAGATAGGCCTCCAAACCTTGGAGGGCCTGAGATGTCCCCAGAGAGGTGGCGTCTGATACCCAACCTGACATATAGACACAGACATACAGGCACACACAGACACAAACATCCATTCCCACCCTCATGCTCTCATATGCACTTACTCCACACTCAACCAACGTGGAGACAGACATAAAGAGACGCTGGAGGGGGGAACTGCACCCAGACCCAGGTGGTGTTACCCTTTTCCCTGCGGTGGGGAGAGGCAGACCGCCCCGACTCCGCAGCAGCTTGGAGGCCCCACACTCCAGACCGCAGTCAGACGGCCAACTCCTCCTCCTAGCCCCCCCACTCCAGCAGGTCGCAGAGAATTTTATGTAAATTTAACAAGCTGAACACATTCTGTACTGTACAGGAGACATGGCACAAAACTGATTGACAATGGTCTACAGCCAATCAGGACACTGCGCTCTTTTTAAAAAAAAAAGCAGCATGCAAAATTGCACACAAAAAAATCCACGAACAGCGAGGCTGCGAAAGGTAAACTGGCATTTTTTGATGGGTTGGGTCTTACACGGTTAAGCAACAGTACTGGAAATTTAAATAATCTACAAAATATACATTGATGCTAGTGAAGGCTGGTTTTCACAGCCAACGAGCATCATTTAGTCATGCCTAGACTAAATGATGCTCGTTGGCTGTGAAAACCAGCCTTCACTATTTCAAGAGCAGCTAGGCCGGAGAGGAGGAGGATAGAGCTGCAGGAGCAGAGAGCCAGTGCAGACCGGAGCAGTGAGCACTGCAAAATGCTGAAGGGTGCAGGGAAAAGCCACAGACACTGTCACAAAATAAAAACCAAACTGTGAGCTTCTGAGTCGTGTCAGGTCCTTTGGGTTACAATTATGTACTGGTTTTGATCGTCTTTCAGTGCTATTTCAGTATTATCAGTGGTGGATCTGGATGCTGAAGTGTAATACACCTTTTCAAAAAAGTTAGAATGGAGATAGGTCTATCCTCGTTTGTGACATTTAAACACCTAAGAAGTGGAGCCTGTGTCTCCTACTGGCTTATAATCAACAATGTTGCTGTACCCTAAATATCCACGGGCTGGGGGGGGGAATGTTCCCCTAGTATAAATTTCTTGCCTGGCTTACTGGGCTTATGCCTGGGTTGTTTTTATCTTTTGGAGTGTAATTTTCTTCCTAATTAGATGCCTGACTGACAACTGTATAAAACAAAAACTACACACACTACAAGCACAAAGCGCAGACTGTGGGAATTTACCACTGTGCGTAAATCCCCTCTAATTTCAAGAGCACCTGGCTGCAGCCAGACCCTTCTCCTCACTTCCGCACTTGTCGTACTTCCTCGTACGTGCCGTACGTAGTACGCGAACTGCGCGTACTCCGAAGCGTGCGGTCGCTGAATTGGGTACAGCCTCAAATGACTTACTTTTTCCAGCAGCATCATGATCATTTGTGTCAGCTGTGTCTCCTCAGGCGTTTCCACTTCCCTCATTAACCTTCTGTGTATTTAAGTCCTCTGTTGGGCCGTCTGTCTTCATGTCAGTTCACAGAGATTTTGCTTCCCACTGTTGCATGTTTGGATTGTTTCACACTTATGGTTTTGCGTGTTCCTGTGCAGTTTCATAGTTAGTGTTACTTTTTTCCAATTTAGGTTTTAGTTTAGTGTCAACTTTGTTTCGCCTTTTCTTATTTTCTATTTTGTCATCAGACCCAAAATAAAGATTCAGTTCTGTCTCTCCCTTGTATGTTTTTGGGTTTGCTCCATAGACACACCGGTGATCCCCTGCTAAAACCACCATCCACTACTGTGTCTGACTGTGTGCTGTTGCCACTGGCAGTTTACGCTTAAAGAGATACGTGTTTAAAAAAACAGACCACCTAAATTAATCTTTGGTCTCTTAGAGTTTTGTGAGAGTTGTAGCTACCTTAGCAATCCAGTGTCACAGCAGTGTCAAATGGACACGCATTCACAAGTTGCAGTAAGCTGCGGTATCAGCAGTAAGAAGACATTTGATTTCCGACCAACATAAAGACAATTCTAGGACATATCAGACACCCAGCTCGATCTCACCAGGCAAAGAAGGTGCCTGGACAGTACTTCTTAAAAATTTTAAATTCTCAAACAATATAACAATACAGCGCTTATTTTGACATATCAACAAAGAGTCATGTACAAGTATAAGAACAAAGCAGTAGTCAAACAAAAGAACATTTAAAGAACAGTATAGGTCAGGAATAAAGCAGCATACAAGTACAGTAAGGTGACATAACATATGAAAGTATGCATAAACAATCTAGTTACATCAATCAAAAAGCTGCATCAAAAACTCAAGTAAGTTTTTTTTTTTTTAATTTTCTGTAACCTGGACTGTACTTCCTACATTCCTTTGCCAGTAGCGACTGGTTGGGTGTGAATAAATAATCGCCCCCTGCTGGTACTGCAACTTAAATACTTGTGTCCATTTCACACTAAGGAGAGGCAAAGCGTATAGGGATGTAAGAAAATATCGATACATTAAAATATTGTGATATTTCGTGTAATGATACTGAATCGATATTCAAAATCAGTGTTATCGATTTTTTTAAATTAAAAAATTACATGCATTTACTGTGAATTTCTTTTGTATTTTGCAATTTTAACTCTGGCCACTTGTTTGCAGTTTTTACCGCCTTTACGTTATGGAAAAACGAGGTCTCGCAATAACTGTAGAAGCGTCTAGTTTGCTAAAAACCAACGAAATAGAACAGTGGATGTGTGGCCAATTGTGCTAGCTAACTGATGACCAAAGAGGAGAGGATACAACCGGCCGCAGCAGCTTTCAAAGCTGATATGTGGACTTATTTTGGATTTAGGACAAAAGAAGGCAGTAAAGACAATGACAAGAGCTATGCAGTCTGTAAAATCTGCACCGCCAGAGTCAAATATTCGGGTAACACCACAAATTTACGAACACACGTGTGTAGACATCATAGCGATGTAGCGTCAAATGCTAATTTTAAAACGAAACGAGGTGATCCCGCTAAACGGACAATTGAAGAAGTTAACTACCAGCAACTTCAGCTCGTGCAAGAAAAATAACGCAGTCAGTACTTGTTTTTATTTGCAAAGACATGCGCCCTCTGAGTGTTGTGGAGAATAAAGGATTTTGTAATATGATTAAAATGCTGGAGCCCCGTTACACCGTTCCTTCCCGACAACACATCACAGACATCGCTCTGCCAAAGTTGTACCAAGAAGTCAAAGCGACAGTGCTGGACTCTCTCAGCTCGGCAGAGACAGTTGCTTTGACATGCGACGCTTGGACTTCGAGAGCCACTGAATCGTACATAACTGTTACATCACATCACATAACGGACCAGTGGAACCTTCAGTCTCATGTACTACAAACTCGAGACATGCATGGCAGTCACACAGGTGAACACATTGCAGCGTTACTAACTGACGCTGTGGCTGAATGGGGATTGAATGCAAAGGACCTTGTTGTTGTTACCGATAATGCACCAAACATGGCTCTCGCGGCTAGACTTGCAGGCATGACGCACATACAATGTTTTGCACACAGTCTGAATCTCGCCTCACAGAAAGCACTGAAAATACAATGTGTGGTGCGACTTCTCGGGAGTATCCGACGTGTAACAGCCTTTTTCAGGCGCAGCACCACAGCCAGCAATCAGTTGAAGCAGAAACAGTGCCTCCTTCAGCTACCAGCTCACAGATTCATCACGGACATAATTACAAGATTGAACAGCTCCTATGATGATAGAACGAGTTTTAGAACCGCAACCAGCCATCTGTGCGGCTCTGCTTTCTGCAGAAGTTAGGAAGAGTGAAAAATTAATTTTCACATTAAGTGAGTCTGACATCACATGTGCAGAAGAAGTTGTCAGGGCACTCAAGCCTATGAAGGACGCCACCCTGGTGATGTCAGAGGAGAGTATGCCAACCCTGTCCATCATTGCTCCTCTTCATGCCAAGCTTGTGATGGGTGCACAAGAAAGTGTTGATGATACACCGACAGTAAGGGACATTAAGACTGCCATAGCAGAAGATCTGGGAAAGAGATATGTAAATGAGATGTTAAGGTCACATGAAAAGTGCTTTGTTTTGATGCTTCATAGAGCAGTTTTTGGATAAGTACTTTACAATCATAGTACTTAGTAAGTAAGGCCTCAGTGTTACATTGTTTACCTTTTTTCATGTTAAAGAAATAGTTGATATTTCAGTAAAGTAGTTTTTATTTGTTTATTTGACATGACTTCTCATAAGGCAGATGTTAATTTCTCTCATTTTGAACTTAGAGAGTGTTTTTGTTTTACATGGCTCATGTCAAGCATTTAACAGTTTGGACTGTTTACTGTGATTTTTCTTAATTAAATTCAGTCCTAAACACAAATATCGTCTGGCTTTTAGTATCGCAATATATCGTATCGTCTCCCCTGTATTATGATAGATATTGTATCGCCAGATTCTTACCAATACACACCCCTAAAAGCGTAGAATCCACACTGTGGACCAGCGTGTCTGTTAATCGCTTGCTGTGATACAAGATGATAATTATGTCTGAGTCTAGTTTAGTGAAGATAGTGGCTCTGAGGATCACAGGCAGAGGTGATCAAGGGTACAGGACATGTAACCATGACCTGCTGCATGGCTTGAGAGTCTGAGAGCTCAGCTCCTAGAGCAGGAACAGGGTGTTAAAATTAACTTTCAGGATGGAAGAGACTGTGTTAGCACCTGGTGGGACGGATTCCTTTAGTTTCATTCACTGATGTGTTTTTTAATGTAGCACATGTTGTATTTTGGCTTTATTAAGAACAGCAGATGAAGATAAAATCATTTTTATTTGAGAAATGTCCTGAAACCATTTTGTCCCCCCATCTGGATCTGTTCTTTGTTGGGTTTCTATCAAAAACAGTTTCATGGTTCTCACTAGGGCTGCCACGATTAGTCGACTAGTTACGATTGCGTCGACTATCAAAATCGTCGACGACTGATTTAATAGTCGACGCGTGGTTTGAAGCTTTGTAAGATCGCAAAAGACGCAGGAATAATAGCAGGATTTAAGAGTGTAATAACGGACTGAAACAGAAGATGGCAGCACTGCATGTACAAGGATGCCAGCTGCCGTTAAACCCCGAAGAAGAAGAAACTGTCCGAGAATTCATAGCGCAGCCCAGCTCAGTTTCCAACAATGGCGGCAGCTAGTTAGTTTTAATATTACTCTTATTATTCTTTCTGGGTCACAAAATAAATGTTTAACATGTTTTCAGGCGAGAATGTAGCTGTGTAAACCTCAAATATCTGCTCAGTTTATCAGGACAATAACACCAGGATCCTTTTCTAAGTAGCTGACAGCTGGTAACTGTGCAGGGGCGGGTCTAGCAAAGTTTTTCCAGGGGGGCAGGTAGGGCATTAACAGGGAGAGGGGGGCACAAAGAAATACTTTCTTATTCTCATTTAAAATTTCTCACTTCAACAAATAATAATCTGAATCTTAAAACAAACGTTTTCATCTGATGTAAAATGTATAGAAATCCATTATTGCCCATAGTAATTTTTTTTAGGGTCCCAACATAATTTCTTCAGAAGTAGCTAAGTACTGTATATGATGCCAGTATTTTCCCACATTTTCTAGATACTGTACCAGTACTGTGTGTAAATTTCTTTTATTCTTTCTGTCTCCTTTCACTTTTTAAAGGTTGCCATTATTGATGTGGCAAATGAATGGTTTATATATATCTAAATCTGTCATCAGTAATCAGTAATGATCATGTCTCGCCTCTAGTCTTCTGTCTTAATTTCAGGTTTTCACCATGTGTTGTAGATAGTTCAGGAGGTTAACTCGACCAGAAGTCTACTTTCTGGTACTGTTTAGAACAGTGCTTCCCAAACTTTTTCGAGCCACGTACCCCTTGAGACATGTCACCCTCAGCCGCATACCCCCTACTACGAACAACTCTTAATTAGTGTCTATAAATACATTGCAATATCGCATGCATAAAAATAAATACTGCACAGTCGATTATTTCTCACCACCAAATGAATTTATCAATATTTTTTAGTAATGACAGAGTTTTAATAACAAACTTTACTACTTAATACTAGCAGTGTATCAAAGGATTTATTAGAATTCACTTTTTTGTCGAGAGCCTAAAGGCCATGAACTTTCATTAAACAGAACTTTATTTAATGTGATGGATGTGCTTGAGCAGAGGCACACAGCTCTTCAATGTTTGGCTCAATTTGGGAAAGGCTGAGTCTTAAATCGTTTTCCACACAAAGTCTTGCTCTGTATTTTGTTTTCATGTTTGTTAAAGCAGAAAATCCCTTTTCGCATAAGTATGTGGTGGCGAAAGGCATCAGAGTCTTGACAGCGCGCTTAGCCAGCGCGGGCTGTTCAGTGCGCAGCCCTATCCAGAAATCCGCCAGGTTCTTTTGAGCGTGTTCAACTTTTAGAGATCCATCTGTGGCAATTTCAATTAGGCTCTCCTGGTCAGACGGTGATAACGAAGTAGGCACGGCGGTGAACGGGTGACGTATCCAATCATTTGAGCCGTCCGTCTCTGGGAAGTATCGGCGTAACTGCACCGCCAGCTCCTCAAGGTGCACGTTACATTCGCGCTTTACACTTTTAGATAGTGTGAGATCATTAGAGCACAGAAAATCATGCAGCACAGGAAAGACTTCAGTGTTGTTTGTATCCAAGCAGTTCTTCCAAAGGTTTAACTTCTTTATCATGGCCTCAACTTTATCTTGAACATTGAATATAGTTGCAGAAACGCCTTGTAATCCGAGATTGAGCTCGTTCAGACGAGAAAATATATCACACAGATAAGCCAGGCAGGTAAGGTACTCTTCATCATGCAAATGTTCAGACAGCTCAAAGGGATGGTTACTGAAGAAAACTTTAAGTTCATCCCTCAACTCAAAGAAACGGGTCAGCACTTTCCCTCTAGATAGCCAGCGAACCTCTGTGTGGAGTAATAATGTCTCATGCTCGCTGCCCATCTCATTGCACAACGCAGCAAATAAGCGGGAGTTCAGCGGCCTGGCTTTCACAAAGTTAACCATTTTTACACTCGTGTCCAAAACATGTTTCAAACGGACAGGTATTCCCTTTGCAGCAAGAGCCTCTCGGTGGATGCTGCAGTGTACCCAGGAGGCATCTGGCGCGACTGCTTGCACACGCGAAACCACACCTCCGTGTCTCCCAGTCATGGCCCGTGCGCCATCAGTACAGATGCCAACACATCTGTCCCACACGAGTCCATGTGTGTTCATGAATGTGTCCAGCTTTTGAAAAATATCTGCAGCAGTTGTCCTTTGTTCCAGTGGTTTACAGAACAGCATGTCCTCCTTGATGGTTCCTTCATGAATGTAGCGCACATATACGAGGAGATGCGCCAGGCCAGCCACATCCGTGGACTCATCTAGCTGTATTGCATAAAATTCACTGTGGCGTATGCGCAGAAGTAGCTGCTGTAAAACATTTTCTGACATTGCATTGATGCGCCGTAAGACAGTATTGTTTGATGATGGAATGGACTGTATCGTCTTTTTTGCCTTTTCCCCCAACATTGTCCCTACCATATCTAAAGCAGCAGGGAGAATGAGGTCCTCCACAATAGTGTGGGGTTTGTTGTTTTTAGCCACTCTGTAACTGACCATGTAAGATGCTTGTAGTCTGTTTTTATTCATAAGATCTGGCACCTGAATGCAGGTTTTACTTGTTGAAAGTGATTTTAGCTGTCGCTCAAAATATTCCCTTGGTTTATTTTTCAAATGGGGATGATTTGTCTCTAAATGTCTGCGCAAAGGTGAAGGTTTCATTGAGTTCTGAGACAATACTTTTGCACAAATAACACACTGTGGCTGGGGAAATCCACCAATATTTATACACGTAAACCCCAGCGAAATATAATTGTCATCATATTTGCGCTTCTTTGATGAGGTTGTGTTACAGTCCGTGCTGTCATGCTTTCTCCCACTTTGACGCTCCGCATCAGACACTTCATCACTTTCCACATGGCTGGCTCCAGCTATGCTAGCCACTTGGCTAGTAACCACAGATACATCCCTGCTTACATTTTGGGACCCCTTCTGTTTAACATTTACATGCTCCCACTGGCACAGATTATAAAGAACAACAAAATAAACTACCACAGCTATGCAGATGACACACAAATATATATCACAATGTCACCAGGAGACCGAGGCCCTGTACAGGCTCTTGGTAAATGCATTGAGGAAATCAATGACTGGTTGTGCCACAATTTTCTCCAGCTAAACAAAAACAAAACTGAGGTAATAGTCTTTGGCGCCAAAGAAAAACGATTACAGGTCACCAGAGAACTTCAATCTATACACCTAAAAACCACAAACCAGGCGAGAAATTTGGGTGTAGTGATGGATGCAGACCTAAACTTAGAAAAACACATTAAGACAATAACAAAGTCAGCTTACTATCACCTCAAGAATATTTCAAGGATAAAAGATCTGATGTCTCAACAGGACCTGGAAAAACTAGTCCATGCATTCATCTTTAGTAGGCTTGATTACTGTAACAGCATCTTTACAGGTCTACCTAAAAAATCAGTCAGACAACTACAGCTCATTCAGAACTCTGCTGCTCGAGTCCTCACTAAGACCAAAAAAGTGGACCACATCAGTCCAGCTCTGAGGTCTTTACACTGGCTGCCTGTCCGTCAGAGGATAGACTTTAAAGTTCTGATGCTGGCCTATAAAGCTCTGAATGGTTTAGGACCAAAATACATCAATGACCTCCTGACCCAGTATGAACCTTCCAGATCCCTCAGGTCATCTGGATCCGGTCTTTTATCACTTCCCAGAGTCAGAACCAGACACGGAGAAGCTGCATTCAGCTTTTATGCTCCTTATATCTGGAACAAACTCCCAGAAAGCCTCAGATCAGCTGAAACACTCAGTTTATTTAAATCCAGGTTGAAGACTCACCTGTTCTCAGCTGCATTTGAATAAAGCACCAAATCCACACTTTAAGCTTAAATTTCAAAACTTACATTAACTACTGATTTTATCTGTTTTGATTTTATATACTGTTTTGTTTGTTTGTTTGTAGAGCTCTGGGTAGCTCACCAGCTGGGTCTAGACTGGGTCTAGAGAGTATTTTAAATTCAGGGAATTTAAAATAGAAAGTAGCTCGTCCGCAGAGGGACTGGTAGCTCCCCTTACGATAAGGGTTCGGATCGCGCGAACAGGTGTGAATAACACAACCTGTGCCAGAAACGCGACGCTGATGAGCCTCAACTGTCGTTCCAACAACAGTATGCAACACAGGAGCATGCAAAACAGTTTTGAGGCAGCCACCTAAGAACTTCTGGTGGCAGTTTGTTTGTTAATTAGTTAGTTTGTTTGCTTGTTTGTTTTAATCATTTTAAATCATGCCTTTTATTTGTTTTTGTTTCTAATGTCTCTGTAAAGCACTTTGAATCACCTTGTTGTTGAATTGTGCTATACAACTAAATTTGCCTTGCCTTGCCTTGCTAGCACTGCTAGCATCCAAATCTGACGAACACATTGTTGTTGAACAATCACCTGTGCGATCACTGGAAAATGCATCTTCAGATATGAGCTTATTGGTTGTTGTGGCCGGTGTCTCTGTGGTAGGGCCTTTTTTTCTTGTTAACCACTTCTCCATTTTCGCGCTGCACTGAATGCTTGGAGGCAACTTCAACTGTTAGGTGTCAGTCATTTGGGCAAATCACACCCATGTATTTTGTCAGAGCTATTTTTTTGCTGAACACCAGAGGGTGGTATATAGTCATGTATTTGACAGGCAAATAAAACTGCATTAGCGCAAATTTCGGCTTTTAAAACTTTTGATCCCCACTCCAACCCCAACCCACGCGTACCCCCTACAGCCACTTGCGTACCCCCGAGGGTACGCGTACGGTAGTTTGGGAACTACTGGTTTAGAATACCAGAATAGGGAGGATGGTGTAGGTTTAAGTTTATTAGACTGATACATATATACCAACAAGACAGTGTACATCACTGTGACAACAGCGTTTGTTTTCATTCAAAGGATTTATGGTTTTTCCTAGAATACCTGGTGGGCCGGTCTCTAGTCAAAATGCCCGGGCTGATTTTTTGTCCCAGTCCAGCCCTGATACACAGTAATGGATGTTATCATCTACAGGCTCAGAGTTGTATTAATATCCTTCCTCTCGCTCTGACCCTGTAAACCAGTATATTATTGCTCTGATGTGGCCTCTGTAGAAAAGAGTGTCAGGCCCTTCAAGTGCACACAGGTGGGTCTAAATGTGGTGCTTTAACTATGTTCCAGCATTTTATTAAATTATGACCTGAAAAACATGTTTAAGCTCTGTTAGAAACTGCACCAATATCATCAGACATAGATCCATGATCTAGTGGGAAAACATTTAATATCTGTGATGTAGATACATATATGAACGTTGGTACCCTGATCTTTTGAATCCACCTTCACAAAGTGCATTTTGGGTCAAATTTAAGGGTGATATTAGCATGTGTGATAAAAAAAGCCTCCTTTAGATAAAAGTGACAGACCATTTTTGCCAAACATCTTAAAGAAGTTGTTGAAATGTTTTACACTGAGCTGATATCATGAGTCATGTTGTCAGAGCTCCGTGTGTATATGAGCTTCCTCTGGCATGTTGAACAGGTGAGTCAGCACTACAGCGATCCTCCTCCAAACGCTCTGGCTCAGCTCTTTCACACTGGCCTCACGCTCACATTAGCGGCGATCCTCAAGCTGGCAGGTCGAGTCTGGCACAGGGAGAAGAGAGCAGGTTAAGTCACAGCACACCGGAAACTCAAGCATGAGACTAGTGATGACACAATAATCCGGCAATGAAGCATTCCCAGCAGCCGCCTTAAGTAGCGAAAGCGTTGATTAGAGGATCGTTCGCAGGTGCCGGAGCCAGGGGCAGGAATCACCATGACTCCGCCCTGGTAGAGCGTGGGGGCGTGGGAGGAGAGCGAGAGGAGCAAAACATAAACAAAACACTTGTAGCCATACCGAGTCAGCTGAGCAGGCACAGGGACCATTACAGGTGTTGGAGCTGGATATGTGAAGAATTCTCAAAGAGTCTGAAATGTAACCTTCCAGCCTCCCCTTCAGTTTGATTATTGGGTGACTTAGATTGGTGGTTCTCGGTGTTTGGGGCTGGGTGCTCAGGTGTGTACTGGCTCACTCCAGGAGGTTGCTTGACAGTGCCTGGCCGCCCCTGGCTCTGTCAGGCCCCTGCTGGGGGATGGGGGGCCCTGTGACTTTAAAGCAAAAAAAAATAAAGGAGCTCATCCTCAAAGGCATGTGCAGGGTTAAAGAACAGATGATAATCAAGAGTTTGAGGTTCAGACCTGATAACATTATTTCTTCACAGACTTTAATAAGAAGAGCTAACAGTGGTTGATTATCTCAGTGTCCTGTGATAATGTATGTTAGCAGACCACAGTGCTCTGAGCTAAATCTCTCAGTCTGTCAGTGTTCGTGACAGTCTGACGGTTTCAAATTCAAATTTTATTTGTCACGTACACAGTCATACACAGTACGATATGCAGTGAAATGCTTGGACAACTGCTCGTGACCTAAAGAAAAAAAAAAAAAGGAAAAGGCTATGAATAAGATAGGAAATAAATATGAAAAATTAAAAAGGGTAAATTTAACTAGGAAGGAATAAAATATAAAAAATTAAGGTTAAAAATGAAATAACTGTACGACACTTTTTTTTTCTGAAAACTAACTTAAAAAACAAAGACAAAGAAAAAGTGGTCGGAGCAGTCGTGACGGCAGCCGACCTCACCGGCGCCATCTTGAATACCACACACACTCACAGCTGTGGTTCATGTTTCCACTACACAGTCAGAGATCTGAGTCTCTGTCTCTGCGGTCACTTCTGCTGAGGCTGAAGCATCATTAACATGCACATTTAAACACACGTTATGAAAGCAGGTACACGCCTCGGTGAGATGAGCTGTTGTCACACAGTACGTGACAGTCTTGATAAGATCAGCTCAGATCCGTGCTGCTGTCTTTGTTCTTCTCTGTTTGCCCTTTAGATCATCTGCTACTGTCTTTGTCTTTAATGACCTGTCTTTGTGACCTTCTAAGAAAAACTATTAAACTTCTGACACTGGTGCTTCAGAGAAATACAAGTATTTCATAAAGGTTAAAAAATGGTTCTGGGGCCATAGAAGAGGTCAAATCTGGGCTCTGGGGGTATCATATGAAGTGACTAGAGGTGAGTGAGAGGACATAAGAAGACATTAGAATTTATGATCAAAGATCATCTAAACCATGTGTTCAGGTGTAAAATGTAGAAAACGTTTGGAAACGGCAGAAAATGAGTTTTTTTAATTATTGTATTCAATTTAATTTTTGTCACTAGGTGTGAATGTCCGAATGAATGTGAGTGCGAATGGTTGTCTGTCCCTGTGTGTTGGCCCTGCGACAGACTGGCGACCTGTCCAGGGTGTACCCCGCCTTTCGCCCTATGACAGCTGGGATAGGCTCCAGCGCCCCCCACGACCCTGAAAAGGATAAGTGGAAGCGAATGGATGGATGGATGGTATTCAATTTAAGTAATGAGAGAGTGTGAAAGCAACATCGATCTGTGTTGTGGAAATTTATTAACAAAGCCTGCAGACACGATGAGCAGTTAAAACCCAACACTTTATTTCTCATGCATGAGGAGAGACGTCAGTCAGCGGGCACTGAGAGTCGTCTCTGACAATGAACAGTTCAGGTCCCTTTAAACACAGTCACAGAACAAAAGGCAGTTGCAGTTCACACCTTAGCTCTAAACAGAAAAACTCTCTATCACCTGTGTGGATCTCCCCCACTCTGGGGTCAAGTCTCCGTCTCCTGGGAGACATTCACCAGTTTCTCACCGTCTGTTTCCCAGCGTGAATGAGGTGTGAACCAGACGTACTAAACTAAGTAACATGAAAGCATTTCATCAAGACAATACATTAAAGGACAATAAGCTAAAGAGAAATCCCACAACAATCTGTCAGTCTGTATCTCCACCTCCACCTGTGGTCATGAGCTAATGAGAGATGCTAAACAGCTGCACTCCAACTACAGCACCAGCGTTCAGGTGAACCAGGTCTATCTTAGAAATGAGACACTGAGTCTCAGCAGGACTACCTGTGGAAATAAAGATTAAATAATAAAAGCTAACGGCTCTCCTTCAGTCTGCAAAGGTTCATGGGAGTTCTACCTCTGCTTCTTCTCTATAGCACAGCTACATGCTAACCACACAGCTTACTGAGAGATGTCCTGTTTCCTGCGCTGTAACTTGAGGTGAACCTCGTTGTGTTGTCGCAGTTTTTGAATATTGTGATTGGTCTGTTCCATACAGTCGACTCCTTTTTTTGAATCGATCAGTGAGAGAACTTCAAAGATGAAGAGTAATAATCAGAGTTTTAATATAAAGAATATAAAGACTCACAGATATGAGAAATCCTGGAGGCAGATTGCTGAAAGTGTTGGAATGAATGTGAGCAACTGTACAGAGAAGTAGAAGAACTAGAGGGACGTGTATGTTTCAGCCTCTACAGAGACACAGAGTCCATCAGACACTGAAGTCTTTCTGAACAGTTGTTGTCTGTCTCCAGGATCAGAGTGACCGCTATCATCAGCACCCTCATCACAAAAGCACAGCATATAATGAACTTCCTGTGGTCAATGTTACAACTACTCCTTCATCAGTGAATCCATCCTCACCACCTGCAGACTGAAAGATGATCACCTGCAGTCTGCTCTCCCTCCACATGGGCTTCAAGGACGGAGGTAGGACATATTACTGCTGACCTCCGCAACCTCCCTCCCTCAGAGAGAAACTTCCTGAGCTGCTTCCCTCAGGCAGGAGGCTGCAGTCCATCAGGGTCAGAACCTCTCAGCACCAGAGCAGTTTCGGTCCATGTGAAGTTGAACTACTGAACATGAGCTTTATTCCTCCAGCCCGTCCCCTGGTCACTTTACAGTTAATGAATTACAATAACACACTCTTACTCAGACTATGAACACATTAGACTCCCTCGCAGGGCCATCTTTCTCCTAATCTGTGCATCTTTGTCACTTTTATTATTTCCAATCATGAAACAAATATCATATTAGACAAATACAAACTGAGTAAATACACAATGCAAATATTGTTGAAACTTACCCACTGTGTGGGTGTGCTTCTCATCAGTGGAGCGTTTGCTCAGGCAGTGAAAGTGTTAACAGGGAAGTTGTGAAGCTGAAGACGTCTACGCTGCTCAGACTTAAAGCATTCAGACACCATGAAGACCCCGTCTGCCTCTCTGCTCCTCGGTGAGTCAAACGTTCATCTACTCATTTATCCATGATATCATCTGCCCAGTGTTGGGAAGTAAAAGAATACATGTACCGGTGTTACGTATTTAAAATACAAAATATGGGTAACTGCATTCCTTTACAGTTACTGTTTATATAGGTGGTAATCAGAAGTTACTTTGTTGAAATAAATTGAATACACGGCGGTCATTTCCAGTTTCATATGTTAGCTTATCCCCTGTCTATGCCTTCTCCAATTTTGGTGCTTAATTGCAGCCCGGGGCAGGCTTAGCTCTGTTGGCATATTTCGCATTGCTGACAGCAGCTGGCCTGGGTTTGAGTAGCATTAATCAGTGAAATCAGGTGTTTTTAATCTCATGACCACAGGTGTATACAACGCAGCAGCTGCCATGCAGACTGCTTTTAGAAACATTAGTCAAAGAATGGATCTTTCTAAAGAGCTCAGTGAATGCGAGTCTAGAACTGCAACAGGATCATAACACGTCGGTTTGGAAAAATCTTTTTTATTCTATTTTATTCTAAATGTTGCCTCTTTCAAACCATCTGTCCTCTCTGTCCAAAATGTGAACATTGGCATCCTCAAAGAGTGACCTTTGTCCTTTACATGCAGATGGACTGCTGAGTCTTGTCCTGTGGAGGTGGCTCTTCTGTGTTGTGCCATGCGCTTTTGAAGTGGCTGTTTGGTCTCTCCAATGTAGAGGTCTGAGCATTCCTCGCTGCACTGTACAGCAAACACCACATTGTTCAGTCTGTGTTTTGGAGTTTTGTCTTTCGGGTGAACCAGTTCGTGTCTGAGCGTGTTGCTGGATGTCAATAAACTGGATGACTGAGAACCTCCACAGACAGATTCTAAATTTTCCACAGTCGGCTCTAAGTGAAATTATTTCACAGAGGAAACATTTAGTAACCACAGCAGCTCATCCCGGAAGTATAAGACCATATACGGTCACAGAATACAGTCATCGAGTCTCGAGGCAATTGGTGTGTAAAAGTCACGTAAAATGCGGAGCTCCAAACGTCCTGTCAAGATCAGCACAGACACTGTTCACCGCAAAATTCATCAGCATAAAGTTTTTATTTTAATGAGGAGACTAACTGCTGTAGTTTGAAAGATAAATTATTCTCTTTCTAGCTTAATATAAAAAATACAAACTACACAATAAAATGACATCCAACACTTCTGAGCTTGAAAGAAGAATGGCTCATGCAAATACTAAATTCCCTCTGATGACCGTTCCAGGGGTAACTTGTCCGTAGTAACTAATGACCTCTGACCTTTACTGACTCTGTCCTCCTGTTGCAGGTGTGTGTGTGCTGCTGCTGTCTGCACCGACTGTTTCTGCAGGTGAGGAGATGGAAGTGAAAACCATCAGTGAGACTCCAACAAGAACACAAACACACTTACTGTGTGTGTGTGTGCGTGTGCGTGTGCGTGTGTGTGTGTGTGTGTGTGTGTGTCCTCCAGTGTCTCTGTCTGTCAGTCCAAACCTTCAGCAGGTCTTCAGAGGATCTTCTTCAGTGTCTCTGAGTTGTGTTAATGATGGACAGACAGCTGATGGATGGACAGTGAAGAGGACCAGAGGAGGACTCACTGAGGACTGTGGAGCAGCTGCAGGCTTTGGGAGGGTTCATGGTTCCTCCTGTGTTCTGGATCACTCCGTCTCCTCAGGGGGAAATTACTTCTGTGAGAACTCATCTGGACAGCAGAGCGATGAAGTGTCCATCAGTGTTTCAGGTAGAGACAGGGAGATGTTCCAGCTGTGTCTCTGTGCAGATGTTTCCAGATGTTGGATACATGTCTGTCAGTGAGCTGAGAGTGTGAGACTGTCACTGTGGAAGTCAGCGAGGTGCTCATACAGACAGGAAGCAGCTCGTCTGAGAGGAGCTCTTGACTCTGCTCTGTTTGTGTTTCTGTTGTCAGATAAAGGTGTGATCCTGGAGATTCCTGCACTTCCTGTGTGGACAGGAAGTGATGTCACTCTGCGTTGCAGAGAGAGGAGCGGTGACACAGCTGCTGCTTATTTCTCCTTTAATGGACGTCATGTTGGAGCTGGAACAGCAGCAGAGCTCGTCATCAGAAGGGTCAAACAGGCTGATGAAGGTCTCTACTCTTGTGCTACTGAAGCATTTGGATCGTCTCCTCAGAGCTTTCTGAGGGTCAGAGGTCAGAACAGTGACATCACTTCCTGTTTACAGACATGATCTGCTGATAAAATGATTGAACCGTCTGCATCATCTCTCCTGCAGATCCTCCTCAGCACAGGAGCTCAGACTCCACTCCTCCTGTGAACTCTTCTGCTGACACTGCTTCATCACCTCCTCAGGGTCTCACCTCCTTTCTCACTGCACTCATAGCAGGCCTGGTTCCTGTGGTTCTTCTGGTTCTGCTCTTGGTTCTAGTTCCACTTCTTTTCCACTGCAAAAAGCAAAATGAAGCAAATGGTACGACCTCTGTCACATTGACTTTATATCTTTTATTTTTTATCACAACAAGGAGCCCAGCTGCTGCAGTCTGAGGCCAGATGTTTCCATTTTGGTTGATCTCAGCTGCTCCTTTAAGAGAACTTTTGGTTTGATAAAGCTTCAGATGTTTCAGTGAGTGAAACAGCTGGACTACAGGCAGGCTAGCTGAGCAATGTTACGGATTCAAATATTGGGGATGGATACAAGAGGAAAAACCACAATAACAACACTGGTCCGGCCGGGTTGAGTCAAACAATGATTTTAATGATCACACACGTGGGAGATGGACACTGATGCAGACAGCCTCTGATCTCAAAATGGTGGAGCATTGCTCAAACTCTTATAGCCTCTGGGGCCCCCACCTTATCATAAAAGCCTAAACATTCACATGCTTTCTCTCACACGGCGCCTAAGCTACAACCTTGGCTCCCTGTTTATCTGCTCCTGCTGAGATGGGGCAGAAAACTCCAGTATGTTCTCTTCTAATCAGACAAATAAGGCGAAGACTTTCTGCGAACAGTATTTCTTATAACTCAGCAGTATAATGCATCATAAACAATATCATTCATTCACAATAAATCAGCAGTCTAATGTAATGCAAATCAGTCTAACTAATGCAATAGTTATCAGCTTCTTCTAATCCAGGAGAATAATGCAAACTAAAACTACATAATAATTCACAATCTTTAATTAGGGGTATAACATGGCATGAAATAATATTATAATCTCACACTCACCCTGATGAGCTCTTTAGAATAAACACTTAGGCCTTCAGGTCAGAGGTCACTGTTGGTCCCACGTACTCTGTTCAAAACACCAGTGGATTGTGCTTTTCAGGCAGCGGCACCAAGGTCGTCTCCTCCGCTGTGTTTACGCTGAATCCACTGAGTGTCTTTAAAAAGCAGCTGAAGGCATTTCTGTACAGACAAGCTTTTAATTAATTCATGGTTGCATATTATTATTTTATTGATACTTCTGCTTTTATTGAGGAGCAGTTTGTGATTTTTAACTGTGAGTGTGTGATCTACTGTGAACACATTTTACTTATGGTACTGTAAGGTCATTAAGATCAGACGGGCTGCTGTGAGGAGCTGACATCATGTTTGTCTCTGGACAGGAAGCTGAGGACACCCTGGGCCTGATGGACCTTCATCCTTCCTCTGCTCCTCTTCTTCATGCTGCCTGTGCTTTAGTCTGTTTAAAATACAGCTGTTAGCTGTCACCTGTGCACACAGTAACATCTGCTCAGGAAGCAGGTTCAGTAACTCTGAGTTTCCTGTTGTCACCTGTGCAGGTTTCAGACTTGCACACAGACACTGTGTGCACCGTGCTGCACTCTAACACACTCTCACACTGATGGAGGCTGCAGGCTCTTTAGCACAGAGGTCCTCTGACTGCCAATCCACAGTCTCTGATTGGTGTGGACCCGCTGCACCCCTGAGCCACAGACAGAAGCAGTAGTGAGAGCTGAGTCTGTGTGACAGAGCGTGGATGTGAGCCTGAGTGGGCAGGTTTCTGTGGTCACACAGCAGGAACCACTCACTGTGAGCTCAGCAGCCTGATGTGCACACAGACACACTTAGGCAGCAGCAGGTGCAGCAGGTGAGGTCAGAGCACAGAAGCACTGAGATGAGCCGACAGCGCCCTCTGCTGGTCTCAGTTTGAGCTGCTGCTGATCGTCCACAGACCATCGTTGTTCATTCCTTTTCCTCCTACATGCTCTCCTTCACACTCTTTACATGTTTGTACTAAAGATCAGAAGTCATGGCTTTCTGGATGTGTGTCATCTGTTGCCATGGTAACTGACCCTGTTCAAGTTATCCTTCTTACTGGGACCAAAAGCTGAGTTTCCTTCATCTGAGGATTAACAAACTCAGAGTTTCACTCAAACCTGCTTCCTGTAAGAGAAACTGTGTGTGTGTGTGTGTGTGTGTGTGTGTGTGTCTGTGTGTGTGTGTGTGTGTGTCTGTGTGTGTGTGTGTCTGTGTGTGTCTGTGTGTGTGTGTGTGTGTGTGTCTGTGTGTGTCTGTGTGTGTGTGTGTGTGTGTGTGTCTCTGTGTGTCTGTGTGTGTCTGTGTGTGTGTGTGTGTGTGTGTCTGTGTGTGTGTGTGTGTGTGTGTGTGTGTGTGTCTGTGTGTGTAATCGTTTTTGCTTTTGTTTTTCAATGATTTTTTTAAATGTTTTCTAAATGTTTGATTGGATAAAAAGAATAAAACTCTTTGTTTGTTTTGGGGAACTTTTGTGTCATCATTATCAGATCTGTCCTGTGTCAGTGGAAGAATCAGCACACCTGTCTGATGTTTCCCTCTGAGCTCTTTATTGTAAAACATTTACAGGTCTGAGCTCCATCAGAGTACATGTGGGTCCGACCTGCTGGTGTGCTGAGCTGCCACAGCCCTGCTGAGGGAACAAGTCCTGGTCCTGAGCCAAAGTCCAGTCTGAGGTCTGAGAGACTCTGTGTTCTCTGAACTGTTCAAATATCTCTGTGTGTAGTCACACTGAGAGTTTTTTATCATCACACTGAATAAAATAATAATAAGACTGCAATAAAAACATGTCAGTCTCTAAAATCACAATAATCATGATCTATACTGAAATCCGTCCTGATTTAAATTCTGATTATAATAACCATGATGATCATTTTGGCAGTGCTGATGCATGTTGGACTCCTGCCTCACACAACCTCAGTGAGGAGTTAATAATCCAAGTTAACTCCTGCAGGAGGAGAACGTGAGGATCATGGGTCGACCAGATGATCATGAAGGAGTCCACAGTTTTATGATTGAGCTGATGTCAGCACTGACAACATCAACAAAACAAACAAACCATCATCTCCTCATGAAGTGGATTCAAAGACTGTTTGAATTTACAGATATGGCTGTAAAATACGATGAATATCAGATAATCACCAACTGCAGATGCTGATCATCTAAATCCATCAGAGTTCATCACGACTGAACATCACAGCTCTGAAGCTTCTAAACACATTTACACATCAGTGTGTCCAGCTCCAACTACACAGAAACACACGGTTTACACAGGCAGAGGGTCAAAGGTCACGGGACAAACTAAGATCATTTAAAATATGAGGATTATTTTTAATGCTAATGAAAATCACATGCAGTCAGTGACTCAGTCTGGAGCTCATGGCAAGGCAAGGCAAATTTATTTGTATAGCACAATTCAACAACAAGGTGATTCAAAGTGCTTTACAGAGACATTAGAAACAAAAACAGATAAAAAGCATGATTTAAAATTGATTAAAACAAGCAAACAAACAAACTAACTAAACACACACATTCACATTCACACCTGTTCACGCGATCTGAACCCTTATCGTAAGGGGAGCTACCAGTCCTTCTGTGGACGAGCTACTTCCTATTTTAAATTCCCTGAATTTAAAATACTCTCTAGACCCAGTCTAGACCCAGCTGGGGAGCTACCCAGAGCTCTAAACCCACTTAACAAACAAACAAACAAACAAACAAACAAACAAAACAGTATATAAAATCAAAACAGATAAATCAGAACAGTAGATAAAATCAGTAGTTAATGTAAGTTTTGAAATTTAAGCTTAAAAGTGTGGATTTGGTGCTTTATTCAAATGCAGCTGAGAACAGGTGAGTCTTCAACCTGGATTTAAATAAACTGAGTGTTTCAGCTGATCTGAGGCTTTCTGGGAGTTTGTTCCAGATATAAGGAGCATAAAAGCTGAATGCAGCTTCTCCGTGTCTGGTTCTGACTCTGGGAACTGATAAAAGACCGGATCCAGATGACCTGAGGGATCTGGAAGGTTCATACTGGGTCAGGAGGTCACTGATGTATTTTGGTCCTAAACCATTCAGAGCTTTATAGACCAGCATCAGAACTTTAAAGTCTATCCTCTGACGGACAGGCAGCCAGTGTAAAGACCTCAGAGCTGGACTGATGTGGTCCACTTTTTTGGTCTTAGTGAGGACTCGAGCAGCAGAGTTCTGAATGAGCTGTAGTTGTCTGACTGATTTTTTAGGTAGACCTGTAAAGATGCTGTTACAGTAATCAAGCCTACTAAAGATGAATGCATGGACTAGTTTTTCCAGGTCCTGTTGAGACATCAGATCTTTTATCCTTGATATATTCTTGAGGTGATAGTAAGCTGACTTTGTTATTGTCTTAATGTGTTTTTCTAAGTTTAGGTCTGCATCCATCACTACACCCAAATTTCTCGCCTGGTTTGTGGTTTTTAGATGTATAGATTGAAGTTCTCTGGTGACCTGTAATCGTTTTTCTTTGGCGCCAAAGACTATTACCTCAGTTTTGTTTTTGTTTAGCTGGAGAAAATTGTGGCACAACCAGTCATTAATTTCCTCAATGCATTTACCAAGAGCCTGTACAGGGCCTCGGTCTCCTGGTGACATTGTGATATATATTTGTGTGTCATCTGCATAGCTGTGATAGTTTATTTTGTTGTTCTTTATAATCTGTGCCAGTGGTAGCATGTAAATGTTAAACAGAAGGGGTCCCAAGATGGAACCTTGGGGAACTCCACATGTGATACTTGTCTGCTCAGATGTGAAGTTACCTATTGATACAAAGTATTTCCTGTTTTCTACGTATGTTTTGAACCAGTTTAGTACAGTTCCTGAAAGACCTGTCCAGTTCTCCAGTCGTTTGAGTAATATGTTGTGGTCAACTGTATCAAATGCTGCACTGAGATCCAGTAAAACAAAGACTGACATTTTTCCACTGTCTGTATTCAGACATATGTCATTAAACACTTTGGTCAGAGCGGTTTCAGTGCTGTGGTTCTGTCTAAAACCTGACTGGAAGGCATCGTAGCAATTATTCTGTGTTAAGAAGTAACTGAGCTGTTGAGAAACTGCTTTTTCAATGATCTTACTTAAAAACGGGAGATTTGAGATCGGCCTGTAGTTGTTCATTTGTGTCTTGTCAAGATTGTCCTTTTTCAGTATAGGTTTGATTACAGCAGTTTTTAGTGATTCTGGAAACACACCTGATAATAAAGAAAAGTTGACGATCTGTAACAGGTCTGACTCTAAAGTCTTTGAGACCTTTTTGAAAAAACTTGTTGGCAGGACATCTAAACAGCAGGAGGAGGAGTTCAGTTGACCTAAGATGTCCTCCAGGTCTTTGCTGTTAATCGGGTGAAACTGTTTCATGGTGTTTAAACAGTTTTTTGGTGGACACAGTACATATCCTGGATCTGCTGTTGATGTACCAATTGCTTGTCTAATCTTTTGGATTTTTTCTGTGAAGAATTTGGCAAAGTCATTGCAGGCCATGGTTGAATGAAGTTCAGCTGCCACTGGCACAGGAGGGTTTGTTAGCCTGTCAACTGTAGAAAATAAGGACTGTGATTCCCCGAAATCTGTGATTCAGTTCTCTCCATGGCCTTCATGATAGACTACTCAATATGGTTTATTAACACATTTTACAAGGTCAACTTTGACCTTGAAGGTCAAGGTCAAATGTTTAGCCAAGCTAGCGTTTGACAAAGCCCTGGTGTATTGTTGTGAAGTTTGAAGATAAATATACAAAGTTTCTATTTTTTTATATTTGCTATGACCTTTGACCTGTACCATGACAGAACATTTGAACATTATATGTTGAAAACTGTGGACGTGGACTGTAGCAGAGTAGCAACGAGTAGACACAAGACTGCAGCGAAGCAACAAAAAAACCTTTACTCCAGCGCGTAGACACAGCCCAGAAACACCTCTAACAAGCTCAAAACCAGACCTACTCAAACAACAACACCGAGAAGTCCAGTAGAAGAAACCCAAAGATGGACACTGACAGAGCTCTGTGACCAAACCAAAGAAAAGAAGGAAGAGCGAATACTTATAGGTTTACACTTCCCAAACTGTTCATCACATCTGATAATCTTTTGTTCTTTTAAGAAATGAAACACATTTTATTCATTGACATGAAAGTGATGATACTATAAGCTGTACATGACATCATTTTCCAGGTAAAAGATGATATTTTTGTGTGAGCTGAGCTGGAACAACCCTGCTCGACCTGCCATTGTAATATTTGATGTGAAATATTATCACCTGTAATTTTAGCACTTTTAGGCAAGTGTTGTTATGATTTTGGGATTTTTAAATAAAACAGAATTAAATCAAATAGACTGAGAAAACAGAAATTTGCAATCTATGAATAAAGCTCATCCAAACAATGTGCACACGTGTAAAAGGTCATTCAACCAATGAACTGTTTTAACTGTCATGTTTGGATTCAGCTCATAATGAACAAAGAGCACATTTTGTCCCAGAACAGACGACACAGGCTCAATCCTGAAGAAACAAACTACTGTACGACAGAGCACATGCTGCTTATCAGGAACAATCTCCAAGAAAACTGATTAATATGAACTCACTGCTAATGAGACCAGCTGAGGACCTGGTGGAAACAATCACAGACCAGTGACCAGTGAGTACAAAGCCCCCAAAACACCAACCAATAGAAAGAAGACTAAAAGGAGGTGTGGACTTGATGAGACCATGACGAGATGTGTGGCCTTCACGGGACGACTAAGACCTCGTTGTACAGAGTCTTCTTGATGGTTGGATATGGTAACAGGGATGTTAGCGTGACTCTGAGGGCGTCTCTGCTGATCAGACTGACGTCTAATCATCAACATGAAGTCTGCATCTATAGCTCTGCTCCTACAAGTGCTAATAAACATAAACATAGCTGCTGAGTGTGCATGAAAGACCCTACTGTGACACCGGCAGTACAAATGTGTCACAGAGGATACCTTAAATCAGACACACGGGGGGAGTTTAAAGCAAAGTTACAAAAGGGGGCAGCAGTCCACTGGTGACCATGGCAACACTCCTTAACAACGTCACACTTTATGGTCATCTGTGTGTGGTGGGGTGTGGTTTGTGGCTCTGCAGAATGGGAGGGGTGGAGTAGCAGCTTAGGTGTGGTGTCAGAGGAGGCTGGTCGTCACAGCTGGTGAGCATCATCCAATCACACCTACATTAATACTAATAAAGTACTGTTAGCCAAAAGTCACAGCAAACTCTATTTATAAAGTTTTCTTATTTATAATTTATTTAAAAACTGCAACCTGATATGCTGGAAATAGCAACACAATAAAATGTAAATAAAATAATACAAATAAATATAAAACGAACAGAATTCAATTACAACACAAAATGAGAGCATCAACACAATACAACATATAATTAAACTCATATAGCAGCAGTATTACAGAGCGCAGAGTGAATGTGAGGCAGATAAAGCAGCAGAGTGAGTGCGAGAGGAAACAGCTGCTGTGTTAATAAAGTTTCATGTGTTTGAAGGACAGCACGGAGGTCACAGACCGATCTATGATTAGAATAGTTTGAGGGGTTATAATTAGATCATTCATTACATGTTTAAAGGCTTTTATTCTCTCGGCTGCAGACTTGCTGCTGTAATAAATAGTAAATGAATTCAAACATAATCTGTGTACAGATCTGATCTGAGGTCAGCTGGTGCACTGCTGGTGTTTCAGGGTCAGATGTTTGCAGAGCAATAAAGTTTTTCCAAAATTCTTCACAGCCAACAGAAAAAATGAGTCCAGTGATCCTGTATGTTTGTTGCTGATGCTCATCATTGAAGCACAGAGACTTCAGATATTAAATCACTAACACTGCAATAATATCATAAATAACTAACACTGCAACAACAGTGTGACCTCCAACATGAATGCTTACAGCTTCAGGTCACAGAGGTGGGCCCTGATTGTCACTTTCTAAAATGATTTTCCATCTTTATCCTTTTTCAGGGCTGAAAACCAGATTTATTAAAAACTGCAGCCAAATCAGTTTTAGTCATATTAGTGCTGATGGTGGACCGACATTAATATGTTACTAACACAATATTAATAAACATAACTCATTCTCTGTCACGGTTGTTAAAGAGTGGACTCAGGCAGGAAAGGAGCCCCTGTTCACAGCCCTGACAAGCATACTGACATGTAACACGGAGACGTTTACTTTGTTCCACAGTTACCATAAAAACACACACTACTGACAATATCAGTGTTTCTGTGTTACCTGTAACACCTGACTGACTCTACAGGTGTGCTACCTGTGAGTGTCTGCAGGTAAATATCACATAATCCTGTTAATTACAAGGGATCAGCTGTGAGGCGTATTATAAAGAGTTTCACAGTGAGGGTCTGATACTGGGACACACAGGGAGACTTGCCTATGGGTCACCATGGCAACGGGTGAATAAAGGGCAGAGCCTCCATTGGATGGTACCAGTGCAGCAAGAATGAAGGTGTAAGTAATGACTAGGGATGGGTATCGTTTAGGTTTTATCCGATACCGGTGCCAAACCGGTACTTTTGAAACGGTGCCGGTGCTTAAACGGTGCTCAAACCGGTGCTTAAACAATGGAGAACACAAAATTGGTCCAAAAACCTCTCATGTTCAGCTGTTTCTTGTAAAAAGATAACAATGTTAGCCTTTTCTGCAGCTATGGGGCATATATGGTATCACTCTTGGCTGGAAGCAGTGCTTAAACAATGGAAAAAACACAAACTTTGTCCAAAAACCTCTCATGTTTAACTGTTTCCCTCTTTTTCTTTGGTCATTTTAGCCTTTTTGGCCAGGGTGAAGGGAGCATCTGCCATCAAACAAGAAGACAGCCGCATGTAGCTATGATGATGTTTGCTAGTTCAGCTTACATGCATTAATGTAATAACGTGGTTAGCCTACTCAACGTAAATTACACACGAACAACATTAAGCTACTCACGCAGAGAAGAACGGCTGCTGCTGCATCATCATCCTCATCATTTCTGCTACACTGGCAGGGCTAGGGGCCAGGACTCTCCTCTTCGTGTTTCTGGGGGATGTTGCTAACTCCGGGTCGATAACAGGCACCACACCTGCAGTAGATGTGCTCGGTGTGAGGTCTCGCAGCAAGCTATCAAATACGGCGCATTTCTGGGCTTTTAACAAAACGCTATGCGTCGCCAGGTGTTTCATCAGATTTGAGGTGTTACCTCCTTTGACAGTATCACAGTATCAGCTTAAAGCACTTGTTGCTGCTGAGTTTGCATCTTTTGCTGTGAAGTATAGCCAGACTTTTGACCGCTTCGCCTTGGACATTTTTAATCTGTAGCTCTGCTCTAAAAGAACGTACATACCTGGACCCGCCTACTACGCTTGCAAAGGTAAAATGATTGGCTAGAATTCAAAGTGTATCACATCTCAGGAAAAAAGCGCATGGTATCCGGTGCCATGATGGCACCGGATACCGGTACCCATCCCTAGTAATGACCATATTAATGTCGAGAGGCCTGATAAACAAAGTGACCAAAGACAAATAATCCCTGATGTCTAATCCAGAATCACAGAGATTATTCTGCTGCGATGAACACGCCTGTTTATGATCAGTATGAATGTGAAAAATGTAAAACAGCTTGAACTTCAGGCCTTGGTCAGGTGCTGTAAGCAGAGAGGTGATGAGAGGTGAGTCACATCAATGCTATCAGGACATATTCAGGGAAAACCTCATTTAAACATCAGCTTCTTCATTCTGCAGACGTCAGCTGACTAAGTGAGGTCAGAGTAGACAGGGCTGACCTGCTTCAGTCTGTTTCAGATGCAGCAAAGCTGGAAACAGTTTGTTGAACTCTTTTAAAAATGACCAGAATCAGCTGATGTACAGAAATAACACCATGATGAGGCTGAAGGTATAACATCCACCCACCAACACACCCACCGTGGGTTTGTTGTTACAACAGGTGGGTGTTACAGCTGTGAGGACAGGCGGCTGTAACACCCACACACAGACACTAGGTGGCAGCAGAGTGTGAGCACAGACATCAGTGATGGAGGTGATTGTGCAGTGACAGGTGGAGCTGTGATGAACACATGATCAGATCTCAGGGACCTGAGTGAGATCGTGTCTGCGTCACAGAATCATAAAGAGACAGATGAACTTAATCAGAAAAGCACCATCACAGCCTCCTTGTTCCTGTGTGCTGGCTCAGTGTGTGACACATTACCCAGTCAGCACCTGTTTAAACAGAACCATCATGGCTGATTAACATGTGGCAGGTACCTGACAGGTGGCTAGGTCATATTCTTATACTTGATCTCCTCAATTTGAAAGCTTATCAGAGACAGATACTTTATTGATAACACAGGGGAAATGTTTGTGTTACAGCAGCATAAAGTTCAGTCTACGATAAACACAGTTAAATAAAAGTGTCACCGACACAGAGAGAGACCTTACATCAAACAACACACCAAGTACTAGAAACACAGATAAACTCAAGAGACACTGGAAAGAACTAAAGTCAAGACTAAACCGAACAAAGCTAAAGCTAAAGTCATCTTATTAATGTAAAGGAAAAATAATGAGTCCACACAATCACAGATGGAGAAAAGGTTTTTCCACCAACTGTTTCCTGTTTACAATCAGGCGTCCAATTAGTGTCCTCCTCCAACTTAAGTAGAGAGCAGCTGATCATGCAGTTACCCACAGGTGAGTTGATCATCCCAGACTGTGGAGCTGAAGGACAGGAAGTAACAGGGGGACACGCTGCTGGCGGCATGACACTAACAGGTCCCATGATGTAGAGATAATCAGTGTTAGGTGTCAGTAGTCATAAACTTATGCCTGACTGGTTCATGGTGACTCACTGAAACAGACTCTGACGTCATTCTGCAGCAAAGCCTCAAATATATCAGCAGCATTAAAAAGGAGATTTTACCCAGACTTTGGTTTTTGGGAGATGTAATTGCCTTCTGTATGTATCCAAACAGGTTGATTCTGTTCATGTGGACACAGTGGGAGAAACGTTTCATCACTCATCCAAGTGACTTCTTCAGTCTTAGCTGGTCTTTAATCATTGGTCGAGACAGTTTGCATATTAATGATCATAAACTGGCCTCACAGCCCGTTGCTCCTTCAGTGGTGTTAGTTTCAGTCTTTGTGCAAAGGTACTGTTTATAAGGTTTGGCTTTGTTTACAGAAGTGGCTCTTTCAGGTGGCGGATGCTGAGGCACCTCTGGCCTGGATGCACGTCCTCGCGAGAGCCGATTTCAGCAGACCACAAAGCCTCAGCTGAAGCATCTCACTGTGTCAGTAAATGTTGACAGTCTGGCGATCTCACAGCTGTGGTCATGTTTGTGCGTACAAACACAAAGTGTCTGTCTGTTTGTCTCTGCGCTCACCTCTCAGAGCTGCTGAGGCTGAAGCAGGATTAAAAACAACTTTTCGTGTGCAGTCAAACAGAAAACGTGAAAGCATTTTCACACCTTGGTAGGACTGAGCTGTACGTGGGAGTCGTGATGAGATCAGCTCAGCTCTGCTGTTTGTGTCCTTCTCAGGAACTCTTTGTCCTTCAGATCATCTGCTGTTTTGTCTTTAATGAAACGCCCACATTAAGCCATCGGCTCTCTGACTGTTACACTAATTCTGTTTGTGTAGCTTTGTAACTTCTGTGTCTTTGGACTTATGTTGTAGTTGTAATGTCATCACCGCCTGTTGCTGTGTTTGACTTTTAAACAGCTATTAAAGTTCACACAGCAGTTCTTTGGATGAATACACAAACTAACCTGAAACTAGAGATGGCACGATACCACTTTTTTATGTCCGATACCGATATCATAAATTTGGATATCTGCCGATACCGATATGAATCCGATATAGTGTTTTTAATCAACAAAACTGTTTTTTAAATATCTTGCTGCATTTTGTATAAGTTCATACTCAAGTTTAAAACAACAACTACACTAAAGCTATTCTGTTATACCTGTATGCAAAAAAAAAAATTTCATAGTTCAGCAATACTGATCAATCTAATAAACTTAAACCTACACCATCCTCCCTATTCTGGTATTTTAAAGAGTACTTAGCATAAATATTAAGCAACCTAACTAATAGGGTTCCAACTCCCAGCAACAACAAAAATAAATAAATAAAAAATAGGGAACCACCCCTCACGCTCCACCTCATGATGCTTAATCGACGTAATCAACCTTAATTTGATGCAGTGTGAAAAAAAATGCACAGAAATCAATTATTTTTCAAGAAATATTAAATAGATTCAACATCTTTCTTCAACAAAATTGCAGACTGCACAGATGGTACATTCCGAAAGGAAAAAGTACTATAGCTTACTAGGGTATATATATTAGACTTAATAGTCACTATATACAGTAATTGACTTCTATTCATTTTACATCAAATTAAAACTTTGGGTGTCAGATAATTATTTATTAAAAGCTCGACATTTTAAATGAGAATAAGAAAGAAAAGTATGTCTTTGTGCCCCCTTTTCCCAGTTAATGCCCTATCGGCCCCCCTGGCTAAACTTTGCTAGATCCGCCCCTGCACAGTTACCAGCGTCAGCTACGTAGAAAAAGATCCTCGAGTAGAAAGTAATATTAAATAAATTGTAACAACAGCTGATCAAGCTTAAACGTGCTGCTGTTGTTCAGCCGCTGGTTTCCTCTTTCTGGTGCAAAGTGGGCCAAAAACAAACTAGAGACACGGACTCGCGACAGAAAAGCCGATCAGCTGATCATTTAAGCAGTTTCATGATTGAAGTAGCAGCAAGAAGAGGCAGTCGCTTGTTAAGCTTAACGCAGGAATGCTTTACAAACATTCAGAGATGGACTTACACACTTGCTTTACTTCTCTCGGGATAACTTTGTCGGAGATGAAATGCCGGGTTGCTAGCGAAGCTCCACATGCTATCCAGACCACCGACAGGTCCCGCATGCCACAGCCGCTCTATCACGTGATGCATACTGCTCCGACGTGCTAACGTTCTGAGGCGAGTTACGGCGTGTTGCAAGTTTTGTGAGGTGCTTTCGTGATATTTAATGGATCGGATTACATTTTTTATTTTTCTCCGATATCCGATCCAGTCATTTAGGTCAGTATCGGACCGATACCGATACGTAATATCAGATCGGTCCATCTCTACCTGAAACGTTTTCTAATCACAATTTGTGTTAAAATAATTTTAGAAAAAAAGTCAAAGAACAGTTCTGGGCCCTAAAAAGCATCAAATGACAATCTGTGGTCAAACTAATTTAAACTTAAATGACTTAAACTGTTGGTCAGATGTCATGATACACCACTAAATTAGTCCTGACATCGAAACCAGAATCTATTTCTGTGTGGAGGCCTGAAGTGACCATAAGGAGAAAAACATAAGTTTAAAACTGATTAAAACAATGTGCACAGGTGAAACGATCAGCAATTTATATCCCTCAGCTGGAGTTAAACAAAAAACCATTACACCATGCTGCCGCCTGTAATACCTGATCAGCACTCGCTAGGAACCAAAACAAACCATATGTCTGTGAAGGTTCTCAGTCATCCAGGTCATCGTAGTCTAAGGAGCTTGGAAAGAAAAGCGTCTGGACTTCTTTAAGTCGCTTGAAGACGTTTCACCTCTCATCCGAGAAGCTTCTTCAGTTCTAAGGTCAAATGTTTCCAGTCTCAAAACTTTGTTTTCTGCATTATTCATTCACTTATTACCAGTGTTGGTCAAGTTACTTGAAAAAAGTAATCAGTAACTAATTACTGATCACTTCCCCAAAAAAGTAATCCTATTACTTTACTGATTACTTATTTTCGAAAGTAATTAGTTACTTAGTTACTTTTTAAAACCACGATTTACAACCTGAATAGGTGATAAAACAATAGATCTTTCAGCCCAATTCTACTTTTCTGCATAATCCATCATACAAAATGTAATCAGATGGAAAAGTCTCTTTTTAAAACTTGTTTTATTAGTTTTAATCTTTTAACTTTATGCATCAAGCAAAGATTTAATTATATGCAACATTCTGACTGGAATAAATTGGTTTAACATTTAAACCTGTTTTCTGCACATTCCAGCTCATAAAATAAAATATTTTTTGTGTTTACACTCAGTCTTTCAAATAGATGCAAGTAAAACACAGCAGAAAATAAATAAAATCAAAGACTAGCGGTCCTTTTGCTCTATTTTCACCTGTAAAGCAGGAGTGGGGTAGGCGGAGGTTTACCCTGGTGCAGGTGTGCCGCGGTCAGTGGAAGAATCCGCGAGTTTCTCTGTGAGTTTCCCATCACGTCGTAGCTACTCGGTGCTTGTTGGAAGTTTAGGGGTTTTTTCGCTGTAAAAAGAAGTTTTCTTCCCACGCACAGCGGACACTAATGTTTTTGTCACTTTTTATGGAATCAAACTCAAAGTAAGGTCAGTACTTCCACGCTTTAAACGCTGCACGCTCATACTCTCTCTGCACTCCATATATGATCCACTGTTGATCTGCACACAGCTGTTGTCACGAACGTCGCACTCGCTTACGTCACTGTCGTGAGACATTCTCGCAAAAAATCACGGTTTTAGTAACGCAGTAACGCAGCGTTCCTACGGGAAAGTAACGGTAATCTAATTACTGTTTTTGCAATAGTAATCCCTTACTTTACTCGTTACTTGAAAAAAGTAATCAGATTACAGTAACGCGTTACTGCCCATCTCTGCTTATTACCCACCAGTCTACCGTTGTTTACAGCGCTGTCTTTTTCTTTTTTCACTTAAATGACCTCGGACAAGAAAGCCTCATTTCTGCTGTTCAATACTGAAGAAATTTAAACTTCTTAAAATTATGCAAAATTGCAGATTATTGCAGAATATTTTAAGGTTATCTGCTATAAAAAGCCAGACCAGGAAAATCTCCTTCATGTTTTTCTGTTTTATTCTCAGTTACTTTCACACAAAGGCATCTGCTGTGATGTTCACAATGCTGATGAAGTCTCACATGTATCAGTACTGATAAATGATCAGAATTATAATATTTCTGACTGTCTGAGGCTAAGTTGAATCGAATCGGGACTTTGAAAACCGGAATCGAATGGATGATAGAAATCAGTGATGATACCCAGCCCTAGTGAACAGCCTAGGCACGACAGAGTGGATGTAGCTGTGGGTAATAAGAAAAGATGAAAAGAACGATTGATAACTTTTTCGTTAAGGCCTGATCCTTCTGAAATTCATAGCCAGCTCTGACACGGTGCCATCAGTCTTTGAATGCTGAAAAAGCAGCAGTGTATCCAGGAAACACATTATATGCTGCGATAAATGCACTGCCCAAGTGTCCCCTCTCCCCACGGTCTTTCAGCAGCAGACAGCAGCAAACAGGTCGTCAGAGGAGCCAAGATGATGATTAAGTTAAGACAAAAGGACCATCAGGGGGTCCTTTTGTCCCTCTTTGGGGGGGGGAATACCCCCACTGGGTTTAAATCGGTGTGAAACATTTAATGACCACTAACCCACTGTGACTGTGACTTTCCACAGTAATGAGTAACACAGTCAAACATACCAGTAAGCTTCCTGCCTAAATGTGTTACAGGCTGTAAACAAAAGAGACTCAGCACACAAACACTCACATTTTACATACTTCATGTTCCCCCATCACAAACAAAAGCAACACAATTCTGTGGGCTACATATTGAACACAGAAACAAAGCATTGATCGACTACAATTTATATCTGGATCAATCCACCCGCCTCTAAATCAGACCCGACCAACACAGACTGAAAGTTCATCACTTCCCATCATCAGTCACGGCTCGCCATCCCGACACCTTTTAAGGAAAAAGATGAAGCAGGAAAAGAAACAGAAACAGTTTCAGGAGCATCATGTAGAGACGTGCAGGATAAAAATACAAGCTGAGAGTCGCAGCGCTGTGCAGGACCAAAATCTGACGCTGCAGGACAAATGGACATATATTTAAATCCACAATGAATATCTGAACACCTTCAGCTAACCTGTCAGTCCAACAGTGACCCAGAGCAGACATCCACATAAACAAAAGCAGGAAACACCAGAAGAAGGTGAAAGTTTTAGATGATCCATCTGAAATCTGTGGGGTGACCTGATGAGGTAAATGGTAAATGGCCTGCATTTGTATAGCGCTTGTCTAGTCCATAGGACCCCAAAGCGCTTCACACTACATTCAGTCATTCACACACATTCACACACTGGCGATGGCAGCTACATTGTAGCCACAGCTGCCCTGGGGCGCACTGACAGAGGCGAGGGCGCTCATAGAGCTGCAATGTTCCTGCAAACAACATTGGCAAAAATCTAAAGGTGCTTCTACAGAGTTTGAGAAACACCTTTAGGGGTCTTCACCTGAATGCAACCAGGTTATTGTAGGTTTTTATTTTATCCCCGTTAATATTCCAGCCCAGTTCAGGGCGATGGTGGCGTTAAAGGTGGAAAGGTTCAGGATTAAGGTGAGTTTCCAGACATTTCTGCTGATTCAGTGATCCTGTCATTGTCTCTGACTGTGGCTATGATGAAGCACAGGTGAGGCCACATGCTGCTGTTTTGTAGGTTTCTCTTCAGATCTGTGACGCTGTCTGCATGATTTATGATGGACTAGTGACACTTTAAAGTGTGATCTCACCCCAACCGGTCGTGGCCGCCCCTCCCTGAGCCTGGTTCTGCTGGAGGTTTCTTCCTGTTAAAAGAGAGTTTTTTGTTCCCACTGTCACCAAAGTGCTGCTCATAGGGGGTCATATGATTGTTGGGTTTTCTCTGTATGTATTACTGTAGGAGCTACCTTACAATATAAAGCACCTTGAGGCGACTGTTGTTGTGATTTGGTCCTGTGTCAATAAAGTTGAATAATGTCTCTGTTTGGGAGACAGGATCTGTACCACACACCAGGAGGAGGTCACTTGTTATGATTAAGATGCAGGATTACATGGAAAAAAGATCATTTAATAATGAACTTGTGATGTTGGTGTAACAGAGGGATTCTTCACTTGATGCCTGATTTTGTGCAGGTGCGTTCTGACTGAGCTCAGTCAGACGAGTAGTGAAAGCGTGGAGCAGAGGGAAGTGTTGAGCGTGTAACAGGGAAGTGATGAAGCTGAAAGCATTTCTGCTGCTCAGGCTTCAGACTCTCAGTCACTCAGACATGAAGACTGCGTCCGTCTGTCTGCTCCAGGGTGAGTGAACATCCTTACAGCTTCATCCAACATGCGCTCAGACAGCACGTCTGCATGAGTGCATCAGGGACGCTTCCACTGATGTATCACCTGAGTATCTGCAGGTACATGAGCTCAGTACCTGTTCTGCTCAGAGTCGGGATGAGGTTCTTGGTTCTGGTTTTCCTTCAGTCGAGGAACATAAAAATCCTAAAACAGCATCATTTCTGAACTGAGCTTTCATTGACCTCTGACCCTCAGTGACCTCTGCCCTCCTGTTGCAGGTGTGTGTGTGCTGCTGCTGTCTGCACCGACTGTTTCTGCAGGTGAGTCTTTTCTAAGTTTATATTTATGATTTCAGGAGACAGTCTGCAGTCATTCCCAGTATTCAGATCTCTGTGACAGAACAGAGTGCGTTTCATATAAACTGAGCCAATACTAAATGTTTGTCTAACAGCAGTAATCCCACTCAGTTACATGTAATACAGAGCAGTTACATGTAATACAGAGCAGTTACATGTAATACAGAGCAGTTACATGTAATACAGAGCAGTTACATGTTTCCAACATTACTCATTTTTACGGAGTTATTCATTCTTTTGGAAGTGCCCTTCTAGTTCTTCATATAAGTTATAAATCTTTTTAAATATGGCCTTTTTCATTGGTTGTGAATGCACAATATGCACAATGTTCTCCACCAGCTGTACTTTTTCCATTAATACATTTTTACTGCTTAAAGTCTTTAAAATAAACTGTTCGCCAGTCTTAATCTTAAGGAAAGCCCTTTGAAGAGGTCCCTCATTGACCCTGTAGTCACAGACTTACAGTAAGTTGTAGATTTTGTGGATAATTTACCAGAGTAAATATCCGTCTGTCATCACCCTTGTTTCCACGTATCAGGATGGTTCACAGATGCATTAAAGAACAACACATCCAGCCTTATTCACAATATAATCTGATATTTTTGGTAATAAGCGTTAAGCATAAAACATCCTGGCTTTTACTTTTTGTATTATGACGTACGTATAATAAATGGTTCGTAGGAAAAAGTCCATATTTATAAATATCAACAGTGTTAAGACAGAGATGATTAAAATAAGCAAACATTTTGTTAATAAGTTTACGCAGGCACGGTCAGTCATTCCCTGTCACATAACACGGACCTTAAATAAGGATTTTTAACTTCATATATCAAATACTTTTCAAGATACTTAATAAAAATATCACATTGCAAAAGACACATAGTGACTGAATCGTACTGTACATTAAACATAAAATTCTCAGACACAAAAATAAAGAAACTTTCCTGCATGAATTAGTGCGACTGCAGTGATGCAGATGCTGACAGATGCCGGTCCGTCATGGTGAAGAGAGAGCCGTTGATTTATCAGTCGATCTGCATCCCTACCCTCACCCATTCTCACAAACTCTGACTTTGACCGAAAGAATAAGATTGTGGATGCAAACGACGGAAATGAGTTTTCTCCAAGGTGTGGCTGTCAGAGAACAATTTCCTGCAGACTGATTCTTTGCTGATTTAGAATACATTTCCACAATAATTGCAAAAGAAAAAATTAAGTTATTTTATTTACATTTAGCTTTGACTCAAACTCAGAATACGAATATCTGACGATGTGTCAGAGGCATGTGTGGTCCTTTAAAATCTGCCTGTGCCTCAAAACTACGTACTGATTGTACTGATTTTTAATGGTCTTTAAAAGTTCTTAAACAAAGCTCTTCCACTCTTATGCTGATGACACATACACATTTTTGACAGTTATAATTGATGATTTACAGATTTATAGTCTTTAATACTAACTGTCGAAACATTAATGGCCACAGAGGTTATTTTTATTGACACACTTTAGTTCCATCTCTGGTTAACTGAGCCATACTGTATGTGTGTTGGTACATTTCTCAATATATTTTGAACTAAATGAGGTAAAAACCGTGCTGCACCAGTTGCAGGCATGACAGAGTGGCTTGGCCAACCCCCATTAAAAGGGAGTTGGAGTATTCGAAGCGAGAGGTGACAAAGCATGGATCACAGTTTCCAAGTTCATGCCTGGACAGAAAGGGCTTTAGCTTCGATCTGACGTGATAGAATGAAGATTTCACCACCCCATTTATGTGGCCATCAAAACTAAGTGCAGTGTCGATTTTTACCCCAAGATTAGTAACAGAGCTCTTCAAGCGAGGGCTCAGAGCAGCAAAGTGAACATTTGGGATACCAGAAGAACGATTGGGACTGAATAAAATTGCTTCCACTGTTTGTTCATAAAAATGTAAAACATTTAAATCCATGATTTAACTTTGCTAAGACAATCAAGCAGGAGTCCAATCGATGAGCTATCAGAGTGATTGAAAGGTAGATCAAGCTGGCAATCATCAGCATATAGATGAAATGAAATTTCATGTTTTCAGAAAATCACACCAAGTGGCAGGAGAAACAATGGAAACAGTAGTAAAGTGTTCCTGGGTGAGATGTGGACATGCCAGGAACACCCAGGAGATGCTCTGGAGGCATCCTGGTCAGATTCCCAAACCAACAGAATCTGTGACAAAGGGCAGCCCTGGCAGAGTCCAACACCCACTGGGAACGAGTTCCACTTATTGCCAGCTATGAGGACCAAGGTCTTGTAACGGTTTTATGAGGATCTAATGATCCATAGCAATGGGTCGACTAGTGGACGGACTCTCCTTTCCAGCACCCTGCCTTATACAGCACTAACTAATACACACACTAACTAATACACACTCTAACTAATACACACACTAAGCAGAATGGTATTCTGACAGTTGGCATGGTCGTGGAGGTTTGGCATCATCACCAAACACCACGAAGGTCAAGAGTTTGAGTCTTGTTAGATTAACTGACAGTGATGTCTCTGTTATGGACTGCCAACCTGTCCATGATGTGCCCTGGTTTTGTGATCACTGACAGCTGGTGTAAGCATCCTCATTGGTTCACTGTGAAATAAATGGATGGTAAATGGCCTGTATTTATATAGCGCTTTACTAGTCCCTAAGGACCCCAAAGCGCTTTACATATCCAGTCATCCACCCATTACATTCACACACTGGTGATGGCAAGCTACATGGATATTTATTCAGAACAAACCAAATACTAAACAGCAGTATGTGAAAACAACATCACCTCAACAGAAATTCAGTTTTGCCAACTAAATAGACAAAGAAGATAGAAATAAAAGTTTTTCCTTAAGTGGATTCTTTGTTATCCTTATTTATAAAGGGATATGATGGTGGTCCACCTCTCCCTGAAATTCAGGGTAAACGTTTTGTAGGTCTCCCAGGTTTCAAGGATGTTCCTTAGAGGGCAAGCCAAATTTCTGGATGAGAACTTTGAAATAAGTGGCAGTCTTCTTCGTCTTCTATTGGCTGCTGCTTTAGCTGGTTCCACAGGAGGTCATCTGCCTCCATCTCATCCTATCCCAGCATCCTCCTCGGTCACACCAACCCTCTGCACGTCCTCCTTCAAGACATCCATGAACCTACTCTTTGGGTTTCTTCTTTTTCCCCTGGCATCTCCATAGTTGCCATCCCCCACCTATCAGTTGTAGTCAGTCATGCCAAGTAAAGAGTTAATTGGTCTGCATCCTGTCAAATTCAAATTACCATGGCAACCATGCCCATGTGAGCTGGCTGCACATTTGGATTCTGGTTTTGATGCAGGTCGGTGTGAAGTTTGATGATCATCGTGACGCTGGTCCTCTCCTCTTTGGTGGTGATTATCTGTCTGTCTGTCCTCCAGTGTCTCTGTCTGTCAGTCCAAACCTTCAGCAGGTCTTCAGTGGATCTTCAGTGTCTCTGAGTTGTGTTGATGATGGACAGACAGCTGATGGATGGACAGTGAAGATGACCAGCGGAGGACCCACTGAGGACTGTGGAGCAGCTGAGATGAGTGGAAGTTTGTGTGTTTTGGATCGTAACTCGTCCTACGGTGGAACCTTCTGGTGTGAAAGCTCATCTGGACAGCAGAGCGATGAAGTGTCCATCAGTGTTTCAGGTACAGTGAGATGTTCCAGCTGTGTCTCTGTCTCTGTGTGACTCCAATCTGATGGTGGAAGTCTGTCTCTGATTATCTGCTATTCAGAAAAAGGTGTGATCCTGGAGATCCCTGCACTTCCTGTGAGACCAGGAAGTGATGTTACTCTGCAATGCAAGAAGAAGAGTGGTGAAACAGTTCCATCTTTTTTCTTCATGAATGGACGTCTCCTTGGGTCTAAAGCAGAACACGTTATCCCTAATGTCAGGCACTCTGATGAAGGTCTCTACTGGTGCGCTTCTAACACATTTGGATCATCTCCTCAGAGCTTTCTGAGGGTCCGAGGTCAGAACACTGACATAACTCTGTGTTTAAAGACCTGACCTGCTGAGCTGACTCATTAACCTGTTTCATCATGTCTCCTGCAGGGTCTCCTATAACTACTCTCAGAAAGTCCGTCCCTCCACCTCCAGTTTCTGAGGCCAGTTCTTCTCTGTCCACTCTTCCTCCTCTCACCAACTCTTCCTCCCCTTCTTCGCCCTCTGTGTCTTGGATCAGAGTCATCTGCCACCTGTTGGCCTTCTGCCCGTCCTGCATCTGCACCATCCTGCTCCTGTCCATCTGCTGCAGCAGGAGCTCAGGTACAAACTCAGGCAGATACTCACAGAAACACTTTGATCACGTCAGCACTGTCCTGATTTCTCCACTCTGCCCACAGGTAACAAACATGCTGTCTCCATGGAGATGCCATTGGATGTTGATGAGCATGATGACACCACTGAGCATTATGTTTGAGCGGATGGATCCTCTGATAGAATTAAATGTTTCTAAAGCTGAAAACTCTGAAGTCCTCACTCTGAGTTTCTCAATCAGAACCTGATCTGTTCACTGATCGATCAATAACCCTCAAACTACTGATGAATTACTGAATTATTGGATGAAAGCTTTGTTTGACATTGTTAGCATCTTCAAACATTGAAATCTCTGTGCACCTCTCTCAAGTTATTTACTGCATTTCATTTATTTACCACTGATTCCCAACCTTTGGGAGCCACGGCACATATTTCACATTGGAAAAATCACACCACCAACAAAAATATCACAGAAAGTATATTGATAGTTTTTCCCTGCACACCAGGTACAGTGGTATCGGCTCGGTTTGTCCCCAGTGAACCTGTTGTACTTTCTTCTGACCACTACTCCTGCTAGGACCTTCATCTGCATCTGAGTTTTCTCCAGGACCAGGTCCGATTGTTTTACTGCCAGTTGGCAACTCATTTAAATAGAGCTGGTAGTTGTACTGCCCTCTAGTGGAAGAGAATGTAATTGTTCCACCCGTTACTCGATTACTTCGAGGACTAATCAGGTGGAACCAGATAATCGTCCACGGCACACCTGATCATTTCTCAGGGCACACTGGGATATATGGTATCAAACACTGGGAGCGTTCGCCGGCGTTTTACAGAATGATGGTGAAAGAAACGGTTGATGCACTTTGAGTTCTTCAGCTTTGTTAAGGTTTTATTTTAATCAGCAGGAGAAAAAAAGCCATGTAGTTTTAGGAGATTATCATATTTATTACCAATCCCAGGTTTCTGCCACGGCTGACTAAATACAGTCAATCCAGCAGTGTGCACGACCTCTTTAAAAAAATGATATTTCAATGCTCAGATCCATGAATTTTCAGTTCCATGGATAAAACGATAAAATTAAACCAGATTGTATTCCATTAAGATTCCAAATTACAGTTTTTTACTTTCATCCCTGAAGAGGAACTTTGTGTTTTTGAGTTTTTTTGAGATGTCCAGTGTGTCGGCTCAAATTTGGATTTATAAAAAACAAATTCAGATTCCAAAAGGTAAAACAGGAAGAGAACTCAGCAAAAACGAGGGTTAGATGACAGGAGGTTTAATAAGTGTGTTGATCAGTGTTTGTGGAAGCTCCGACAGAGTTAGTTCAGTTCTGAAACTTTACTGTGGCCTCACAGCTCTTCTTCTACTGTGTCATTGAAGAACCTTCAAACTCTCTGAGCTGGTTTTCCTCCTCAGCCCTGTTTGATGACAGAAAGCACCAAACTGTGTCCTAATCTCACTTCATTATTTATCAACTTGTTTCTTTACTAACCAACAAATTATTTGAACATGTCAGCAAATAGCAGATTGTAGAAAAGCAAAATAATAACTTTAACTCCAAGTGTCTCATATTTGATGCGTGAGTTTTTCACACTTCTACATCGTCATTTTACATTTTACATAATAACCTGCTGGATGCAGCAAATGTGATACAAATTAAAACTCACATAAGCAAATGAATGTTACATTTTTTAAGTTCTGTTTTTTATGTTTCGTCAGAAGGTTCAATAAACATTCAATAATTTTTTTTATTTTCTGGTGATTATTTCATAGTTAATGGTTTAAACGGCACAGGAGCTAAACAAAAGTCATCAAAGGTCAGCATGTAATGACATGAGTCAACATCACACTGCTCTGTGACGTCTGTGACATCACTTCCTCTTTTGTAAAGTTTTTTTTTTCATTTAAATGTTCCATTCAGAGTTTAATCATTCACTTTATTTGGACACTGTTGATTTGTTTCACACAGTCTGCTCTGTGTGGTGACTTCAGCCTTCTGTGAGTTTTTATTAATACACTCACAGTGCACATGTCAGTCAGGCATCTGTTTGTCTTCCCAATAAACACGTTAGAAAGAGACCAAACCAACAAAACCTCTGCTTCAAACACTAAATCCATCCATTCTCCTCTGCTTATCTCTGTCGGGTCACTCGAGCCCTCCTTTATCCCTCGTTTCAAACAGCTTCTGGATGTTACCTGGTAACTGTCTTCTATGTCTTTTAATATTATCATCTAATAAATCCTTAAATTTCATTGCATTGAATTGAATAAATGATGAATTTGTTGACTTTAGGATTAGGATTCAACTTTATTGTCATTACAAATGTATAAACAGAGACTGAAATATTGTTTGCATCTAATCAGATGTGCAAGAACAGTAAGTGCAATAAGAGCAGATTATATGCAGATAAGGATAGTGTGAAAGGTGGGGACAGTTATGAACAGAGTATGTACAAATAAGCTAAGTATACAGATGTTTATATTGCTATACAAAAAGCAAATATACAGATGTAGTACGGACAATGTACAGATATACAAGTCAAGTGGCTTTATTGTGATTTCAACCATGTGCAGTGGTACAGTACAGAGTAAAATGAGACAGCTTTCCTCTGAGACCCTGGTGCTACACATGACATATAACAGACAAACACACGACTACGTAAAGTGCAATGTGCAAAAATTGCAAATAAACAAGACAACACAGTGCAATGGAAATGTGCAAAATGCTAAGTATTTTGAAAAGTAACTTGGTGTGTGTGTGTGTGTGTGTGTGTGTGTGTGTGTGTGTGTGTGTGTGTGTGTGTGTGTGTGTCTGTGTGTGTGTGTCAGCCCAGTCTCTGAGTGTTCAGGAGTCTGACGACACGACTATGTCAGTGTCCTAAAACTACAGCAACTTTATCATGTTTTTTCAAGTTTTTCAACGTAAAATGATCCAGCTGATGTTTGTCTCGGGTCTCCTGGCACCGCTTCACAAATATTGCTGTGAAACTTCATTTATTATATTTTTTGGTGACTATTTAATGAGTGATTTCCTAATATTAAACATTTTTTCCTAAGTGAAGAGAGACGTGAATAGCATGTGTTACAATCAAAGCAGTTTACTAACAGTCACCAGCTCACGTTCCATGGGATCCAGAAGCTGCTGTAAATGTTCCTGACTACAATAAAGTTGTGTCATCAGCAAAGAAGATACACCTCAGAGACATGAGACTGAACATTAACCTGTAATAAATAAACAAACATGGTCCAAGCACCGAACCGTCTTTGGATGAGAGTGCAGAAACATGAGTGAGATTCCTTTATAATCTGGTTATTTCTGCTTTAACAGCAACGATAAAAGGAGGAATCATCAGGACGCTGCAGCTGCTTCACTCCAAAAACTCTAAAATGACCTGTAATGATACCGGCAGGAAACAGTCACAAAGAAACTCAACAGAGTGGAACTGATCTCAGCAGCTGGACGTCTATTTTAGCTCTTCTGGAAACAGCTCAGTCAAACCTGAAGTGACGAACTGGGACTTCTGCTTCTCATGCACAAACTGCTTCCATCCTGCCCGTGAGCTGCCTGTGAGGCCACGAACCTGCTGCTGTGATCTCTCTCACACACACACACACACACACACACACACACACACACACACACACACACACACACACACACACAATATCATTTTATTCTGTCTTTGCACATTGCACTTTATGTCGTCCTGTGTTGATTGTCTGTTATATGTAGGGATGGGTAACGGTATCCGGTGCCGTAAACGGTAGTAACCAGACCGAAAAGCAGCGCACATTTCAGTGCTTTATTTCGGTGCTTTATTTTCCTGAGCTGTCATACACTTTAGATTCTAGCCAATCATTTTACATTTCGAGGATAGTAGGCGGGCCCAGATACGTACATTCTTTTAGAGCAGAGCTACAGATTAAAAATGCCCAAGGCGAAGCGGTCAAAGTCTGGCTGTACTTCACAGCAAAATATGCAAACTCAGCAGCAACAAGCGCTTTAAGCTGATACTGTGATACTGTCAAAGGAGGTAACACCTCGAATCTGATGAAACACCTGGTGACGCATAGCGTTTTTTTAAAAGCCGAGAATTGCGCCGTATTTGATAGCTTGCTGTGAGACCTCACACCGAGCACATCTACTGCAGGTGTGGTGCCTGTTATCGGACCCGGAGTTAGCAACATCCCCCAAAAACCCGAAGAGGAGAGTCCTGGCCCCTAGCCCTGCCAGTGTAGCAGAAATGATGAGGATGATGATGCAGCAGCAGCCGTTCTTCTCTGCGTGAGTCACTTAATGTTGTTCGTGTGTAATTTACGTTGAGTAGGCTAACCACGTTATTACATTAATGCATGTAAGGTGAACTAGCAAACACCATCATAGCTACATGCGGCTGTCTTCTTGTTTGATGGCAGATGCTCCCTTCACCCTGGCCAAAAAGGCTAAAATGACCAAAGAAAAAGTGGAAAACAGCTGAACATGAGAGGTTTTTGGACAAAGTTTGTGTTTTTTCCATTGATTAAGCTTCCAGCCAAGAGTGATACCATATATGCCCCATAGCTGCAGAAAAGGCTAACATTGTTATCTTTTTACAAAAAACAGCTGAACATGAGAGGTTTTTGGACCAATTTTGTGTTCTCCATTCTTTAAGCACCGGTTTGAGCACCGTTTAAGCAGGAACATTGTGTACTGTACCTGGACATGGTTGTGTAACACAGTAACAGGAAAAAACAATATTAATTATTATTAATTAAAGAATATATTAATGGGCCAATAGGTTCGACTATAGAAGCACAGGGGTGTGTTTTAATGAGACACAGAGACAAGAATGTAACTCAAAAGAACAAACCGGCTTTAGTGAAATAAAGCATGAGTTTGACAACCACAGGTTAAAGGCGATTTACAATTGTAGAAAAGAACAACAAATGAAAGCAAAGTAAAACACATAAAAATAGTAACTTTTGATCTCAATGTTGGGACACCCTAGTAACCTGACTCCTTAACTGTTATAGAAAGCAGATTACACAAATTCAGTGTTCATTCAGATGAAAATCTCACACACCTTTCACATGTGGAGAATGTTCTACACAACAGCTTATCATTTAAAGTCCCAAATAAAACATGTCCAAGGGGTAAAGTCCAAAAACTCCCAGGGTGTGAAAGAAAATAGGGGTGAGAGAATGTCAGTCAGTGGTGTTATAACCAGCTGTGTGTGAAAGTGTGAGTGATACAGTCCTACCACAACGCAAAGTGCAGCAGATCATCAAGAAAGAAGCGAATCTCAGTCTTTCAAAGTCCAGGTGGGAAGGCTCGCACCTCAGGAACAATCCAGTGTACAATAAACCAGACCTGTCAACAGAAGGGGTCAGCAACTCAAATATTAATTATGCTGTTCTAGCTTTAATTCACAACTTAGAAGTTTGATGACGTCATATTTGACATAAATGACAAAAAATAAAACATCTCTCATACAAACTATGCATTAATGCAACGTATTGTAAAACACTTTTCCAAATAATATATGAAAACATTAAACCTTACAATCCAACAAAGTAAAGTTATTGCAAATGCGACAATTATAAATCAAAACAATTTAGAGAAATTCAGTTACTCAACAATAAAGTGGAAAACAAACTAAAACTAACTGTATGTGTAGTATGTGCTCACTGATCTCAGCACATGGTGGCCGAACACAGTGGTATGGTGTCTCTCAGTCAGAATCATGGGGTTAGAACGATGCCACCTTAAAATGAAACTGAAAAACAATATTGTAACTGAAATAAATGTACTCTTGTATTGAAAGTTAAAAAAAAATGATAGTGAAAAACAATTAATTGAAACTACATTTTTTGTTTTTCAGTTTCAATCTGCTGGCACTGTCCGGGGGTGCGCTTAAGGGGCGGAGATTCCGACCTGCATGTATTTGCATACATTATAGAGGCAACTAGTGCTGACCAAGCTGTCATCTTTCTCTCTTCACCTCTTTCAATGGCTAGTTTTTTTTAGCTACATCTGGTGAAGTTGTGGTAAAATGTTAATGTAACCCAGTGTTAATTTGGTGATCTGATATTGTGTGATATTCAGTATATATGTATATATCTGTATTGGGTGTTCGGTTATCAAATGTTCTTCAATGATTTTGAGGGTTTTTGTATTGCTATTGGTTTGCAGCTGCTTTACGACGGTCGACTGTGGTAGTACATCCTAGTGGGAGGGGCTACGAGCTCACATGGCTTGTAGCTGTGCCAGAGCAACACGTTCTCACTCCCAACTCGTCAAACGTGTGACGCATGGTCAGGCTCCCTCTGCTTCACTTATCGACGCGCAGGGTACCCCTCGCGTCGAGAACTGACGTGCAGGGTCCTCTCATTGAATACTATAGAGCTCCCTAAACGTTGCTTATTGACGACAAGAGATTGCCGCGGAAGAGCCTGTTGTCTGTATATTTATATTTCCGAAATCCCACTGTAGTGACGTGTACTGAACACAATATACAGGGTGGGCCATTTATATGGATACACTGTAATAACATGGGAATGGTTGGTGATATTAAAGTCCTGTTTATGGCATATTAGTATATGTGAGGGGGCAAACTCCTCAAGATGGGTGGTGACCATGGTAGCCGTTTAGAAGTCGGCCATCTTGGATACAACTTTTGTTTTTTCAATAGGAAGAGGGCCATGTGACACATCAAACTTATTGGTAATGTCACAAGAACAACAATGGTGTGCTTGGTTTCAACGTAACTTTATTCTTTAATGAGTTATTTACAAGTTTCTCTTTGTTCACAGCCATTGACATGTCGAAGAGGTTAACGTTTCTCGCAGTTAGTATCATGGTTGCTAGGCCACCTGAACAGCACGCCTCTCACTTCCGCACTTCTCGTACTTATAGTACGCACCGTACATAGTACGCGTAGTGCGCGTACTTCAAGCATGCGACCCTGAATTGGGACACAGCCCTGGAATCGATTAGTCACTTCCGGAGTACTTCCGGTAAGGTCAAAAGGTCAAGGCTAGGGTCATCAATCAAACTCGCATTCTTGAGTGACACAAGCAGGGGCGGATATTGCTCTGTGGAAAAATTAAATAATTATAACTTAAGCTGTCAACTGACCATAGTTGGTTTTAGTACATAAATATTGGGCTGACTGTGTTTCTGCCCATATGGAAAAGAAATAGGAAAAACTTATAAAAGACCTGCATAAGATGTGGCCTGCTTCATATAGTGAATCATATCAGGCTTACATGATTTACTCATGAAAGTGGCCACTTTCTCATTACTTTCACATAAGTATCCAAAACATACATGTTTCATTTATATGATTTTTCTAGGCATCTTATATCTGTTTTCACTCTTGTGTGCTGTTCATACAAGTTTTTTTCTTTAGCATTCTGCAGTGTATAGGCAGCGTGAGCTAGTGCATGAGGTTGAGAAATACTTTATTATACGTTTTTAAAAGTTTTAAATTGTGTAACAAAAAAATATACAAATACCAATTTAATAATTGTTTAAGAATTATTAAACAGCACAAGACACAATAGTAGGAATATGCTTGTTTGATATTTAGCAGAACAGTGTCCAAGATGTTTACTGATATACTTTCTTGCATTTGAAAATCACCGTTGGACTGAGTTTAACTGCATTAGAAGAAATGCTGATAGTTATTTTTTAGCCATAATTATAGTCTTTAAGTGTTCTACTATAAATCTCAAGTTCAAGGATGATAAAACATTAGCAAAATTTAAAATAGTAAGCTAACACAAAATTTATATATTTTTTTATTTTGTTAGATTTCAAATCTTTTTCAGTGGATAAACCATTAGTATTGCTCACTCAGGAAAAATGAAGTCATCTGTAGTACTTTGTACTCACAATGATTAAGTCGTCCTAATTTAGTCATCAAGCGTTGTTAGTGTCTCTTTGTTTTCTAGGCAATGCGTTTGCATACGTTTTTTAAGCTCAGAGAACTAGTTAGATTTTACAGTGAGGATGTATGTGATATTTAAGAGTACACTGATAAGCATGAAGCATTTAAATGCACAGACCATTTTGATTCAATGCTTAAGATTTTAATGATGAAGAAGATGAGAAACAACAATTCATTCTGGGAAACAACGTTTTGCTAAACGCATTCTTTCAAGTACACATGCAGTCTGCTCCTGTTAAAAGAGCAGCTCCAGTTTATGTCACTTGTCGCTTCATTCCTTATGCAGCATTACAGTAAAAGAAAAGAAGTAAATCAAATCAGAACCAGATTCTTATTGTGATATATTAGAGGATTTGCTCTGTCGTCAGGTAGGCCACGCCTTCACGAGAGCCCAGGAATCAGCAGATGGCCCTGACACAAATAAATGGGTATTGGCTGTCACATCTCCCATCATTCCAACACTTGCTTCCTGTAAGTACACAAAATCAGCATGAACTGAAATCACAATCACATGGAGAAATGATCACTGATCTAAATATGTTGTTCTGTATAACAACAGCACCTGACACATACATGTGTTTAGTATTGCATCAAAACACTATGTAAATAATTAATATGATGGAAAAATGTACTGCTGACATTTTTTCACTCATCACTGTTTGTCACATTAAATGCATAAAGATTATTTGGGGGATTCTGGGTATTGTTTCCTTTTTTCTTTAACATTTATAGTGCTCTTACATTGTACTTTTAGGTTTACCTGAAGAATTCACCATTAAGCAATGCTCGTTTCCCCCAACGTTGTTAGGTTCTCCGTGACACCACTGCGTAAATGTGAAATAGGTTCCATCAATCCAAAACCAGTAATTCTCCTAGAAAACAGAAAAACGTAGGCAAGAATATGTTCACAAATAAGCTACAGTTCCAAGTTCTAAATGTGCATGTAGATACAATAATATGAAGAAGGAATTTCAAAGTCTTGAATAATCAGATCCCATCTTAAAGACCTCCATATCTACTGCAGGTGGGAACTAATCCCTGAGCCTGGTTCTGCCTCAGGTTTCTTCCTGTTAAAAATTGTTTTTCTTCCCCACTGTCACCACGTGCTTGCTAATGGGGGAGGGTCCTCTGAATAATGATAAGTGATATACCTGTTGACCATCTGAGCCACCAACCCATGTTAGTCCACTTTCACGAGAGGCACTAGATATGACGGCTCGAATGAACTGGTACTCGTCGTTGCTGTTTACAGATGCCAGGTTTGCATTCAAGGACTGGCAGATTCGCTACAATGGAAATCAACAGACTGAGTTTATAGAAATGACAACGTAAACAGAAAGAGTTAAGATTGCACAAAGGATAAATGATAAATTCACATCACTGCTTTTACCTGCGCCTGAGCCCAAGTCATTTGACGGTTATCGTAGAGAAAGCATCGATTCCCATACTGAGTCCAGCCGCTTGGACAAGATGCTGCTCTCTTCTCAACATGATGTTCTGCTGAAGACAATCAAAGAATATTGAGCTACTTTACTGTGTCGGAAAAGTTTTTAAAATAAAAATTCATGAAAAATGTGTTTTTATCTGAGTGTTAAAGATGAACTTTTTTAAGCTATAAATGTACTTGTCCATCACACATGAAAACAAATTTATGAAAGCTGACGTAGGAAAGCTGATGTACTGATGATAAAAATGTGATTAGTTTTGGTTTCAAACCTGAAAAGTCCACTGACCTGCTGAAATTGATGCCTCTGTCCCATTACTGGCCACTTCATCTGGAAGTGCTAGACAACAGCAAATGTTGATTTTCATTATAATTTTCAGTTTAATATATTCATGCATAAGATGTATAGATGATGCTCAGTATACTGGAATACTCACCAGCAGCAGTGCCCAGAGCCACCATTGCGCAGAGAAGTGTAGACACAGTCAGCAGCTTCATGGTGATGTTTAGCATCTCTGTACAAATCAGAAAATTCAAAGTAGGTCGTTTATGAAAGAAAAGATAGACAATAATCTGACACTTCCCAGCAAGCATTTGATATAATACCTTATCTTCCCTGTTATCAGTGTCAGCTTGTAACTTCAGCCTTCAAGTGTGCAGGTGCTGAACCTAACACCAGCACTTATATACTGTTTCTGTACCTTCACTCAAAACCAAGAACAAACAGACTAAAATACACTGTTATTTATTTTAGCTCCATGCTTGCTGGCATTTCGCTTTATAACAATGGTTTTTACCTCCACCCAGATAAAATGTCACTGCTGTTTAATTTGTCATATTGACTGATGGTCAACACAGAGATACATAACCTCATCTTTGTGTCACACTGTTGTTTGCATGGTGAAGGTAGCTGTCTTTTACTCATCATTATCCACACTAGATGAAATAAAACATGCCAACAGTGTGTTCCTTTGTTCTTCCCAGTAATGACTGGGGACACCCCTGAAATTGGGGAGCAACCTGAACAGTGATTTGGTGAACAGCCAATTGGAAAATGAGACAGAAAAGGACAGTTTAGAATGACTTCCATGTAAAATAAAAGTCATTAGATGATCTATTAGTACACCAACTATATACATTTCAAGTGTGCAAAGAAAGAAAAGAAAAGGAAATAAAATGGTCTCTCAAACCTTTTTGTAGAAGAACACAAAACCCAAGTCCTAACTCAAGCATGGAGCTTTAACAGCAGCCCAGAGGACTCGGCTGAAAACTGCTTGGAAACCAAAAACCTCTGTGAAACGGCGACAGAAGCATCTTTGTGCGTCTGCGGTTCATTAAGTACCTCCAGATTATGGCAAATGTCATCTTGATGATTTTCAAACTCAATATTGCCAAATAAAAAACCAAAAGGATATGGTTCAGTTGGACAACACACACACTTTCAGATTACCAGTCAGTGACATGCAGTAAACGGTGTGGGCTACAGTGTTGAAGACACAGCCACTGTGCATGATGCAGGCACTCAGGTGAGCTATTAAAATGTTAGCTTCTTATAGTTAGTAAAGCACAAGCTTTTGAAATAAGTGTTTCCTAGCTTTAGTGGTCTTTTGTGCTACTGAGCCACATGTTTTCATTTAGTAGTCTTAGGCTACGTTCACACTGCAGGCGAAAGCCCATCAAATCCAACTTTTCTGACCCTCTGCGACCATCTATCCCATCATGGTGTGACGCAGTGAAGCTGTCACTAATGCACTAGTGCAGCCTGCCTCACTTTCCCTGTTGCAGTAATGTTGAACCAAGTCAGCGCACTTTGCTGAGCTGCACCTGTGCAGATGCAGCTGCAGCTGCAGTGTAATGATGCACTCAGGGAGAGACACTGACTGGCCCACACAGTTTATTAGCTGCACTCCTGCAGCAGCGCCCAGCTCGTCTACATGCGGCTCCAACCTTGTGTTTGCTCTCATTTATTTTTCTGGGTTTCTGGCAGCATGTTCATATTTCTAACTTGTGTAATTTTGACAGGATATATTTTTATGGAGAGCAAAATATTTAAAGTTTATTTTTTTAAGTTTATTTAATAATATTCCTGTCTTTTTTTAATTCATATATATGTTTAAAAACATTGTTTTAGTGTTCAATAAATGTTTATCTTGTGTGGCCCGCGACCTAAAGCGTGCCTTGACCTTTGGCCCCCTGTGCGATTGAGTTTGACACCCCTGACCCAGCACGATTGTTGGAACAATACAAGTAAGAATACAAGGCTTTAACTATGTCCTTATTGCAGCATTAATGAGCACAATAAAGCCAGCCTACTGATAAACATAAAGGCTGTTGAACAGATGACTTGTTTTTTTGTGAGACATAGAAAAGTTCTGGCTTCAGCGAACATGATTCAGGGTGAAAGGTGAAGACGTGGGTCAGGCAGCCAGGAGGAGCGGTGTGCCCAGAACCACACGAGGAACAGAATCAATCAATCAATCAATCTTTATTTATAAAGCACTTTTCATACAGAGAAAATGTAGCACAAAGTGCTTTACATAGTTAGAGTGGCTCGTGTTCTTGGGTAAGCCACCCCTGCTGATACACGTGTCCTTCAACATGCAAAGTGCTGCTCGTTGCTACATATAACAATTCTGGTGGGTTTGGTCCATTTCTTGGTCTTGGCTGCCCAGCTTGGCCTTACCTTGGCCTCAGAAACATTTCACGTCAGAGAGTACACGCCTGTCACATGTACGCCTTTTACTAACACTCAACAAAAGCCTTCAGTAATTCTATATACCTGAAGCTCTCACATGTACACAAGGCTAGTAGGTCATCCTGAGTTCATCAATATATGTTCGTTTCATCTGTCTACAGTCTGTCTGTGTGTGTCTGTGTCTGTGGGAGGTTGTCTGTGTGTGTCTGTGTCTGTGGGAGGTTGTCTGTGTGTCGCACAGAGGCTGAAAGGACTTCATCCCAATAATGTGTTTGTTGACTGTTATTTCTAAAAGCTCTTTGTTTCTCTCACCTCATCCCCACCTGTGAAAAGATGACTGAATTTCCCAGAGTTCGTTCTGTTGGAGGTTTATTTCCTTCTGCTGCTGCTCAGAGATCATCAGAATCTATAAAGGCCTAAACTAACAAGCTTTTCCACTGGGACATTATTTTCAACAGACCTGAACAGAGTATAAGAGGACAAGAGAACATGAGTGTTTGTGTTCTACAAATAGAAGTGAAGCTCTATTTGCTGCAAAACAAAGTTGTATAGAAAGATTTTCCATGTGGAAAATTATTGCTATTATTGCCAAATAGCATCTCTTGTCTGGAGAACAGGACTCACTGAAACATTATCCAGAGCTTTTGCTGACACGACATGTTCCAAGTCAAAGTCAGCTTTGTTGTCAGAAACCATGTGTGCAGATAATACACAGGAACTGGAAACTACAGCCTGAGTGTTGCACTAGAACAACGTAAAAACAACATGAAAGATAAAAAGATTCTGAGTTTGAACGTTTGAAAAGAAATGAACTGTGGATTCATTTTAATTGTGAGACAGCATAGCAACCAAAGATTCTGAAAGAAAAACACATTACCAGGATTATGAATTGATTTACGTGCCATTGAGTGAAATAATAAATAGCCAATCATTCTGTCTCAACAGAATTTGGCTTTTCATGCTTTCCTCAGCTCCTCCCATCTCTATGTTCAGTCGTACTCACTGCCCATCATCCCAACTCCTGAGGGAAGAAACATAATTCTTGTAATTAGAAGGATGTGATCTCATAGTGTGGCTGTGGTTCAGAAGGGAGCACATCTATCAGTCTGCATGCCAAATATCCTCGGGCAAGATGCTGACCCCAGGTTGTTCTCCACAGCCCACTGCAGTGTGAGTGTGGGATAGAAAGCACTTAAAGCTTAAGAGATAAGATAGAACTTTATTAATCCCTCAGGTGGGTTCCTCTGGGAAATTCAGTTTCCAAAAAAGCACAGCACCGACAGAAGTTACAGAGTTACAGAATATTATATATATATATATATATAATACACACACACACACACACACACACATATATATAAATACAGAGACAATATAAATAAAATATACAAAGGGGATAAATAGAATAAATAGGAATAAAAATAAAAATACAAGTGAATTGCACATTTCGAGTATTGAGGTCTATTGCACCGTTGACTATTAGGAAAAGTATTACACAGTGAGGTGAAGAGGCACTACAGCTTAGTTGTTCCCCCCTCCTTTGTCCTCCTGTTTCCCCTCCCTCTCCCCTCCAGAGAGGAGTTAAACAGTCTGATGGCGTGTGGGACAAAGGAGTTTTTAAGTCTGTTAGTTCTTGTCTTGGGGAGAAGCAACCTGTCACTGAACAGACTCTTCTGGTTGTTAATGGCCGTGTGCAGAGGATGCCCAGCATTGTTCATAATGTCCAGCAGTTTCTTTAATGTCCTTTTCTCTGCCACTGTCACCAGAGGGTCCAGCTTCATGCCGACCACAGAGCTAGCCCTCCTGATCAGTTTCTCCAGCCTGGATGAGTCCTTCTTTGCTGTGCTGCTCCCCCAGCACACCACAGCATAGAAAAGTACTCCAGCAACCACTGACTGGTAAAACATCCTCAGGAGCTTGTGCCATTAATGAGGCGTGTTGTATAAAGTGGTGTGAGTGCTCAGGCAGAGTGTAAACAAGCCGAGTAAGAAATACTCCACAAAATGACTACTACATAATTCATTCTAAAGTTCAGAAGCTATATCTGAATTCTGCACTTATATTCTAATCTCTCTGCGCTTATTTAAACATCCACGTTTTCAAAAATCTGTGGTAACCTCAATTGTTTTAATAATACATGTCGATTAGCTCTCCATTGTGTAGCCCTTTAAAATACAGCTTATTTCAAACCGTCAATCCTTCCTCTTGGATGCAGGATTATATTCTGTAGGAAAGCTGAACAGATGTGGAAAAAGACCTTATTAACCTTGTTCAACTGACTAAACGCTGCAAGAACATCTTACTTTACTGGCTTGATTAGCAGTGATAAGCACTATACGCACATCTCTGACTGCTTTGTCAAGGAGGGAGTGACAAAGCCGTCCTTCGGTGTAACCCGACCTCAGAAAAGAATCTCCACAAATATTTGCGTACTCATACTCAAGCTTGATATATTACTCCCTGTCTCGTGAAGGTCTGATGATCAGTGTGTCAACGTTTTAAAATTCTCTCCCAAGTTGTGCATTAAGGTGAGCCTGACTCTGTCTGGCTGGTACTCCTCAGATAATATCTGATGTTTAGATCATTTAGGATGTTTGTGCTTAAATGGTTTTATTTCATATTAAAAACCTACAGTTACAAGCAAAATAGAGTAGAAAGCATTCTGTTAGTTCAGGCTTATTAAAAGCAGAAGAAAATCCAAATCTCTGGTGTAATGCACACACTGCTTCAGTCCTTAAGCTGCAGAAGAAAGGAGAGAATAAAAATGCAGACAAGTAGCGTCTGAGCCGATCACGTTCATCTGTAGTTCAGACATGTGGATTACAAACTGAGTTACAGGTGAACTGTTAGCTTGTTTCAGTGCTGGGATGATCACAGATTATGATAACGACAGATGGAGATTAGCATCATTCATATAAGAACAGGATCCAGATTTCCTCGCACACAGTGAGAGCGACGGTGATCATGACAATCAAAACAAAAGTAGTTTATCGAAGCAGCCGCTCAAAGACACGAAGAGAAGAAGAGCTTCATCTGTCAGTGTCTCACACACAGCAATGACTTCTGAACATTGATTTATGTGTCATTAGAAGTGACCGAGATGCAGGAGATAAACACAACGACAGCACAGAATGATTCTTTTCAATTTTTAATTCGGTTTTATCGCCACTTCACATAATAATACATGATTTACTCTGTGTGCTGGGATATGAGAACGTTTTCAAAGCCACCGTATCAGTTAAAGAACCACCTCTACATCTGCTACCAACTCCTATTAAACAAACACAGCTCAAGGTCATCACATTAACTAACAGCTGAGTGCTCTGCTGTGTGACTGAAACGTCTCGTTTTATTTCCAGTCTTCATTTCTGTTGCTTTATCCCACAAGTAGTCAGTAGGTATGCAGATTTTATTCCTCAGACTAACTGTGACAGTTCAGTGTAAACTGTTCTTTCAACATCAGGTTTAGACTTCAAAGAGAGACCATCATGTGTTGGAAATTTGGTAATTGAGTGTTGTGCAGTGAATTGTGCCTACAGTTTTGCAAAGTGTGTGTTACAAAATTGCAAACTGAGTGCAAAGCAGTTTTTGTGCTTTTAGTTTTGCAAACTCAGTGAGTGGTTTTGCTATAAGTCTGAATAGTTTTAGAAATTGTGCTGCAGGAATCACAGTTAGGGTTTAAGCATTCAGAAAAAACTGTAAAAGAGGAGATTCAGATTAGAGACCTCTGCTGCCACCTTCTGATGAAGACGCTTTGTTCTCCACACAGAAGTAAAGCTGTGACTCAGTTCTTCCAGGTGATAAAGTATTTTTCATTTCTGTAGTTGGTACGTCGATATACTGAAGTAAATATTAATAATTCATTTTGGGGTTGTGTCATATTTATTATCTGGGAATCTGCTACAGTAAACATGGCCAAATATTCAAAGTGTGTGTGTGTGCGTGTGTGTGTGTGCGCGCATGTGTGTGCGTGTGTGCGTGTGTGTGTGTGTGTGTGTGTGTGTGTGTGCGCGCATGTGTGTGCGTGTGTGCGTGTGTGTGTGTGTGTGTGTGTGTGTGCGCGTGTGTGTGTGTGTGTGTGTGTGTGTGTGTGCGCGCATGTGTGTGCGTGTGTGTGTGTGTGTGTGTGGGTGTGTGTGTGTGTGTGTGCGTGTGTGTGTGTGTGTGTGCGTGTGTGTGTGTGTGTGTGTGCGTGTGTGTGTGTGTGTGTGTGCGTGTGTGTGTGTGTGTGTGTGTGTGTGTCTGTGTGTGTGTGTGTGTGTGTGTGTGTGTGTGTGTTTGAAATACAGCTCTGACTAGAGGAGTGGAAGTGCAACCCACCCACCAAATTCAACACTGTGGACCTCCAGCCATCCTTTTAAAGCTCTTGTCCACTCCTTTCTCATTCAGTGTGACTGCTTTTGCGAGGCTGGTCTTAAAGGGTCTCTTGTGTCTGAGGAGAGGATGGTTGCTTCCCAAACATTAATGCAACAACAGCACTGCACTTGAGTTTTTTCTGGCTGGATCAGAAGATTTGGATTTGCTCCCTTTGCCTTCATGTGAGCAAAGCTCCGTTAAATCTATTCTGAAGTTAGTCTCGTGATTTTTAAACATGGAATCATCAGGATTTGTTCAGTGCTGTAAGTGTGTCAGTCTGGTATTTGAATAGTTTTTGTGTGTCCTGTTGTTTGAATACTTATTTCAAAATCTGATATGGTCCAGAGCCTGCTGAGGTGATGTTCACTGTGAGAGGATGTGGAAGCTTTCTTAGTGGGAAAAGCACAACCAGAGGTGCTGAAGCTCTTCAGATCAAACTGACATTATTATTTCATCATGACTGGCTCCAGCTGAATTGCTGTTGGCTGTTCTTTGTCAGTCTGCGACTGACCTTTGACAACGTTTCTGTATTTTTCAAATGTAGAATTGAGCGTCTGTGGAGGGAGGTTTGGACAGGTGTGACACATTTACTATGATGTACTCACAGCTTGGAGGAAGATGGATTTCTCATCATCTCAGATACTCTTCATCTCTTCTGTGCCCAGCACTCCTTCCTCCCAAGTCTCAAGATGGATTTCTTCTCTGTTGTCTGTCATGATACCCACCCAGGTGTTTTGGAGTCTCCACTGAAGGATGAAGATGTCGAATCTCTACACCTTGACATTGATCCCCTTGTGCCTTCATCTAGTTTTAGAAGAGACATTTCCTGGACCGCACTCTCACATGCTCTGTACCTACATCACCATCCCTGAGAGTCGCAGCTTGGCCCGTCACAGGGTGAAGTTATAAGAACGTCTTATTTTACCAAGTCCTCTCTCAGGTTCCTAAATCATTGATGGCATTGAGATAGTTTTTTAAATAATCTCTTCTTCTGTAATATAAGAACCTCTCCTGCTTTTAATGGTACTTTTCATTACTTCCTGGTGCATTCTCGTCCCAAACAGATGCTGACGAGTTGACACAGTCACATGGAAGAGGGAGAGAAATCTGACAAAACTAATGATTTCAGTGAACCTCATGTCTAACAATGACAAATGTATAATAAATAAAGATGAAAGTAACATGTGTCCTCTTTAGTTTTCTGTGTTACTAATACTCCACTGATCAGATGTCTGAAGCTTCTCCTCTGGCAGGACAGGAGTGAGGCCTGGTCCTGTGAGCCGCTGTGAGGATGTACTCGGGGAAAGGTCACCGGCCTCAGGCTCTTCACCTTTTTAAAGACAAAGCAGTCATTTAGATAGAAGATTGGACAGTGTTCACCTGCACAAAGAGAAATTAAATGAAATGTAATTACTGACCAACACTCACAGTGTTTTCTACAGCTGTGGCCAAACATTTAGAGAACAACAAGTGTTGCTCTTCACACACTTTTAGATCTTTTTGTCAGATGTTTTCTGAAGGATAGAAACTTCTATGTTTCTACAGCATGTGATTGATTATATTTGCTCAGCTCTGAGTTCTAATTGTAGCTGATGTGAAATGACTGAACCATCCTAGTGACAGTTCTGGATCTTAGACTGTAGGATCCACAGGATCCACAGGACTGAAGAGTATCTGCTGCATTTACTCAAAGAGCTTCTGATGGTCCCGTTCAGCTCTTCCAGGTTCCCATCCCAGTGCTGAGGGAATGATCTGTATTCCTGACTGTGAGGAAGAGGCTGGGAACCCTGATTTCCATCCATAAATTCAATCACAGAAATCAGATTCGCTAACAGTCTGAATTTGGAGACCTGACCAGAGTCGGTGCTCAGCTCTGCTGGGTTCACGGAGGCTTGGAGGGTCACTGTCAGATGGTCCACTGGTGATTCTATTATTCCCACTATTCAAACTAAACCACAGCTGAGAGGAAAGAGTCTTGCACACGGTCACATGGTTTGTTTCTGATCTAGAAATAAGTTGATGAGCTCTGAGACTCGCTCATGTTTTCTCTTCTACGGAAACCTTAATATTAGCCATAGCAGACATGCTGGCACGTCTCAGGAGGAGGAGGGCACCAAATGCAGAGGTCAAAGGGGAGCTGAGGTATGTGTGTTTAACTGTGAGGTCACCAGGAGGAGGAGCTGGTGATGAAGAGCAGCCTGTGTGTATATACAGTATAAAGTATTTAGTGTGTATTCAGCCCTGAGGAAGATGAAGGTGCAGCTTTGCTTTGGCCTTCCTCTGCTAACAGCTAACTAACCTCAGCCAGATGTTAAGCAGCTGTTTCTGTCACATTAGAAGTTTATAATGATGATGACCCCGAGCGTGTTTCTGCTGTTCTGATGGATCTCCACAGAGCATCCTGACACATGTTAGCTTCATGTGGGTCAAAGGTCAAAGCTGCTGACTGTCAGGAAGCTTCAGAGAAGCATTAACTTGGCCTCCAGTAACGCGGTGAGGAACCTTGGAGTCATTTTTGACCAGGACATGTCCTTCAATGCACATATTAAACAAATATGTAAGACTGCGTTCTTCCATTTGCGCAACATCTCTAAAATTAGAAATATCCTGTCTCAGAGTGACGCTGAAAAACTAGTTCATGCATTTATTACTTCCAGGCTGGACGACTGTAATTCATTATTATCAGGATGTCCAAAAAACTCCCTGAAAAGCCTTCAGCTGATCCAAAATGCTGCAGCAAGAGTCCTGACAGGGACTAGAAAGAGAGCATATTTCTCCTGTTTTGGCTTCCCTTCATTGGCTTCCTGTTAAATCCAGAATTGAATTCAAAATCCTGCTCCTCACATACAAGGTCTTAAATAATCAGGCCCCATCTTATCTTAATGACCTTGTAGTACCATATCACCCTATTAGAGCACTTCGCTCTCGCTCTGCAGGCCTACTTGTTGTTCCTAGAGTATTTAAAAGTAGAATGGGAGGCAGAGCCTTCAGTTTTCAGGCCCCTCTTCTGTGGAACCAGCTTCCAGTTTGGATTCGGGAGACAGACACTATCTCTACTTTCAAGATTAGGCTTCAAACTTTCCTTTTTGCTAAAGCATATAGTTAGGGCTGGACCAGGTGACCCTGGATCCTCCCTTAGTTATGCTGTAATAGACGTAGGCTGCCGGGGGATTCCCATGATGCATTGAGTTTTTCCTTTCCAGTCACCTTTCTCACTCACTATGTATTAACAGACCTCTCTGCATTGAATCATATCTGTTATTAACCTCTGTCTCTCTTCCACAGCATGTCTTTATCCTGTCTTCCTTCTCTCACCCCAACCGGTCGCAGCAGATGGCCCCGCCCCTCCCTGAGCCTGGTTCTGCCGGAGGTTTCTTCCTGTTAAAAGGGAGTTTTTCCTTCCCACTGTCGCCAAAGTGCTGCTCATAGGGGGTCATATGATTGTTGGGTTTTTTTCTCTGTATCTATGAAGCGCCTTGAGGCGACTTTTGTTGTGATTTGGCGCTATATAAATAAAATTGAATTGAATTGAATCAGACAAAACATCATGAAACACCCCTCTGACCTCAGAGCTCCAATCAGAGCAGGAACGAGCCATGATGGAGGCCCTGAGGCCACACCCACACTTCCTGTCAGTCACTCTGATTGACAACTAACTCCATCATGTGATCCTCAGCTTCCATCGTGTCTGTGAAGGTTCAGTCATCCAGGTCATCGTAGTCTAAGGAGCTTGGAAAGAAAAGCGTCTGGACTTCTTAAGTTGCTTGAAGACGTTTCACCTCTCATCCGAGAAGCTTCTTCAGTTCTAAGGGTCAATGGTGGGGCCCACCATTGACCCTTAGAACTGAAGAAGCTTCTCAGAAAAGCATTTCTCTGTGCAATGAAACTCTTTCTTTGCTGTCCACACACAGATGCACGCTAATAAATACAAATAGAACAAGATAAGATACAAATACTATGAATAAATGAGTGGAGACTAAATGTAAGTGTGAGGTAGATGTATGTGCAAAGGAGCTATGAGCTTGATATGAAAGATGACCTGATGTGCAAACATTACTGTTAAAACAGGTCAGCTGTCCAAGAGTCTGACAGCAGTGGGAAGAAGGAGTTGTTGAGTCTGGATGTTCTGGATTTTGAACTTCTGAACCTTCGTCCTGAGGGTAGAAGTGTGAACAGCCGTGTTGGGGGGATGTGGGGTCTTTGAGGATGGAGGCAGCTCTCCTCTGGACTCTGCGATGGTGGATGCAGAGGGCAGCGGGGTCCTGATCATCTTCTCTGCAGGCGTTTGGTCCATAGCAGTAGTGCTGCCGTACCATGCAGTGATGCAGCTGGTCAGTGTGCTCTCCACAGTGCAGCTGTAGAAGCTGCTGAGGATCTTGGGAATGAGTTTGTGAGGGATGACTGTATTGAAGGCGGAGCTATAATCAACAAAAAGCACCCTGAGGTCTTTGTTTTCCAGGTGGGAGAGGGAGTAGTGAGGGGCAGCAGCGATGGCGTCTGACGTGGACCTATTGGGCCGGTAGGCAGACTGCAGGGGGTCCAGAGTGTCTGGGATGTTGCTCTGGATGTAGGCCAGCACCGCTCTCTCAAAGCACTTTGCAATGATGGGAGTCAGTGCGACTGGTCTGCAGGCGTTTAGTGGCTGGGCTTTTCTTGGGGAGGGGCATGATGGTTGTGGTCTTGAAGCATGTGGGGATAGTGCTCTGTGTGGGAGTCAAACTGTTAAATGTTGTCATTGTGTTACTTAAGTTTGTAAGTCTTGGTTCAAGCAGCCTGATCAAAGACGTTCCTTTGTCTCTGACCACCTCTCCAGCCAGTTTGTTGGTGGGGAGGCTGCAGTGTTTTGTTATAGGCACATCTATGTGAGGGCTCTGTTTGCTGCTTAGTAAGCTTCCTGCTTTATCATCCTTTGTGGGCAGGAGGTCACACAAACGCACCCCAAACACACACACACACATAGGGCCTTATGTTTGTTGACCATAGCGGGTTTTACAATGGGTGGTGCTTGTGTGTACTGTAACTGTGTTCAGTAAAAGGTCGTCTGTGGGTGGATTCAGTGCTTTCCTGACACACCGAGCGGTCCTCCCTTGCTAGCAAGTAAAAGCTGTTCGTCTTGTTTCCGTTAACAGGAACAAGTTTCTAAACCAGCGGGGCCTGTGGAAGCACAGACACAACACTCTGGCTGAGGAAAGGTTGAAGATGGAGGTGAGAACGTGGACTAACTCTGAATGCAGAGCTGCTTTGGAGCTGTGGAGACTTACTGAGGAGTAAAGTGGACATGAAGGAGTCACAGAGGGAGGAGGAGGTGAACAGTGATGTTTGTTAGACAGGATCAGACTGAAGAGGGAACATAAGAAGAGTTTCATGCTGGATTTGAACAGGACAGGAAGATAAGCTCCGCCCAGCAGCTGAGTCCTCTCTGCTCACACTGGTGTTGGACTGCAACATCAGGGAGTCTGCTTCCACATCTGGTTTCCACAGCTGGAGGAAGCTGTCCCACGAGCACGCCTACGCCCCTCTGTCATTACTGAAGTAGTGATGGTGTTTAATCAGTGTGAGACTGTTTCACTGGTCCAAGCAGAGATTTACATAAATGAGCTTTTATGAGTTCTTATATTATCTGATCAGGCCGTTTGCTCCTGTTAAAGAGAAATGTGCATCGAACGTTGTGGGTATTCATGAGTCTAACAGTTTAAACCTGTGTGTGACGTTGTGTCCTTGAACGGCCCTGACAGACGGCTGTAGTCCATAATATTAATGTTTCCTGCTGACTGAAATAAGCAGCTGAGCTCTGTGAGGGCAGAGCTGCTGCTAACAGGTGAGTCTGTTACCTGGACTGGACTGAGTGAGCTGCTGTGTCACAGCTTTATCAGTGACACACTCAGCATGTGTGTGTGTGTGATATGTCACAGTGCTTGAAACACACATGAAAATATATTAAAGGTTGATTCTTTGTTCTTTTGGTTTGTGGAACAAAAATCAGCAACAAAGAAACGTTAGCGTAAAACTTGGTGTAGAAGTGCAACAAACGTAAGCCGGCTCATTTGATGGTGTGATGCTTGAAAAGGATTTGCGCACCTACATCATTATTTACGGTTTAAATTGTGCTGCCTTCAGGTGCACCTGGTAAATTCAGGAATCTCTACTCCAAACCACAGCAGTTAGTCAGTTAGTTAGTCACACAGTCAGTTAGCTTTGTATAAACACACGTGTTAGAAATGTTCTTCAATCAGCTCTTTTTACTCTCATTTCACAGCCAGTACTTTTTTACTTTTACTTGAGTAAAGAGGCTGAATTAGTACCTGGAGTATTTTTAACAGTAGTACTTCTACTTCAGTACAGACTGTGTGTACTTTTACCACCTGTGTCTGAGACCTCCTTCAGGGTCCACCTGAAGCTCTCAAGCTGTGTCCCAATTCAGGGTCTGCACGCTTGAAGTACGCATTTTAAGTGCGGTTACGTCACCGCCACACGACGACGGCTGTCCCAATCGAAGTGTACTTCAAATGCAATACTCCAAATGCGCCGTCGATTTCCCCAAATATCAAGCGTGGTCCGGTGCACGCTTCGTGGTCCCATATATCCCACAATTCATAGCGCGGCGGTGGGTGTGGATAATTTTGCTGCAAAATACGGCAGGGACTTACGCAAGGGATCGGCCGAAGAGGTTTTTTTTTTCCCAAACTTTATTGAACTTATAAAGCGAACAGTCAGTCATTCCAGTTCAGTTTGTACAGTAGACATACAAGGCAAATAAGAGTAACAATATACAGCACAATGAAATAAGAAGGATAAATAAATAAAGGATAAAAAAGGAAAAAAGGGGGGGAATGTGACAGACTTCATAACAACTTTGTACTTGAAAGTTGTGACAGCTCATTCGTTAAACATTTCTGGATGAACTTCAATCAATGAGAAACCTTTTTTATTGGAAGTTAATTTAAGAGAGTTTAAGTAATATTCAATTTCAATCAAAAACAAATTAAATGATGGGGTTGAGTTTTGAAATTTACATTTATGTATGTGGAATTTCCCTAATAAGATGGAGCGGCCGAAGAGTGAACTGTCAAAAGTACTGAATATGACGTCACTTATTTATGTGCGAATGTTTAATAATTAAAGTCAGTCATATATCCACAAACACAACAAGCTGAAAGTCAGTGATATATGTATATGTATGATATATGTATATGTATGATATATGTATGTGTATGATATATGTATATGTATGATATATGTATATGTATGATATATGTATATGTATGATATATGTATGTGTATGATATATGTATATGTATGATATATGTATATGTATGATATATGTATGTGTATGATATATGTATATGTATGATATATGTATATGTATGATATATGTATGTGTATGATATATGTATAGCCTTTGAATTGGGACAGCCTTCGTCGCGTCGCTCTGATGTAATCGGCCTTAAAATGCGGCCTTTAAGGCTGCAGACCCTGAATTGGGATTAATTGAATAACTTATTTAAGGTCTGGGCAAAAATCACCTCCATGTGAGAGTTCTAAGAATAAAACCACTGCTGACCAAGAACACCACAAAGGCTCATCTGACATTTGCCATAAAACATGTAGTTTATCCCCGAGGTAAGGAACGCCAGGACTGCCATAATGAATCAATTAAATACACCATATTTAATTACATAAATATTTACAACACATGTAATTAATTAATTATTGACAGTTTTAATTAATTATTGACACATTTGATTAATTATTGACATATTTAATTAATTAATAACACATTTAAATAATTATTGGTGACAGGAGACATGTGGCCTGGTCAAAACACAGAGAGCTGCACTCTAAAAGATCTTTAAACATAGTAAACATACCTTGTGTGCCACAGACTGCTCCCAAACACGAGGGGACAAGTAATACCTCTAAAACACTTAAGTTGGCTTTATTAAACATTAGATCTTTAGCTGGGAAAACATTTTTAATTAATGATTTAATCACTGAGCACAGCCTTGATTTTATGTTTTTAACTGAAACTTGGTTGGACCAAAGTAACAGTGGAGCTGTTCTCATCGAGACGACCCCTCCTAACTACAGTTTTATCAGTGAGGTCAGGGTGAGCAGGAGAGGAGGAGGGGTTGCTGTCTTATTTAATGAATCATTTCAATGTAAGCAGCTATCTCCTGGAAGTTTTCAGTCTTTTGAATATGTGGCTTTACAGCTGAAGGCCCCATCCAAAGTTGTGTTTCTTAATGTTTACAGGCCTCCCAAATACTGCACAGACTTTTTTAATGACCTCAGTGAACTGCTGTCTGTGATCTGTGTTGATTTTGACTGTGTAATTATTGCTGGGGATTTTAACATTCATGTGGACAACCCTCAGGACAAAGGGACTAAAGACCTGAGTAACACTCTGGGCAACTTTGGGCTGACTCAGCATGTAACAGAGGCCACACATAATAGAGGACACACTCTTGACCTACTGATCTCCAAAGGCCTGAGCATTTCAAAGGTTACTGTGTCTGATGTGGGCCTGTCTGATCATTACTGTGTTTTCTTTGAAAGTAAAATCTCAGCCCACACAAATATATCAACAACAGTGATCACAAAACGGTGTATAACTGAACACAGTAGTGCAATTTTTAACCAGGTCTTCCCATTAACACCTGACCTGCCCAGAGGGTCAGTCAATGAGCTCGTCAATAGCTTCAATGCTAACATGTTAAATGTAATGGACACTATTGCTCCCATTAAGGTGAAGGTTATCTCTGGAAGGAAAAAGTCTCCATGGAGAAACTCCACACTGGTGAAAAATGAAAAAAGAGAGTGTAGGAAAGCTGAGCGCAGATGGAGAAAAACAAACCTCCAGGTTCATTATGACATCTATAAAGAGAAACTTCACAATTATAATTTACAACTGAGGAGTGCAAGGAGCTGACACGTCTTCCGGGGAGGAAGCAGAGTCTGGGGATAAGGGGTGTGACCCACCGATTTCCGGGGGCGAGGTCACTGAGGCAGTTAAACAACTCCTTGGTGGCAGAGCCCCTGGTGTCGATGAGGTCCGCCCCGAGTTCCTGAAGGCTCTGGACGTTGTAGGGCTGTCTTGGTTGACACGTCTCTGCAATGTTGCGTGGAGATCAGGGGCAGTACCTGTGGACTGGCAGACCGGGGTGGTGGTCCCCATCTTCAAGAAGGGGGACCGGAGGGTGTGTTCCAACTACAGGGGGATCACACTCCTCAGCCTCCCCGGGAAAGTCTATGCCAGGGTGCTGGAGAGGAGGGTTCGTCCGCTAGTCGAACCTCGGATACAGGAGGAACAATGCGGTTTTCGTCCTGGTCGCGGAACACTGGACCAGCTCTTTGTCCTCTCGAGGATACTTGAGGGTGCATGGGAGTTTGCCCAACCAGTCTACATGTGTTTTGTGGACCTGGAGAAGGCATTCGACCGTGTCCCTCGGGGCGTCCTGTGGGAGGTGTTGCGCGAGTATGGGGTGTCTGGCCCATTGCTACGGGCCATTCAATCCCTATACAACCGTTGCAAGAGCTTGGTTCGCATTGCCGGCAATAAGTCGGACTCGTTCCCGGTGGGTGATGGGCTCCGCCAGGGCTGCCCTTTGTCTCCGGTTCTGTTCATAATTTTTATGGACAGGATTTCTAGGCGCAGCCAAGTGGCGGAGGGCTTTCGCTTTGGTGGCCTCAGAATCTCATCTCTGATTTTTGCGGATGATGTGGTTCTGTTGGCTTCATCGGGTGAGGGCCTCCAGCTCGCACTGGAGCGGTTCGCAGCCGAGTGTAACGCAGCGGGAATGAGGATCAGCACCTCCAAATCTGAGGCCATGGTTCTCAGCCGGAAAAGGGTGGAGTGCCCACTCCGGGTCGGGGATGAGTTCCTGCCCCAAGTGGAGGAGTTCAAGTATCTCGGGGTCTTGTTCGCGAGTGATGGGAGAAGGGAGCTGGAGATCGACAGACGGATTGGGGCTGCGGCTGCAGTAATGCGGACGCTGCACCGGTCAGTCGTGGTGAAGAGGGAGCTGAGTGTAAAAGCGAAGCTCTCAATTTACCGGTCGATCTACGTCCCTACCCTCACCTATGGCCACGAGCTGTGGGTAGTGACCGAAAGAACGAGATCGCGGATACAAGCGGCGGAAATGAGCTTCCTCCGAAGGGTGGCTGGCCTCTCCCTTAGAGATAGGGTGAGAAGTTCGGCCATCCGGGAGGGGCTTAGAGTAGAGCAGCTGCTGCTCCACATCGAAAGGAGCCAGCTGAGGTGGTTCGGGCATCTGGCAAGGATGCCCCCTGGGCGCCTCCTGGGCGAGGTGTTCCAGGCATGTCCCACCGGGAGGAGGCCCCGGGGCAGACCCAGGACACGCTGGAGAGATTATATCTCTCGGCTGGCCTGGGAACGCCTTGGTATTCCCCCGGACAAGCTGGAGGAGGTGGCTGGGGAGAGGGAGGTCTGGACCTCTTTGCTTAGGCTGCTACCCCCGCGACCCGACCTCGGATAAGCGGATGAAGATGGATGGATGGATGGATGGAGTGCAAGGAGGTCCTACTTCTCTGACATCATCACTAAAAACAGCCATAATGCTCGGGTCTTATTTTCTACAGTTGACAGGCTAACAAACCCCCCTGTGTCAGTGGCAGCTGAACTTCATTCGACCATGGCCTGCAATGACTTTGCCAAATTCTTCACAGACAAAATCCAAAAGATTAGACAAGCAATTGGTACATCAACAGCAGATCCAGGATATGTACTGTGTCCACCAAAAAACTGTTTAAACACCATGAAACAGTTTCACCCGATTAACAGCAAAGACCTGGAGGACATCTTAGGTCAACTGAACTCCTCCTCCTGCTGTTTAGATGTCCTGCCAACACGTTTTTTCAAAAAGGTCTCAAAGACTTTAGAGTCAGACCTGTTACAGATCGTCAACTTTTCTTTATTATCAGGTGTGTTTCCAGAACCACTAAAAACTGCTGTAATCAAACCTATACTGAAAAAGGACAATCTTGACAAGACACAAATGAACAACTACAGGCCGATCTCAAATCTCCCATTTTTAAGTAAGATCATTGAAAAAGCAGTTTCTCAACAGCTCAGTTACTTCTTAAAACAGAATAATTGCTACGATGCCTTCCAGTCAGGTTTTAGACAGAACCACAGCACTGAAACCGCTCTGACCAAAGTGTTTAATGACATATGTCTGAACACAGACAGTGGAAAAATGTCAGTCTTAGTTTTACTGGATCTCAGTGCAGCATTTGATACAGTTGACCACAACATATTACTCAAACGACTGGAGAACTGGGCAGGTCTTTCAGGAACTGTACTAAACTGGTTCAAAACATACTTAGAAAACAGGAAATACTTTGTATCAATAGGTAACTTCACATCTGAACAGACAAGCATCACATGTGGAGTTCCCCAAGGTTCCATCTTGGGACCCCTTCTGTTTAACATCTACATGCTCCCACTGGCACAGATTATAAAGAACAACAAAATAAACTATCACAGCTATGCAGATGACACACAAATATATATCACAATGTCACCAGGAGACCGAGGCCCTGTACAGGCTCTTGGTAAATGCATTGAGGAAATCAATGACTGGTTGTGCCACAATTTTCTCCAGCTAAACAAAAACAAAACTGAGGTAATAGTCTTTGGCGCCAAAGAAAAACAATTACAGGTCACCAGAGAACTTCAATCTATACATCTAAAAACCACAAACCAGGCGAGAAATTTGGGTGTAGTGATGGATGCAGACCTAAACTTAGAAAAACACATTAAGACAATAACAAAGTCAGCTTACTATCACCTCAAGAATATTTCAAGGATAAAAGATCTGATGTCTCAACAGGACCTGGAAAAACTAGTCCATGCATTCATCTTTAGTAGGCTTGATTACTGTAACAGCATCTTTACAGGTCTACCTAAAAAATCAGTCAGACAACTACAGCTCATTCAGAACTCTGCTGCTCGAGTCCTCACTAAGACCAAAAAAGTGGACCACATCAGTCCAGCTCTGAGGTCTTTACACTGGCTGCCTGTCCGTCAGAGGATAGACTTTAAAGTTCTGATGCTGGTCTATAAAGCTCTGAATGGTTTAGGACCAAAATACATCAGTGACCTCCTGACCCAGTATGAACCTTCCAGATCCCTCAGGTCATCTGGATCCGGTCTTTTATCAGTTCCCAGAGTCAGAACCAGACACGGAGAAGCTGCATTCAGCTTTTATGCTCCTTTATGCTCCACCGAGGGCCCGGTGGCGCCAGTGTCCGGCAGCCTCGCCTCTGTCAGTGCGTCCCAGGGCGGCTGTGGCAACAATGTAGGTGCCATCACCAGTGTGTGAATGGGTGTGTGAATGGGTGGATGACAGGTTGTGTAAAGCGCTTTGGGGTTCTTAGGGACTAGAAAAGCGCTATATAAATACAGGCCATTTATATCTGGAACAAACTCCCAGAAAGCCTCAGATCAGCTGAAACACTCAGTTTATTTAAATCCAGGTTGAAGACTCACCTGTTCTCAGCTGCATTTGAATAAAACAGCAAATCCGCACTTTTAAGCTTAAATTTTAAATTTAAATTTTAACTACTGATTTTATCTACTGTTCTGATTTTTATCTACTGTTTTTTTAAATCAATTTTAAATCGTGCTTTTTATTTGTTTTTGTTTCTAATGTCTCTGTAAAGCACTTTGAATCACCTTGTTGTTGAATTGTGCTATACAAATAAACTTGCTTTGCCTTGCCTTATTGTATATGCACCTGATTGTTGTTGGAACACTTTAAAGTATTTGTACAGATAATACCTGAGTTTACTTTTGCTTCATTTCATGTAAAGCTTGTATAGATTTGGTGTTTGGAAAGATCTTGGACATGAACAGTTTCTCTAAGTTCTAAAAATGATTCATTAAACATGTTTGTGGCTTTCACAGTAAAAATCAGACTTTTCTACTGTCAGCTGGGAGGACTTCAGTGAGCCTCCAAACATGGCTGCTGCTTAGTTTTCCACACATCTGTACACATCTGTATGTTTCAGCTTTGTCCTTCAGTCACAACATGGTTCATCTTCATCTTAACTTCCTGCTTCTATCGTGGTTAAAGCTGATGAATCCTCTGGACATCAAACACTGATGGTGTTACTGGAGCTGAGTGAAGTTTGATGGCTTTATTATCCAGGCTGTGACACATGGCAGCTGTCAGAGCAGAACACAGGAAGTCAGCAGGTGTGTTTCAATTCAGCCTCTGCTTCCTCTGAAGGTCCATGACATCACAGCGAGGCCACGAAGGCCGTCCAGACTCCCAGGCTCCCACAAACCTGTCCTCCTTCTCCCTGGATTTGAATGACAGGTGGGCCCACCCTATCCCAAGATGCATTGCAGCATAGTGGTGGAATATATATTACGGTCCAGAGATGGAGCAGCGCTCTCTCTGAGTCTCTGAGGCTGTTTTCTGTTTGAGTCTGGCTTCAGTCTAATTTAGCAGCTGTGACATCAGAGATTGTAGGGGAGGAACAGCCACGCCCACAGGTGAGTTTCCCACCCAGAAACAGAGTGTGGACATCACCTCTGTCTGCGCTGTGTTGGTCACAAGCTTTGTTCTGGGCTTTTAAGTGGAGGCTGGAGCTTGTGAGTGATGGAAGCTGAGAGCTGTGTTTGCACATGCTCAGTGTGACAGGATGTTGGCTGCTGTGTTTGCACATGCTCAGTGTGACAGGATGTTGGCTGCTGTGAAAGCTGAATGCTCTCTGGTAGTGATGATATACATTAGGATGACTGTGCTAGCTCTCTGTCAGAGTACCAGGGCCTCGCTTTGACCACATGACTCTCAGTACACAGCATGATGTGCGCTGTAAACAGGAAGCAGAGGAGCAGGACTGAGGTAAACCTCTGAGGGGTCAAACTGAGACTGAGCTCCAGATGTTTCCACATGTTTCTGCTCTGCATGTGTTTGATGATTATTTCAGGTATAGATGATGGAATATGACCAGTCTGATGTCAGCCTGCTTCTCTGACAGCGCCTCGCCTCTCTGTGCTGCCCCCTGCTGGCTCTGATCATAACTGACTGAGTCCTTGCTGCCACTTTATTAGGTACAGCTTGCTAACACAGCCTCAGACCTGCTTTGCCTTCAGAGCTGCTTTAAATCTTCATGGCTCAGATTCAGCAAGGTGCTGGAAACATCCCTCAGAGTCATGTGATCAGTAAAGTGCATCCACATAAACAGGATATATAATAATAATAATAATAATAATAATAATAATAATAATAATAATAATAATAATAATAATCAAATGCTGATTTTTTCAGCCCTTTGTCTGGTGCTGATCCAGCTGTGTGTGTTTGTGATGACAGTAAATAAATGTCAGACTTACAGCTCCTGCTTTACTGCATTAAAGTGATCAGATGAGTTCAGCACTTTGACATGGAAGCAGGAAATGACAAATGTAGCACAGCAGCAGCGTTTAACACGTCTGAGCTGGAAACAGGAACTCTGCTATGATCATCATTCATATAACAACTTCCAGCTTTTGGTGCTCGGCTACAGTTTGGATGGATTTGCATTTAAAGATGCAAAGAGACTGAAGTGGATAGGGTCAGGAGGTCAAAGGTCAGAGCTCCTGTGGGTCTGAGGGCGGCCTCATGCTGGAGAAGGATGAAGGAGTCTGACCTGATCCAGTGTTGGACATGAACACATCAGCACTGCTGTCAGTGAGCCTAACGACAGCCGTTAGCATCATTTCCTGTCACTGTGGTGGTTACAGTGACATCATGCAGTTTGTGCTTTGACCTCCAGAGGGCGACAAATCAGCACAGACAGAGAGCTCCATTCAAACTTTGCTGCCATCAGGAATAATTCTTCAAATATAATCATCAGTGTTTGAGCAGTTATGATATCAGGGACAATCTAGACATGTGTGACAATACTGAACATGTCACATGACACACCTCAAACATCATGTGATCCACTCTCAGTCTGCACTTTCATTCATGACTTCAACAGGTTGAAATGAGCTTTGAACAAACATCCGTTTAGTGCTGAAATATTCAAACGCTGCAGGAAGAAGAACAACAAAGTGATGCATGATGTTTGTGCTTCAAACAGGAAAACCGAAATAAATCACGACCTGCCAACAATCTGGGAGTTTCTGAGGTGCACCTGAACGCAGCACACAGTGTTTCGATGCTCGTGAGTGTCCTCAAACGCCTCTCTGGGTGTTTCCCTCCTGCTCAAAGTTTACTTTCACTTTCCTGAGCTTCGTGGAGTGGAGCTTGTTGTTGGTGCGAAGAAACTGTAAGTTTGCTTTGTTTCCTCCTTTAACAGTTTGTGTTTAGGAACTTTACTGTTTGTTCAGCTCACGTTTGATTTCGTCACACAACAAACTGTGTGTTTTTATTTCCGGTCTCTCCATTAAAGTCAGTGTGTAACGTTTTTCAACGAGGTCGAATGTGTCCGCTATTTTCTCTAAGTGTGTGTGATCAGATAAAACACGCTGAATGTTGCCTGAGCTCGACCGGAGAGCTCCGGGACTTTTTATTCGCAGGGACAGCAGCAGACGGAGAGCGGACATCATAAACGAATATTTTGTTTACATGTGTGTTAGATATAGATTCAACTTGTTGTTCTTCAAAAAAGAAGAAAGTGGAGACATCAACTGTTGGCTCCGCTCCAACCCTCCTGAGCTGAGCTTCAGGTTTAAACCCGCCTCCTTCCAGGAAGCAGCTCACCTGTGTGTCCGTGTTTAGTGTCCGGGTGTGGCGTGGAGCCTGTAGTTGGTGTGCGTTTGAAGAAACTCTAAGTTTGCTTTGTTTCCTTCTTTAGCAGTTTGTCTTTAGCGTTATAACAGGACGTGGGACATTTCTATTTACATAACATAAATCAGATCAGTGAATTAGGGTGCAAATCAAATAAACTACTGATGTATGTTAGTCTTTATATGGCTCTGTTAAATAGCATGTTGTTATTGTTGATACTCACAAAGGTCAGCTGTGCTGCATGGGGTTACTAGTTTTGTTTGTTTGAACTTTTATGAAGTATCCTTGACTAAAGCACCCAACATCATAAAAAAGCTTGTTTCCCTCCTCATGAGTATGATGTCACATAGAGGAGGGAGCTGCTTGTGTTCTTTTTTCTTGGGTTTAACCCCAATAAGCAGCTCCCTCCACATTATAAGTCCTTCTGTATCTAATGTCTGCATATGATTCCTCATCTTCAAGCATGAGTATTTAAACTCTGACAGTTTTGCTTTGCTGTATCAAAATCCCAGGACCAAAAACATGTGAGGCTCAGCTTTGAGGTCCAAAGGGAGATCACATCTATATGAAGGCTAACATCATTTTTGACTTAAGTTAACTGAAATAACTGTTAAAAGTTTGCTCACACACCATCAACATCAAACACACAAAAATTCAAAAGACGCTAAAGCGTGTTCTTCATGTCAGAGAGCTGCTCAACATGTTTTCATGTTAGTGTCTCTAGGACTTGATAAAAAAAGCCCTGATTTAATTCACTACCCAGGTTAAGTGGAATGAGTGGAATATTTCCCAAACAGAGAAATCCAATAACAAAAGATAAGATCAGTTTCTTTTTTCTATTCTTATGCTAGATTTATTTCTCAGAATCTCCACAGCATCAGGTGGAGGAGATGATCATAGATTCTGTTTATAGAACCAAACTCAGTGGAAAGGCCAGACTTTAAGGATAATTTAAAACACTTTCAGACATCAGTATATGTAGCCACTAAAGCTGGTAGGTCTGAATTTCCCACGAGAAAGTTCTTTCATATAAAAGGAAAAATGAGGAGGTGAGCACTCAGGGCACAGAGACACCCCCCCCCCAAGCACACATGATGGAAAGGAGGGTTTCAGTTGATGTGCACATGAATGATTTGTGTTTCCTCTGCAGGTAGAAAGTGTGTGTGAGCTGAGCAGCATGGATCAGTGTGAGGACAGAGAGGAGGGAGCCCCTCCCTCTAAAAGCACTCTGTGTGGGGAACATGAGAGCCAGACCAAAGCTCAGAGGTGAGATGACCATCTCTAACTGTCCATGACTCTTCTCCATGTCACAGCTCAGCACTCACATCACTGCTCCATCATTATTCACAGGAATAAACGAGGAACTAAATGCAAACATGAACCTGGACCCAGCTCTGTCTCCTTAAAGAGTGACCGGTCTAAAGCTGACATTATTGATTTTAAAGTCCAGCCTGTGTCTGCTGCAGAGAGGTGAGCTGTTAGTAACATGAACTCTTTGATTTAACTGCTTGATGTTGTTGGACATAAACTGTAGTGCAAACACTTCACTGCTCCATCATTATTCACAGGAACCAACGGGGAACTAAATGCAAACATGAACCTGGACCCAGCTCTGTCTCCTTAAAGAGTGACCGGTCTAAAGCTGACATTATTGATTTTAAAGTCCAGCCTCTGTCTGCTGCAGTGAGGTGAGCTGTGAACTCTTTGATTTAACTGCTTGATGTTGTTGGATATAAACTGCAGTGCAAACACGTCATTCCCTCAATCCCCTTTAAACTGTCTCTTAAAAACAAGCCTTTGGGTTCTAAACAACTGAAAATCGCCTTAAGCAAACCAGAAGTAAAACATATTAAAAAAAAATTTGGTCTTCTCCAAAGTGGTTAATGTAGTTGTTTGGGATCCGGCTGAGGAACCTTCACATTACAAATTTTAATACTGCATGAATTACTGGAAATAAAATGCCACAACAGAATGAAATATTTGCTTTGTGAAGAAACACCAGTGAAATAAAATCATTAATTTTAAATCAGGCACGTGTCCTCCTGCAGAGAGGTAATGTGTGTGTAAATGTTGCTGTGACTCAGTGTTTGTGAATAAATCTCCATCATGTTTAATGTCAGCTCAGCTCTTTTTCACACACATTTCTATGTTCATATGTGAAGCGGTGTGTGTTGGACTGTTTCAAAAAACACAGCAATCAGAATGTACAGAATGGATGTTCTAGGAGGTGTTTCTGTTGCACACACACCCATCATGGTCAAGTGCATCGAGTGGTTCATTATAAGGCATATTAAGGCCCTGCTACCACCATCTTGGACTCATTGCAGTTTGCCTATTGCCCAAACTGGTCAACAGACGAGGCCATTGCCACCACCCTACATTTTGCTCTCAGCCACTTGGACAATAAGGACACATGTGTGAATGCTGTTCATAAACTTCAGTTCAGCATTCAACACAGTCGTTCCTCAGCACCTGATTGGAAAACTGAGCCTGCTGGGTCTGAACACCTACCGTAACTGGATCCTAGACTTTCTGATGGAGAGGCCTCAGACAGTCCAGATCGGTAACAGCATTTCCAACACCACCACACTGAGCAATGGAGCCCCTAAGGGCTCAGCTCAGCCCACTGCCGTTCACTCAGCTGACTCACAACTGTGCAGCAATGCACGGTTCAAACTACATCATCAAGTTTTCCGATGACACGACTGTGGTGGGTCTCGTCAGCATATAGAGAGGAGGTGCAATAGTTAACGGACTTGGCAAATAATTTACAGCCAAAGTATTCACTCACTGTGTCTCTACTGTTTCATTAGCTTAGCTTAGCTCGTAGCCGACTCGTTAGCACCACGGCTTCTTCACCAGTTCCTCCTGCACTTTCTTGCTCATTGTGTCAGATGTTTAGTTACTCCTCGGCCTCCTTTAGCAGTAATGATACTTGTAACAAATGTAGCATATTTGCAGCTCTGGAGGCCAGGATTACTGAATTGGAGACTTGGTTCCCCCCCCCGATACACCCGTAGCTAGCCAGGCCCCTGTAGCAGGCCCCTGTGCAGCCGAAGATGGCGTAGGCCCCGCTACCTGTTCCCCGGCAGACCCCAAGCAGCTGGGGAAAGAGGGCGGCTGGGTGACGGTGAGGAGGAAACATAGTCCTAAACAGAAGCCCCAGGTACACCACCAACCCGTTCATGTGTCTAACTGTTTTTCCCCACTCGGCGACACACCCGCCGGGGGTCAAACTCTGGTAATTGGTGATTCTGTTCTCAGACATGTGAAGCTAGAGACACCGGCAACCATAGTCAATTATCTTCCAGGGGCCAGAGCAGGCGACATTGAAGGAAATTTAAAACTGCTGGCAAACTGTAAACGTAAATTCAGTAAAATTATAATTCACGTCGGCAGTAATGACACCCGGTTACGCCAATCGGAGGTCACTAAAATCAATATTGAATCGTGTGTAACTATGTCGGACTCTGTAGTTTTCTTTGGTCCCCTCCAAAATCAGACCAGGAGTGACATGTTTAGCCACATTTTCTTCTTAAACTGCTGGCTGTCTGAGTTGTGTCCAAAAAACGATGTGGGCTTCTTAGATAATTGGGAGACTTTCTGGAGGAAACCTGGTCTTTTTAAGAGAGATGTCATTCATCCCATCCTTTGGATGGAGCAGCTCTCGTTTCTAGAAATATGGACAAATTTATTAACCCCCCCCCCCCCAAAATATGACTATCCAGAGTTGGGAACAGGGAAACAGCCAGAAGCTTGATGTCTGTAGTGCACAGCTTCTCCCTCACAATGACTGTAGAGCACCAGCTGCTGTTTACATGCAGACATGCCGCCGCCATGTTGCTTATGGTGCGTTCATGGTCTCCGTCCAGATGAAGAGGTAGTGAAAAGCCATCAATGTGCAGCGTGCTGTCGTCATCACTCATGCAAGTGGTTGACGCAGGCTTGCAGCTCGTCCAGCTTGTTGCAGAGAGAACACACATTAGGTTAATGGACAGGAGTGCTCGTTGTTTGTGTGTCTCCCTCTTGAGTCTGGCTCTCACCCCTTCTTCTTTAATCCCCTCCTGGTTACCTTGTTTTTGTGAGTTTTTTGATTTCCGTGTCCAAGAGTATTTCCTCGCGAAAATAGTCTGTAGGAGCAGAGCGGAAAAGCCGGAGCCTGGGCTGCAGCTGCAGCTGAATGAGGGACTCTCTGGTGTAGGTGAGCCTTGGGGTCATGTCGAAGTGTCAGAAACAAGTCCACAAAAATGAGAAAAAGGAAAGAATACGAAATGTACAGAGTAGACGGCGAAAAACAACAATGGAAAGAGCATTAAAGTTAGAAAAGAATGCAAAACTGCTCAGCTGACCGGCCATTCGACCACACGAACAGTGACCTGGAACTGGAAACCTCAAATCACAGGCCGAGGTGTGGCAGCAATTTTTCACACCAGCCTATGTATAAACCTTACACAGAGTTTCTGTCTGATTTCTCAGACCTTTTATCTGATTTAGTGCTCAGCTCAGATAAAGTAATTATTGTGGGTGATTTTAACATCCATGTAGATGCTAAAAATGACAGCCTCAACATGGCATATAATTTTTTCATTAGACTCAATTGAAGTATCTCAAAATGTAAAAGAACCCACCCACCACTTTAATCACACTCTAGATCTTGTTTTAACATATGGCATAGAAACTGAACATTTAACAGTGTTTCCTGAAAACCCTCTCCTGTCTGATCATTTCCTGATAACATTTACATTTACAATAATTGATTACACAGCGGTGGAGAGTAGACTTTATCAAAGTAGATGTCTTTCTGAAAGTGCTGTAACTAAGTTTAAGAATATAATCCACCCACTGTTATCATCTTCAATGCCCTGTACCAACACAGAGCAGAGCAGCTACCCGAATGCTACCCCAACAGAGGTCGATTATCTTGTTTTTTTTTTTGTTTTGTTTTTTTTGTTTTTTTTTTGCCTGTCCCGTTTGGCTCTTTTGCCATCAGAATTGTTGTCTAAAGGCAAAGAAAGATGCCCAACGGATTTACTTTACCAAACTGACCATCCCAGCCTTGCCGTAATGGTCCATTTGATTCACCTTTTAGTGTTTATTTTATTTTCACTTACTGAATACGGGACAGACGTGACTGGGGGAAAGAAGGGGAGAAAGAAAGAGGGAAAGAGAAACAGCTGAGAAGAGGGACGGGGGAGAAGGGCAAAAGACAAAAACCAACAGAACGGGCAGAGAAAAAAAATGCATATATCAATCACCTGGATCACCTGCTGAGAAAGAAAAAAGAAAGCAAGCAGAAGAGAACAAGAGTAATAGAATAAACAACATCACAATGATATATGGGAATATGACAGTAAATACTAAATGTTAAACATTATTGTGCAGCACATAAGATCAACAGAACACAGTGTGCTTTGAGGTAGGAGCCAAAAAGGGTGTAGTTTGTGGGTGTGATCACCCGTGTGTACACCTGTGAGCATGGACGCGCTTGTTTTTTGTTTTTTAAAAGGTTCCTTCATGTAATAATCTGCTAGAGGGTGTGGGGGGGCCACAGCCCCGTCCTCCAGGGCATGAAGCAGGTGTGGAGGAGATCAAAACTCCAGACATCCAGAGGCCCCCAGAACACAAGAGACCAAGGAAGACCAACAGAGGGGCAGCTGCGCCACTGTCCCGGAAAGAGCTGAGGAGAGTCCCAGATGAGGGCTCACTCAGCAGCCGCGGAGCAGAAGCCAGGGGGGGTTGCAGTGACGCGCCCGTGAGCTCCGCCGGCAGCCAGCTGCGCCTGAGTGACCGAGCCCCAGGCCAAGAGGCCGGGGGCACCCCACCTCCGAAGTGGCCCGAGCGAGCCCCAGGCTCCAGGCCCCGATAAGCGGCCACCAAGGAGTGAGCCGGTGTGTACCTGGACGCCCATCCCCGGACACAAAGAACCACCAACGCACCGATGTCTGAGGGGGTCCGCCACTGGCAGGGGAAGTGGTGGTAGGGGGAGATAGGCCTCCAAACCTTGGAGGGCCTGAGATGTCCCCAGAGAGGTGGCGCCTGACACCCAACCTGACATATAGACACAGACATACAGGCACACACAGACACAAACATCCATTCCCACCCTCATGCTCTCATATGCACTTACTCCACACTCAACCAACGTGGAGACAGACATAAAGAGACGTTGTACACACGATCACACTCCCCAAGCGTACTCTACAAACCGGGTCTAGGTGCCCCCGCCCCTGGAGGGGGGAACTGCACCCAGACCCAGGTGGTGTTTCCCTTTTCCCTGCGGTGGGGGGAGGCAGACCGCCCCGACTCCGCAGCAGCAGGAAGGCTCCACACTCCAGACCGCAGTCGGACGGCCAACTCCTCCTCCTAGTCCTAGCCCCCCTGCTCCAGCAGGTCGCAGAGAATGGGGGTGAGAGAAGACTCCAAACCTCCCTCCACCCGCTCATTGTAATGTTGATGCATGTGTGTTCTAAGGTGCATTTAAAACCCAGGAGGGCATGGAGCTACCTGCCAGAGAGCAGCAGGTAAGCGCATGGTCCCTCCTGCTAGCCCTCAATGTCTACGTGTATTTAAAATTGAGAGGTGGGCAACGATGCCAGGGGTGGGGTGTACACCCTGATGGTAATATGGACTCCGTGATTGTGCCCACCCCCAAGATCCTATATGTATCCTATATGGTCGATTATCTTGTTAATAACTTTGCCTCCTCTCTATGTTTAACACTGGATACTGTAGCTCCTGTGAAAACTAAGGCCTCAAATCAGAAGTACCTGACTCCGTGGTATAATTCTCAAACACGTACCCTAAAGCAGATGACTCGTAATCTGGAGAGGAAATGGCGTGTCACAAATCTAGAGGATCATCATTTAGCCTGGAGAAATAGTTTGCTGCTTTATAAGAAAGCCCTCCGCAAAGCCAGAACATCTTACTATTCATCACTGATTGAAGAAAATAAGAACAACCCCAGGTTTCTCTTCAGCTCTGTAGCCAGGCTGACAAACAGTCAGAGGTCTGTTGAGCCAACCATCCCTTTAACGTTAACTAGTAATGACTTCATGAACTTCTTCACAAATAAAATTTTTATCATTAGAGAAAAAATTACCAATAATCATCCCACAGATGTAATATTATCTACAGCTACTCTTAGTACCATTGATGTTAAGTTAGACTCTTTTTCTCCAATTGATCTTTCTGAGTTAACTTCAATAATTACTTCCTCCAAACCATCAACGTGTCTTTTAGACCCCATTCCTACAAAACTGCTCAAAGAAGTCCTGCCATTAATTAATGCTTCAATCTTTTTTTGTAAGTATGTTTATTGAGATGTTTTGATATAAGGAAAAAAGAAAGACACAAAAAAAACAAAAAACAGACAACATAACAAGGGCTAAAACACACAAATAAGACAAAATATTACACTGCAACGACAAAAATACTACTTCAACATCAGTTGTAGTATTACTAGTAAAATTACTATTGTAAATTATTCAAAATTACTTCAACTGGCAATAAACAGAAATAAAACACTAAGGTGGTAGGCCGAGTTATTGGTGATCGATCAAACAGGACTTTGCTTTAATACATGGTCTAAAAATGGCTGCCACACATCAAAGAAATTACTAAGTTTGTCCGCTAATGTGTACCTAATCCTCTCCATATGTAGTAGAGCACTCAGTTCTGTTTGCCACATTTTGAATTGAGGTACAATATCCGACTTCCAGAGAGTCAAGATAATTTTCTTAGCAATTACCATTCTGAACAAAACTGCAGTTTGTGCAGCAGGGCTGAGGTGTAAAAGGGAAGAGTAAGTTCCAAACAATGCAATTATTGGGTCCGGCTCTAATGTGCAATTATAAATACCAGAAAAATATTTTAAAATGTCCAACCAATAGTTAAGCAATTTGGGACAAGTCCAAAATAAATGAGTGAGAGAGCCTTCTCCAAGTTTACAACGATCATATATCACAAATCCTGTGCAGTTTAGTTTTTGAATAATGAAGTCTGTGAAGCACTTTGAATTGAATTAACTGATGCCTTACATTTATAGAGCAAGAATGGATCCTACACAGACTCCTCTCCCACACCTCATCTCCTATTTGCAAACCAAGCTCCTCCTCCCATGCCATCTTCAAAAAGTCAGATTCAAAATTTAAATACTCAGAAAAAGCTTTCACAAAACCAGAAACCAACTTTTTAGAATCCGGGGAACTCAGAAGGAGTGTAAAAATTGACCCCTCTTCCGGAAGAGATGGAAAATTAAGAGTACTCTGACGAACATAGTTTCTTATCTGTAAATAATGAAAGAAATGTGATGCGGGGAGAGAGAACTTGTTCTGCAACTGGGTAAATGATGCAAACTGCCTGTCAATAAATAAGTCTTTGACAGTAATAATACCTTTCTGTGTCCAGACCTCAAAAGAGGCGTCTAAACATGAGGGTGGAAATGCATGATTACAATATATTGGAGTATGGATCGAAGTATCTGGTAGAGCACAACCTTTTTTGTTCTGACTAAAGATTTTAACGCAGTTCGAAACTATAAAATTATTGACCTTGGTTCGTGGATTAGAGGATGAAAAAAGAAGAGCAGGGAGGGAACTATTCTCAACCCCACCACTCTCTATGACCACCCAAGGTGCGGTATCGGCAGACATGACCTTTTTGTACCCTTCCTGCCAGTAAACAAGAGTTCTAGCATTTGCAGCCCAATAATAAAACTGAAACAGTGGCAGAGCAAATCCACCCTTAAGTTTAGACTTACAGTACATAGATGAACTTTTGATATCCTGTGAGTTTTAAAGCCCCAAACAAATGGTAATACTACTGAGTCGATCACTTTAAAAAAAATTGCTTATTCAAAAAAATTGGTAAATTTAAAAATAAATATAGAAATTTAGGAAGGGAAACCATTTTAATTACGTTAATGCGACCTACCATGGGAATAGGTAGAGCCCTCCATTTCTCAATGTCCTTTTTCAATTTTTCAACTTGTTCAAGATAATTCAACTTAAACATCGATTTAGGAACCTTAGGCAAAATAACACCCAAGTATTTCAATCTGTCTGTAATTTTAAAAGGCAAAACTTTCAAAATTGCAGTTAAAGCCACAAACTCACTCTTCTGCCAATTAATTGTATAACCTGAGATTTCCCCAAACGACCTCACCACATCTAAAAGTACAGGAACAGATTGCTCAGGATTTGACAAGAACAAAACAACATCATCCGCATATAAAGAAATGTAGTGCTTGATATTCCCCAATCGGACAGGGTCAATAGAGGGCTCATTCCTAATGGCTACTGCAAGAGGTTCAATAGAAATTGCGAAGAGCAAAGGGCTCAAAGGGCAGCCTTGTCGTGTCCCGTGGTGTAAAAAAAGAAAAGGCGCTGATCTATCTTGGTTAATAAGAATGGAAGAAGAGGGATGTCTATATATCATATCAACCCATGATATAAACTGTTCGCCTAAACCAAACTTCTCCAGTACCGAAGCATATAGGCCCACTCGACCTGGTCAAACGCCTTTTCAGCATCTAAGCTCAGTACTGCGATCTTGGAAGCTCCCTAGTGCCTATGATACATAGTGTTCATCAACATTTGAACATTAAAGAAGGAAAACCTCTGCGGGACAAACCCAGTTTGATCCGGATGGATAATTCATCCAACATGTCCATTTAATCTGTTTGCCAAAATTTTAGTGAAAATTTTCATATCCAAATTCAACAAAGCAATAGGTCGATAAGAGGGACATTCTGTTTCACCCTTTCCTTCTTTCAATAACAAAGAAATATTAGCTTCATATAGCGTACGGGGAAATCTTTGAGTATGGAAAGAATGCTTAAACATTCTCAATAAAAGCGGGGCCAGCTTTTCAGAGTATTTTTTATACAGTTCAATGCCAAACCCATCTGGGCCTCGGGACTTTCCATTGGGGAATTACTTAATAGCTTTCGAAACTTCTTCAATAGTAATATCTGAGTTTAAAGCCTCTCGTGCAACGTCATTCATTTTCGGGAGATCCAGCTTCCCTAACCAATCAGTAATATTGCCCCATGATTTCGACATATAGAGCTCTTCATAATATTCTCTAAATCGCTCATTAATAGCTTTAGGGCTAATTAAAATTTCGCCTGATCTTGATTAAATTTTGTGTATAGCCCTACTGGCCTGTAGGCCTCTTAGCTGCCGAGAAAGAAGCTTATGGGGCTTATCTCCAAACTGAAAATGCTTCTGTCTGATCCTAAATAGCTGATCTGTTACTTGACTAGATAAAATTGTGTTATACTCAAACTTCCTTTTAATTATGTCTTGGAAAAAAAGAGGGACAAGAGGAGGCCTTGTGGTCCTGTTCTAACTGTGTTAATTCAGCTTCTATTTCGAACAGGCGTTTCCGGCGTTCTTTTTTTTTTAACGAAGATTCAAAAGAAATAATTTCTCCTCGCATTACCACTTTAAATGTTTCCCATAAAATCGAATCAGAAACGTTTATCATTAGCTTCCAAGAAATCTGATATTTTAGTTGTCATAAATTGGCAAAAGGATGTCTCACACAGGAGTGACGGGTGAAAACGCCAGTAACCCTGTTGTTTCGTACCACAGAAGTCCAGGACTAAAGAGGTTGGAGAGTGATCCGAGATCAATATGTTATGATAAGTTGAGCATACAACTTTAGACATAAATTTAGAATCAAGCAAAAAATAATCTATTCTGGAGTACGATTTGTGCACTTATGAAAAATAAGAGTAATCTCTAATCTCTTAATGCTTCAATCTTAAATATGATCAACCTATCACTAATAATTGGCTATGTACCACAGGCCTTCAATCTGGCTGTAGTTAAACCTTTACTTAAAAAGCATCTCTAGACCCAGCAGTCTTAGCTAATTATAAGCCAATCTCCAACCTTCCTTTCATGTCAAACATCCTTGAAAGAGTAGTTGTCAAACAGCTAACAGATCATCTGCAGAGGAATGGTTTATTTGAAGAGTTTCAGTCAGGTTTCAGAGCTCAGCACAGCACAGAAACAGCTTTAGTGAAGGTTACAAATGATCTTCTTATGGCCTCTGACAATTATACATGGTTCCCTTAGCCTGAAACGCTCGCCTGATATTGACACTTAAGTATGGGTCTGTTGATTGATTTAACTGACTGGCTTCAAGTTCCACACCACATGGCCGCTGGACCTGCTAACCGGTCCTTCCTCGCTAGACTGCTATTACAATCACTGTCTTGCAAGCTCCATGACCTGGATGACTGAGAAACTACACAGAGAGTTATGTAGTTTCCAAGGAGTCAGGTATGGATGGCTAACTCTGTGCCTTAATCCTGGCAGGTTAGAAAACACTAATGACACATGTCATCTGTGTCATTACAGTTAAGATAATTAGACCATTGGAAATATTACAAAAGATTTACCAGTCTTTATTCTTGTAAGAGCTCCAGGTATTTATTGGTGTAAGCTGTTTTTTTTCCTTTTCCATTTCTCTTCTTTTTTTCTTTTTCTTGTTTTTGCCAGCAGCATTAAGATGGTGTTTTCTGAGAGTCAAAACTCAGCATTTTCAAATATTGATCTTTCTCCTGTGTTGAACTAATTCTTCATGATTCCTCCACAGAGTGGGCCAGCAGAGCTCAGAGGTTCCCAGAAGTCAGTCTACCCAGCAGCATCAAACACAGCTGGACTCCATATTTATGGTCTGTACATGTTCAACATCTATTCTATTCAGTAATTTCTCAAAAAGAACGGCTATTTATACTTCAAACATATTGCAAGTATTAGTTTTTCGTAGTATTAATTGCAAGATAAGACAAGTTAGAAGCACAACTAAACACTGTTTCAAATAAACAATGAGCTTTAGCAGCTGGGCTGGTCAAAAAAATGTGTTTGTAATTTTATCTATACCCATGACCACCTTGACACATATTGCTACAGACATGTCCTTTAATTTTTGGCTGTCATGGTAGTGTCTAATAAACTATGTAAGCTGGATAAATGATTGGAAAACTTTAGAAAAAGTAATTTATCATATTATTATAGCATTTATTCCACTCTAAACAATGCAAAGTTGAGTTATCTGATCTCAGAATTTGATTTATTTTTTTGCTTCTTTTTTTAAACATTCCAATTTAACAACCTCCCTTGAACATACTGACTACAATTACCATGATGTAGCAATATTCACTCTGTTTCCAGAATCAAAATATGCTGTGGACTGCAACAGAAATATGATTATGACAACACCTTCATATCTCCTGGCTATTTCTGTCTGTTGTTCCTGGTCTCCCTCTGTTCATTGTTCCTCTCTTCTTCCACTGCACCACCAGTTGAGGTTGTAATGTAACATATTAATTGACACAATACTCTATTCCAGCTACTGCAGGACAACATCATCACTTTTGTGAAGAATGAACTGAAGAAGATTCAAAAAGTTGTCAGTCCAGATTATCTGAAATACTTGCCTGAAGGTCAGAGAACGGTTGAAGAGAAAGTGGGTGAGGACGAGGAGCAGAGGAATAGCAGCAGAGAGGCATTTGTGAAGATCACATTGGACTTTTTAAGGAGAATGAAGCAGGATGAGCTAGCTGACCTTCTGCACAAGAGTAAGAGGATTTCTATAAAGATTTAAGCTGCTGGTTGAACAGGTTGTTTACTAATGTCTAACCCTAAAGTGATAGTCAAACATAAATATAAAAATTCTGGACTGATATTTGTTGTCTATTCTGCTGTACAATGATGCGAATGTTGTTGTGATTTGGCGCTATATAAATAAAATTGAATTGAATTATTCTTTCTTTTAGGAACTTCTAATAGAGACGTCTATTGGAGTGAGTGTAAACTTAAATCTACACTAAAGAAGAAGTTCCAGTGTGTGTTTGAGGGGATCGCTAAAGCAGGAAACCCAACCCTATTGAATCACATCTACACAGAGCTCTACATCACAGAGGGAGGGACTGCAGAGGTCAATGATGAACATGAGGTCAGACAGATTGAAATGGCCTTCAGGAAACCAGACAGACCAGAAACAACAATCAGACAAGAAGACATCTTTAAAGGCTCACCTGGAAGAGATGAACCAATCAGAACAGTGCTGACAAAGGGAGTGGCTGGCATTGGGAAAACAGTCTTAACACAGAAATACAGCTTGGACTGGGCTGAAGACAAAGCCAACCAGGACATCCAGTTCATATTTCCATTCACTTTCAGAGAGCTGAATGTGCTGAAAGAGGAAAAGTTCAGCTTGGTGGGACTTGTTCATCACTTCTTTACTGAAACCAAAGAAGCAGGAATCTGCAGCTTTGAAGACTTCCAGGTTGTGTTCATCTTTGATGGTCTGGATGAGTGTCGACTTCCTCTGGACTTCCACAAAACTACAATCCTAACTGACCCTAGAAAGTCCACCTCAGTGGATGTGCTGCTGATAAACCTCATCAGGGGGAAACTGCTTCCCTCTGCTCGCCTCTGGATAACCACACGACCTGCAGCAGCCAATCAGATCCCTCCAGAGTGTGTTGGTATGGTGACAGAAATCAGAGGGTTTGCTGACCCACAGAAAGAGGAGTACTTCAGGAAGAGATTCAGAGATAAGAAGGAGGCAAGCAGGATCATCTCCCACATTAAGACATCACGAAGCCTCCACATCATGTGCCACATCCCAGTCTTCTGCTGGATCACTGCTACAGTTCTGGAGGATGTGCTGGAAACCAGAGAGGGAGGACAGCTGCCCAAGACCGTGACTGAGATGTACATCCACTTCCTCGTGGTTCAGGCCAAAGTGAGGACGGTCAAGTATGATGGAGGAGCTGAGACAGATCCACACTGGAGTCCAGAGAGCAGGAAGATGATTGAGTCTCTGGGAAAACTGGCTTTTGAACAGCTGCAGAAAGGAAACCTGATCTTCTATGAATCAGACCTGACAGAGTGTGGCATCGATATCAGAGCAGCCTCAGTGTACTCAGGAGTGTTCACACAGATCTTTAAAGAGGAGAGTGGACTGTACCAGAAAAGACTGTTCTCCTTCATCCATCTAAGTGTGCAGGAGTTTCTGGCTGCTCTTCATGTCCATCTGACCTTCATCAACTCTGGAGTCAATCTGCTGGAAGAACAGCAAACAACCTCCCAGACACGTGAAACAAGAGAATCTGCAGAGACACACTTCTACCAGAGTTCTGTGGACAAGGCCTTACGGAGTCCAAGTGGACACCTGGACTTGCTCGTCCGCTTCCTCCTTGGTCTTTCACTGCAGACCAATCAGACTCTCCTACAAGGTTTGCTGACAAAGACAGGAAATAGTTCACAGAACAATCAGGAAACTGTCCAGTACATTAAGAAGAAGATCAATGACAGTCTGTCTGTAGAGCAAAGTATCAGTCTGTTCCACTGTCTGAATGAACTGAATGATCGTTCTCTAGTGGAGGAGATCCAACAGTCCCTGAGTTCAGGAAGTCTCTCCACAGACAAACTGTCTCCTGCTCAGTGGTCAGCTCTGGTCTTCATCTTACTGTCATCAGAAAAAGATCTGGATGTGTTTGACCTGAAGAAATACTCTGCTTCAGAGGAGGCTTTTCTGAGGCTGCTGCCAGTGGTCAACATCTCCAACAAAGCTCTGTAAGTAAATATGTACTCATTTTAAAGACTTTTGTAACAAAATGATACAGGGAGTGCAGAATTATTAGGCAAGTTGTATTTTTGAGGAATAATTTTATTATTGAACAACAACCATGTTCTCAATGAACCCAAAAAACTCATTAATATCAAAGCTGAATGTTTTTGGAAGTAGTTTTTAGTTTGTTTTTAGTTTTAGCTATTTTAGGGGGATATCTGTGTGTGCAGGTGACTATTACTGTGCATAATTATTAGGCAACTTAACAAAAACAAATATATACCCATTTCAATTATTTATTTTTACCAGTGAAACCAATATAACATCTCCACATTCACAAATATACATTTCTGACATTCAGTCTCTGAGTATTGCACACTGTTATGGTTCAAAAATATTGGAGATGGACACCAGAGGAAAAACCCACAATAACAACACTGGTCCGGTCGGGTTGAGTCAAACGATGATTTAATGATCACACACGTGGGAGATGGACACTGTATGCAGACAGTCTCAGATCTCATCTCAAAAAACACATTTCCATAGTTTTATGAAATCAGGGTATTAGAACGCCCCCTCATGCGTAGTGACAGGTGTAATACAATCAATATTGACAATTTTATTTAACACAAAGAATAACATTGTCTCCTTCCCGAGGGCAGACGCTAACTGCCCCCCTTCTCCTGGAACCGTCTGTACCCTGCTGAGACACAACATGGCAACTACAAGGACTCTTTCATTTATTAAGACCATCAGTGTGTATTGCTCTAAATCAAGTATATAATATTAAATGAATATTGCTGGATCAGCTACTTCTACTTAAAACATATTAAAACATGACTAAGCACAAAATCACCAAGAATGACATCTTATAAGTGCTGTGTAAGCGCGTGCGGCCTTCCAAGCTCAAAGCCTTTGCCCTCCATAGATCAGCCAGACTCGCGCTGGCTGTAGCTTTTAACCTTTAATTACCTTGAGCACAACTCTAGAATGAGCAACAAACTGCAATGTGTATGGAATGATCATGGTTACATCTGCAATGGAAAATCATGTTATTATTCTGGTACCTGTAAGAAAGATCAAATTAAAGTTATCACCATCACTGTAATGCAAAGAATAATGTAAGATCAAAAACTTCAATTTATGCTTAATGCAAAGCTGGTTATATACTTCTAAGGAACTAATAATGGCATATTAAAATATTAAATGATAATGAGAAAAACATCCCCTCCTTATTCTACAACACCTTGTGCTCTTGGGCACTCCAGTGATGTTGCAGCTCTGAAATATGGCCAAACTGGTGGCAAGTGGCATCTTGGCAGCTGCACGCTTGACTTTTCTCAGTTCATGGGCAGTTACTTGGCGCCTTGGTTTTTCCACACGCTTCTTGCGACCCTGTTGACTATTTTGAATGAAACGCTTGATTGTTCGATGATCACGCTTCAGAAGCTTTGCGATTTTGAGACTGCTGCATCCCTCTGCAAGATATCTCACTATTTTTGACTTTTCTGAGCCTGTCAAGTCCTTCTTTTGACCCATTTTGCCAAAGGAAAGGACGTTGCCTAATAATTATGCACACCTGATATAGGGTGTTGATGTCATTAGACCACACCCCTTCTCATTACAGAGATGCACATCACCTAATATGCTTAATTGGTAGTAGGCTTTCGAGCCTATACAGCTTGGAGTAAGACAACATGCATGAAGAGGATGATGTGGACAAAATACTCATTTGCCTAATGATTCTGCACTCCCTGTATGAAGTGTATTTCTCTTGTCTACATGAAACAATAAAACTATTTTCAATAATAATTGTTTCAGACTAAGTGGCTGCAACCTCTCAGAGAGAAGCTGTGAGGCTCTGTCCTCAATTCTGACCTCCCCGTCCTCTAGTCTGATGGAGCTGGACCTGAGTAACAATGATCTGCGAGATTTGGGAGCGAAACTTCTGTCTGCAGGACTGGAGAGTCCATATTGTACACTGGAAACTCTCAGGTTAGAACTCAGACAGTCAAGCAGTCATTTACCCTTCAGAAATCAAAAGTGTAACTGGCTATTTTTCACTAACTGTAATGTGACCTTTCTATTCTTTTACATTAAAAGAAAATGTCTCGTTTGTTGGCATTCTATTCAACACAACCTCACGTTTAAATTGGCAGTTTCTTTGTTTTTTTCATTTTGACGTACTGCCTTAACACAACCTAAAATCTCACAAAAAACACTTAAAAACAATGTTTTTTATTTTTATTTTTTAGCATTAAATCACCAACATGTTTAAGAAATCATTTAAAACTTTAGCCGCTAATATTAACTAGAGCAAAAATGTACTGCTATTGAGTATAGTTTACCTTTCTTTCACTAGAGGAAGCCAAACGCACCATGACTGTAGTTTGCCATTCATACCACTAGATGGACTGTAGTTTCATATTCATTTCAATAGGACCAAAATTTGTGCAGAAATTTCATATATAAAAAGTATAAAGGGTTATAACCATCAAAAGTCATAGAACACCATTTGCGATCAAGCCAGACGAAACTATATAACATTTTAACATCCCTCCGACAGAAGACAGAGACGATATGTTATCTGGTTACCTGGTGTTTTTTTTATTTTTTTTTATTTATAAGAACAGTAACACAGGCTACCGTGGACCGTAGCCAATGCCAAAACTACAAGGGAAAAAATGTGCTCCCCTGAATCAAAACAAAAGTTTTTACAGAACCCCCGATAGAACCATGCCCAGAAAGCGACGCAACGTGTGCCGAGTTTGTGACACTGGAAAGTCCACAACGGCCTGAACTTTTTCAGTCACGGGCCATATCTGCCCTTGTCCCACTTGCTTGCCCAAATAGGTAATAGTAGCCTTCCCGAACTCACATTTAGAAAGGTTGAGCGTGAGGGAGGCATCGTTGAACCGCCCAAACACCTCAGAAAGTGTTGCGAGATGTTCAGGCCACAAGGTAAAATAGACAACCACGTCGTCCAAGTATGCCTCGCACTTAGACACTCCACACAGCACCTGCCGCATAAGGCGTTGAAACGTTGCGGGCACATTACGTAACCCGAAAGGCATCACTGTATATTGGAGGAAGTGATCGGGCGTTACAAACGCAGAGATCTCCAAAGCCCTAGGTGTTAATGGAACCTGCCAGTACCCCTTTAATAGGTCCAGCTTTGTAACATACTGAGCAGAACCAACACGATCGAGGCAATCTTCCATCCGCGGGAGCGTAAACGAGTCTGGTTTGGTAACCGCATTCACTTTCTGGAAATATTGTCCGCTATCGCTACCAGAATACAAGGCGAGCTCCACGCGTCATGACTGGAAATAGCAAGGCCATGCTCAATGAGATATTCAACTTCCTACTGCATCAAGCTCCGCTTTGTGGTGTTTACACGATAAGCGTGCTGTTTTATCGGCCTGTCAGTTTCCACCGTGATGTCGTGACACAGGACAGATGTTTGCCTACGGTAGTCAGAAAACAAAGGTTGATGAGCTTTCACTAACGCAAGGACATCCCTATGAGCAGGGGGTGGCAAATGAGAGCGGGAGGACTCCAAAGTGGCCAACATCTCGCAATTCCAATCTCCGAGCCCCCAGTATACAGCCACTTTTTTCCATCAAACCATCGTCTTGTGGGTGGTACTCTGTGGTGCCCAGAGCAAATTACATCACCGGTGGCGAGCTCTTTGGACACATAACATTTGAGCATATTAACATGACACACTTGCAACTTTCGCTTCCGATCAGGCGTTTTAATGACATAGTTAGTATCACTTATTTTCCGATCCACCTCATAAGGACCAGAAAATTGAGCTCGAATGCTAGACACAGTCACTGGAAGCAAAACCAGCACCTTCTCCCCCGGGGCAAGATTCTGAACCACGGATTTCTTGTCAAAACGTGCTTTCATAATGCCCTGGGCTCGCCTCAAGTGGTCGCGGGCCAACTGCACGAGAGAGACATTCCTTAAAAGCACACACATAATCCAACACATTATCCTCCACCCGATGCGATTCGGACAATAATTTCTCTTTAAGTAATTGCAACGGCCTGCGTACCGTGTGTCCAAAAACAAGATCAGCTGGGCTGACACGGAGGAATTCCTGCTTGGCTTCTCGAACGGTAAACAACAATAAGAGAAGCTAACTCAGAGGAGCGATTGCTTACGTAGCCCCCAAAAACATAACTAAACAACAATCACTTACCTCCCTGACTAATTAAACATGAGAAAACTGTACCCAACTGAAAAGGCGATCCACTCGAACTTCCTCATGACTTGCAGAGCAACACAGGGCATGTCGCAGCCCCAGCTGGTTGGGGTAAAACCGAGGATGGATGATTGCCGTCCTCAACCGCGCCGTCTTATACTCCTGGTGTACCATCTTTGGGATCCACCACTCCTGGAGGCGCACCTGCACACTCACATTTACATGTCATAATCCCAGCCCACGACGGCAGCCGTAACAGCAGTGTGTGTGACATTCCATCATTGTCCAACTGTTCTGACACACACACCAAACAAACAAACAAAAAATGTCTAAATTGCACACTACCTACTAACTGTGTAAATTCTCTGTTATGACTGGTTTTCCTTGGTCTATAAAAAAAAAAAATTACAATATTACATATCAGAATTTGATGAAATTGTCTATTTCTTCTTAAACAAATAAAACAAATCTCACAAAGTTTTCTTCAGGTGTTTGAGGGTGCATGGGATTTATCCAACAAGTCTACATGTATCTTGTGGACTTGGCATTTGACTATCATTCATTTGTTTGTGACAAATAAAATTTGAATTTGAATGGGTATTTTATCCATAAAAATAATTGAAAATAAGCCTTTAGTGAAGTTTTAACAAATGTATTGGTTTTTTTGTGTGTGTTTATATAGTCTATCAGGCTGTCTGATCACAGAGGAAGGCTGTACTTCTCTGGCTTCAGCTTTGAGCTCCAACCCCTCCCATCTGAGAGAGCTGGACCTGAGCTACAATCATCCAGGAGACTCAGTCCAGAGTTTGTTGGCTGGACTGAAGGATCCACATTGGAGACTAGACACTCTCAGGTATGGAGAGAATGTCTGATAGAGGAGGAACAGTTGAAAACATCTGCTGTGTCCTACATTCAGTTCCTGATTGTTTCATGCAGATGTCACAAATGAAGGGAAGTGCTTGCTCATTACAGACAATCTAAGGAGCTTGAAAAGAGCAACTGGGCTTTTTCTTGCAGACATTTCATATGAGAAGCTTCTTCAGTTCTAAAATAAAATTTTGGAGAGACTTAGGTATTTAATTTAATTTAAAATTTGGTTATCCCTAAAAAGGGTCGTTGACCCATTATTAATTATGTGCCTCATCACATGATCCAAGGTAAGAAATAGATAGAAATGTTCAGCTGAGTCTTTCCCTGTAAAGGTAGCGGCCATCTCTGTCCCACATCTTGGGTAGCACTGCTCTGTTCTGTCAGGGTCCCATGTATGGGGTGGGCTATGTTGTCCAACAGGGATGACATCTTAGCCACCATTCTCCTTTCTCCATTCTTACTCACCACCTCCACTTGGTCTAGAGGGCATCCTAGAACAGAGCTGGCCCTCTGGATCAGGCTGTTCAGTCTCTTCCTGTCACCAGTAGAGATGCTGCCGCCCTAGCAGACCACACCGTAAAAGATGGCTGAGGCCACCACAGAGTCATAGGTCTTCAGGAGTGGGCCCTTCACTCCGAAAGACCTCAGTCTCCACAGCAGGTACAGCCTGATCTCCCCTCTTCTGTAGAGGGTTTTTAAATTGTGAGTCCAGTCAAGTTTATTGTTCAGATGTACACTAAGGTACCACAGCCTCAAAATGTCCATACCTTGGATGTTTAGTGGTTGAAGTAGAGGATGTTTTTGGTTGTGGAAGTCTACCATCAGCTCCTTGGTTTTTCTTGTGTTGATCTGGAGGTAGTTCTGCTGGCACCAGTCCTCAAAGTCACTGGGTGAGGTGTTCCGGAACATGCCCAGAACACCTTACCCAGGAAGCGCCCAGGATGCATCCTTGTCAGATGCCTAAACCACTTCAGCTGGCTCCTTTCAATGTGGAGGAGAAGCAGCTCTACTCTGAGCCCCTCCCAGATGGCTGAACTTCCCTACCCTCTCCTATCTCTAAGGGAGAGACCAGCCACTGTTCGGAGGAAGCTCATTTCCACTGCTTGTATCTGTGATCTTGTTCTTTTGGTCACTACCCACAGCATGTGACCATAGGTGAGGGTAGGGACGTAGATCAGACAGGTAAATTGAGAGCTTCACTTTTGCGCTCATCTCTCTCTTCACCACGACGGACTGGTGCAGCGGCTGCAGCACCAATCCGTCTGTCGATCTCCAGCTCCCTTCTCCCATTACTCACAAACAAGACCCCGAGATACTTAAACTCCTCCATTTGGGGTAGGAACTCGTCCCCGGCTGGGTACTCTGAACTGCAACTCGGCGCATAAGTGCAGATGACAATCAGGACTTGTTCCCTGAATCTAAGGTGCAGAGAACAAACCCTGTCATCCACCGGGAAGAACCCCAATGTACAGGCAGCAAGCCGAGGGGATAGTAGCATACCCACCCCAGCCCGCCAGACTGAGACAGAGTCCACCGCCTCTCCAGGAGACTGGTTCCAGAGCCCAAGCCATGCGTAGAGGTGAACCCGACTATATCTAGCCGGTACCTCTCAACCTCATGCACTAACTCAGACTCATTCCCCACGAGAGAGGTGACATTCCATGTCCCAATTGCCAATCTTGGTAGCCGGGGATCGGTCCGCCAGGGCATCTGCTCCTGGCTGTCTCCCGGCACACAATGCACCCGACCCCTACGGCACCTCATGCGGGTGGTGGGCCTGCAGGAGGATGGGCCCATGTCCCCTCTTCTGGCTGTGGGCCTCGGTAACCCTATCCGGGGCAGGATAAACTGTTGTCTCAATGTTTTCCTCATAAGTGTATTCGTGAAAATGTTGCACTGTTCCTTTATCAGTGTCTAACAGTATGTATATGAGAGCCATGTAATGTCCAGTTGTGTATGCTGAAAGAGACTGTGCTGGTCTGACACCCCCCCCCCCCCCCCTCTTTCAGGGTGGAGCCTGCTGGAGTCCAGTGGTTGAGACCAGGTCTGAGGAAGTGTAAGTGTGTTTTTAATGTGATTCATGAAAACAAAGCAGCACACATTCAACCATCTTCAAACTGTCACATCACTCATTTACATCTCTGATGTCAGGAGTCAATCAATGAACAGATGATCAATAACTGCAGCTGGATTGTGTTTGTTCTCTCCATCAGATTCCTGTCAACTCACAGTCGACGCAAACACAGTGCACACAAAACTCCAACTGTCTGACAGCAACAGGAAGGTGGCACATGTGGAGGAGGTTCAGTCATATCCTGATCATCCAGACAGATTTGATTACTGGCCTCAGCTGCTGTGTAAAAATGGTCTGACTGGTCGCTGTTACTGGGAGGTCGAGTGGAAAGGAGGGGTTTATATGTCAGTGAGTTACAGAAGAATCAGAAGGAAAGGAGACAGTAAAGATTGTTGGTTTGGTTACAATGATCAGTCCTGGAGCCTGATCTGCTACGATGATGGTCCTCATTCTGTCTGGCACAATAGCAGAGGAACATCCATCTCCTCCTCCATCTCTGTCTCTAACAGAGTAGCGGTGTATGTGGACGTTCCTGCCGGCACTCTGTCCTTCTACAGAGTCTCCTCTGACAATCTGATTCATATTCACACCTTTAGCACCACATTCACTGAAACTCTTTATCCTGGGTTTAGATTCAGGTATCTTGGTTCCTCAGTGTCCCTGTGCTGAGCTGAGTTTAAAGTAGGGCTGCTCAATTAATCGAATTTTAATCTCGATTACGATCTGGGCTTTCAACGATCATTAAAAATGACCGAGCCGATTATTAGCCCCTCCCTCGTGCTTTACTCTCGCGCTGCTCCGTGTGGCAAATCGAGCGCACCTCTCTGCATTTCGAACACGCGTCACAACAATTAAGAGCAGCGGTCTCCAACCTTTTTTGCGTCACGGACCGGTTTATGCCCGACGATATTGTCATAGACCGGCCTTTAAGGTGTCGCGGATAAATACAACAAAATAAAACTAGTACCGGTACCGAAAAAAAGAAAATTTATTCCTAACACACGTGAAAAGACCAAGGAAAACCGAGTAAATGATAAAAATGATAACAAAATAACGCTGAAAACCGATAAAAACCCTGAAAACTATACATTTCACACCTGAGCCTCAACTCTCGCGGCCCGGTACCAAACGATTCACAGACCGGTACCGGTCCGAGGCCCGGGGGTTGGGGACCGCTAATTAAGCGGACCCGAGGGAAGCTCGGAAAGCTAAGCCGAAGTTATTTGGAGAGGAGAGTGACTGCCATTGGTTGAAAAGAGAGGTAAAAAAAACTTCAGTGGTGTGGAAACATTATGGGTTTGAGGGGTCAGACGTGGATCAAGTAGACACAGTGTGTAAACTTTGCTACAGTGTCTTAGCTGCACCACAGAGCAACACTGCACAGTTCACTAAACACAGATGTTTATATTTTTCATTTATTTTTATTTTGCAAACATTTGCACTGTTATCAGTATTTGCACTATTTTATATTATTTTTGACAATCTTTAAAGTCATTATTCAACACGTTGTTATTGTTAAATAAATATCGTCAAATAATCGAGATCTCAATGTCAGTGAAAATAATCGTGATTATCATTTTTGCCATAATCGAGCAGCCCTAGTTTAAAGAGTGTCCTCCTGTTAGAGAAACACTCTGACTGTTGAACAGATAGTTCAGTCTGTACATGTCTGTCTCTTTCACTCAGAAACACGTTTTCAGATTCATGGATTCAATCAGTTGATGTTTGAAACTGTTCTAAATGATTCCTTGTAAACTTCTTCCTCTTCAGTCCTTTAAAGATGGAAGCTCCCATTATTACAGGATCCACATGTTGTTTTTCTGTCTTTTTACACTCAAAGTTTCAGAGTGAATATCAATATGTTGTTTTTCTCTGAAGCTCAGTTCACAACCAGCTCCTCTGCATTTTCAACAAGTCTGAGCTCATTAAAATGAATCCAAATGTTTGATTTCTCTTTCTTAATGGGATGTTTCCAAACTCTCCACATCTTTTACTCATTTTTGGAAGCTCATCATTTCAAAATGTTTCAGCCATATAAGCTGAAAATATTGGCTCAATTGTTTTGAATGCAGTTCAAGCAGAAAATGATTGTATTGTACTGAGGGATCATAATGCATGCGGCTTATCTAATAAACAGCAGACGCTGATTATTTGAAACTAGTCTTGTGTTTTTCCCATTTTGAACAAGAACAAGAACATGGTGCAGGATGTTGGTAACAGCTTCGTTATCAAACTCTTAGAAACATGTAAATATCTGTGTTTAGCACTGCGTATGTTGTGTATCACTTTAGTTTGTATGAAACATGAAAAATATCACAAAGGGTCCTGGTGAAGAATATGCTGGAATTTGGTGACAGAGATGCTCTGTATCTCATTGTACAACTGTATAGTGACAATAAAGGCATTCTATTCTATTCATTCTATTCTTTGACGTCAAACTTTTAGAAGCCGTTTCATTGTTTATCATGCAGCTCTAGTTTGATAAAACGCTGCATCAAAAACACAGGAAATAATGTCACATGTTTATTTCCACAAAGCAGAATGAGTCTATTGCTGACAATAAGTGATGTACAAACAGAGTGAGCATTTCTGAGCCCCCCAAAATAAAGTTCACTAAATGAAAAATGGACTGTGAGCTCAGTTCCTTCATCATTAGTATGTATTATATATGTCTATGTATTTTATTACTATAATATATATCAGGTACCACTGCTGCTAGTTTCAATCATTGTGCAAATGTGCTGTTTATAAGGTTGGAAACCTGCAGTCAGCTAAGACTGAAGAAGTCACCTGGATCAGTGACCAAACGTTTCTCCCACTGAAAACGTCCAGATGAGCAGAATCAACCTTTTGGGATCAGCCAGCAATGCAGCTGTCAGGGTTGCTGGGTCATTGACCCAGTGATTTCAGTTTGTTCATGTTCAGTTTATTTTGCCACATCAATGTTGTTCTCACTTCCTGTTTTTCCCGTATCAGCTCGTCTCTCATGTCGTTAGCCAGATTATGTTCAGCTGTGTACTCACCGGTCTCTCATTATCATCCGCATCAGTCTGTGTATTTAAGTCCTCAGTTTCCTCCAGTTCTTTGTTGTGTCATTGATGTTGATGTTGTCTCTCCGCATGTATGTTCAGTTCAGTCACCCAGTCAGTCATTTCAGTTCATGTTCTGTTCATCCAGCCTACCTACAATAAAACACCATTAACACCATTATCCTGCACCGTGAGTCCAGCGTTTGGGTCATGTCTTCCTCACCTCCACACACGACATGCCTGACAGAATGACACGACCCGTGAGCGGCAGGAGGCAGAGCTCTCCTTGTGGGCAGAAAAGCTTAAGGAGAGACAGACGCCCGTCATTAGATTTACTGCAGAAACTGGATCAAACTGGATCCAACTGGAGCTCTTGTTGGGATCCAGGGTGCAGCACGTCTGTGCTGAGCAGAATGAATAAAGCCAATAAGATGTCTCTGTATGAGGAGGCGGGGTCACAGGAGGTTCACAGAAACTCTGCAGCAGCATCATCAGCTCACATGGAAACTTTGATGATTCACTTCTGTGGTGTTTTTACAGAAACACGTCACAAAATTAGCTCCACCTGTTTTGTGTGTGAGCTTTGAGTTTCTTGTCTTCATCCTGGATTCTTGTGTTGCTGTTTTTACACACAGCAGATATTTCCTGGTTGCTTCATTGATGATCACATGAAGCTTTCTGAAGCTTGGATTGAAAACGCTTCATTACTCAAAGCTTTCCAACACAGGCCTCTGTGCTGCCATCCTGTGGACAAACATATGAAGTGCAGCGTGAAGCTACATTTATTTATAACATACTATAACCCATATAACTATATGTATAGTGTATTATGTAGGTTTTAGAACTGAGGGGTAAATTGCTGATGGCCTGGTTTTTATTTCTGTTCCCCATGGTTCACCAGCTCTCACACAACATCAATGATCCACGTCCTTATAAACCTCCGAATCAGGTCCTGAAGCAGTGACGTCCTGAGTGAAGACCTCACTGATCACATGACTCTGGTCACCTGGACTCAGTGTTTCTGAAGCAGTGTGCTGGGTTTTTACAAATACGTGGCTGCTGCCTGATGTTGGGCCCACAGAGGAAGACGACTGACTCACTCGTCTTCACTTCCTCCTTAAACATGTGGAAGGAGAGCAAAGTGCTGCCAGACTCTTATTTCTGACAGGAACAGAAGAAACCACAGCAAACTGTTCCAGTTCTTCATCTTCATCACAATCTATTTATTTCCAATGGTGTCTTCAGTCTGAGGGTTTGAAGTTTCCATGTCTGCGTGATGTGTGGTGTGAAGGCTGCTGGTTAAACTGAGACGAACTGTTTAAAGCACTGAGTGCTCATAGAGAGATGGTCCATGAGTCCCATACGAATTACCCACGTCTCCCACTGGGGAATTGTAGAAAAGGGGAGAGGCAAAAGGGGTACACTGTATTTATAGGGTTGCACCAAAGAAGAACAATGAGGAGGGGCTCTAACTGATAATAAATATAACTACAGGCTTGAAGGTATACAGTCAGGTATAAAGAACACATTTTGTGAGAAGTGTTGTTTGTTTATTTACAAAGTTTGCTGTTTCAGTGATAGTTGTACATCACGTTATATCACTTCAAACAGAGGTGATCCAGTAATGCTGCACTAATGAATTAGACTAACTATTCACTTTAGCTGAAGTTATTAAGTCAGCTAAAGAGTTGGATGCTGTGTAAGACATAAATAAAGCTAAAACACAAAGGTTTGGACATTTGCATGTTGCCCTACTGTAGGGGTCTCTGCAAGCATACAGGGCTCTGACAGGGTACAAGATGACAACTTTGTCAAAGCTGAACCAGGGCAAACTACCAGGGTTAAGGGTTAACTGATGAAAAACTTAACTGGAGAGCTCACATAAGATATATTCATTCCAAAGTATCACGAAGCATTGCAGTACTAAACAAGGCAAAACAGGTATTCGACAGAACATCACTTCTGTTATGGTTCAAAAATATTGGAGATGGACACCAGAGGAAAAACCCACAATAACAACACTGGTCCGGTCGGGTTGAGTCAAACGATGATTTAATGATCACACACGTGGGAGATGGACACTGTATGCAGACAGTCTCAGATCTCATCTCAAAAAACACATTTCCATAGTTTTATGAAATCAGGGTATTAGAACGCCCCCTCATGCGTAGTGACAGGTGTAATACAATCAATGTTGACAATTTTATTTAACACAAAGAATAACATTGTCTCCTTCCCGAGGGCAGACGCTAACTGCCCCCCTTCTCCTGGAACCGTCTGTACCCTGCTGAGACACAACATGGCAACTACAAGGACTCTTTCATTTATTAAGACCATCAGTGTGTATTGCTCTAAATCAAGTATATAATATTAAATGAATATTGGTGGATCAGCTACTTCTACTTAAAACATATTAAAACATGACTAAGCACAAAATCACCAAGAATGACATCTTATAAGTGCTGTGTAAGCGCGTGCGGCCTTCCAAGCTCAAAGCCTTTGCCCTCCATAGATCAGCCAGACTCACGCTGGCTGTAGCTTTTAACCTTTAATTACCTTGAGCACAACTCTAGAATGAGCAACAAACTGCAATGTGTATGGAATGATCATGGTTACATCTGCAATGGAAAATCATGTTATTATTCTGGTACCTGTAAGAAAGATCAAATTAAAGTTATCACCATCACTGTAATGCAAAGAATAATATAAGATCAAAAACTTCAATTTATGCTTAATGCAAAGCTGGTTATATACTTCTAAGGAACTAATAATGACATATTAAAATATTAAATGATAATGAGAAAAACATCCCCTCCTTATTCTACACTTCATATTCTCTACTGTTCACTGGTTTCACCATACTTAAGCTATTGTGCAGAGGTCTGGGGCAATAACTATAAAACCACATTACATTCACTTTTTACTCTTCAAAAGAAAGCAATTCGAATCATCCACAATGCAGGTTACAGGGAACATACAAACTCACTATTTTTGCAGTCTGAAATATTGAAAATTGATGATATAGTGAAATTCCAAACAGCACAAATTCTATTCAAAGCAAAAAATAAAGAACTGCCAGGTAATATTCAGAGTATGTTTTTTTTTTGAAAGAAGGAAGTTATAATTTAAGGGGTTTTTGTAACTTCAAAACAATGAAGGTACGTACTACAAGAAAAGGCTTTTGTGTTTCTGTTCAAGGAGTGAAACTATGGAACAAACTGAATATGGAATTAAAGCAATGTCCAAACATAAAACTGTTCAAAAAGAGTTATAAAAATATGATCTTCTCGATCTATAAAGAAAAGGAAAATATTTAAATTAAGTGAATGTCTCTATTTAAAAACAAACAAACAAAAAATTCATGATGTGATATTATAGTATATAGTATATCAGAAATCTGTTCACTATTTTTATTACAAATTATATCAGTAAGGAAGCTGACTAAATATTCACTGATAATTTATGGGACAGGGGTGGGATTAAATAAGTGTATACTTCTTCCCACTCCCTTTCAACATGTAAATTAATCAGAATGTTTTTTTGTATGTAATTTGTATAGTATATTTTTTTTCTCTCATTTCTTTTCTAAATGTACTTGTATATTGTTCACATGTTGAAATAAATTACCAATCAATCAATCAATCAACTACCAGGGTTAACCAGGGTTAAGTTTAGCTTTGCAGTTTTTATTATTATATATATACAGTGGGGCAAAAAAGTATTTAGTCAGCCACCGATTGTGCAAGTTCCCCCACCTAAAATGATGACAGAGGTCAGTAATTTGCACCAGAGGTACACTTCCACTGTGAGAGACAGAATGTGAAAAAAAAATCCATGAATCCACATGGTAGGATTTGTAAAGAATTTATTCATAAATCAGGGTGGAAAATAAGTATTTATTTAAATTAAATATTAAAATATATATTTATTATTATCATATAATAAATTCATAGATAATTATGGCTTATCATGTACTCAGAGTAAATTCATTACAGTTGTGAAAGCCATTCCCCCTGCAATGATTCAGATGGCTAAAGCCAGTTTAACCTGTTCTTCCTCTATAATTCGTGAGCCGTCCTTAATTATTGATGATCATCAATTTGAAGGAAAGACATGCAAAATTCTAACCAAACAACTTTTTCCTTCTCAATTAAAAAGAAAATATTTGTTTAAAGATTATAACTCGAGGTTTTTGACTGAGTATCTTTCTTTTCCAATTCCACCAAAAGCAAAAGAAAATCACTTTAAAATCTTAAATGCCATATACCCGTCCAACGACTGTCTTCACAAGAAATTCAGTATAGATACGAACACACTTTTTGCAACAGTGATATTGAGACTACAGAGCACCTTTTTTATTCATGTGAGAGTTCCAGATGTTTGTGGGATGATTTTCAGTCCTGGTTAACCTCTAAAAATATTGACTGCCCTTCTCTAACCTTTCAAGTAATTAGATTTGGCCTACAAACAGAAAATAAGAAAATAGAATTTGGGATTAACAACTTGTTTATAGTTGCAAAATTTTTCATTCACAAATGTCGCTTCTTGAAAATTACTCAGATTTTTGCTTTAAAAATGAAGTCCACCTATTGAAGGCTTCATTGGACAAGTAACTCCTTACTTGAATTTTTGATGCAGCTTTTCAACTGATGTACAGATGTACTGATGTTGATGATACTATTTAAGGCAAGGCAAGGCAAGGCAAATTTATTTGTATAGCACAATTCAACAACAAGGTGATTCAAAGTGCTTTACAGAGACATTAGAAACAAAAACAAATAAAAAGCATGATTTAAAATTGATTAAAACAAACAAACAAACAAACTAATTAACAAACAAACAAAACAGTATATAAAATCAAAACAGATAAAAAGCATGATTTAAAATTGATTAAAACAAGCAAACAAACAAACTAACTAAACACACACATTTCACACCTGTTCGCGCGATCTGAACCCTTATCGTAAGGGGAGCTACCAGTCCTTCTGTGGACGAGCTACTTTCTATTTTAAATTCCCTGAATTTAAAAAACTCTCTAGACCCAGTCTAGACCCAGCTGGGGAGCTACCCAGAGCTCTAAACCCACTTAACAAACAAACAAACAAACAAACAAACAAACAAACAAACAAACAAACAAACAAACAAACAAACAAACAAACAAACAAACAAACAAAACAGTATATAAAATCAAAACAGATAAAATCAGAACAGTAGATAAATCAGTAGTTAATGTAAGTTTTGAAATTTAAGCTTAAAAGTGTGGATTTGGTGCTTTATTCAAATGCAGCTGAGAGCAGGTGAGTCTTCAACCTGGATTTAAATAAACTGAGTGTTTCAGCTGATCTGAGGCTTTCTGGGAGTTTGTTCCAGATATAAGGAGCATAAAAGCTGAATGCAGCTTCTCCGTGTCTGGTTCTGACTCTGGGAACTGATAAAAGACCGGATCCAGATGACCTGAGGGATCTGGAAGGTTCATACTGGGTCAGGAGGTCACTGATGTATTTTGGTCCTAAACCATTCAGAGCTTTATAGACCAGCATCAGAACTTTAAAGTCTATCCTCTGACGGACAGGCAGCCAGTGTAAAGACCTCAGAGCTGGACTGATGTGGTCCACTTTTTTGGTCTTAGTGAGGACTCGAGCAGCAGAGTTCTGAATGAGCTGTAGTTGTCTGACTGATTTTTTAGGTAGACCTGTAAAGATGCTGTTACAGTAATCAAGCCTACTAAAGATGAATGCATGGACTAGTTTTTCCAGGTCCTGTTGAGACATCAGATCTTTTATCCTTGATATATTCTTGAGGTGATAGTAAGCTGACTTTGTTATTGTCTTAATGTGTTTTTCTAAGTTTAGGTCTGCATCCATCACTACACCCAAATTTCTCGCCTGGTTTGTGGTTTTTAGATGTATAGATTGAAGTTCTCTGGTGACCTGTAATCGTTTTTCTTTGGCGCCAAAGACTATTACCTCAGTTTTGTTTTTGTTTAGCTGGAGAAAATTGTGGCACAACCAGTCATTAATTTCCTCAATGCATTTACCAAGAGCCTGCACAGGGCCTTGGTCTCCTGGTGACATTGTGATATATATTTGTGTGTCATCTGCATAGCTATGATAGTTTATTTTGTTGTTGTTTATAATCTGTGCCAGTGGGAGCATGTAAATGTTAAACAGAAGGGGTCCCAAGATGGAACCTTGGGGAACTCCACATGTGATACTTGTCTGCTCAGATGTGAAGTTACCTATTGATACAAAGTATTTCCTGTTTTCTAAGTATGTTTTGAACCAGTTTAGTACAGTTCCTGAAAGACCTGTCCAGTTCTCCAGTCGTTTGAGTAATATGTTGTGGTCAACTGTGTCAAATGCTGCACTGAGATCCAGTAAAACTAAGACTGACATTTTTCCACTGTCTGTGTTCAGACATATGTCATTAAACACTTTGGTCAGAGCGGTTTCAGTGCTGTGGTTCTGTCTAAAACCTGACTGGAAGGCATCGTAGCAATTATTCTGTTTTAAGAAGTAACTGAGCTGTTGAGAAACTGCTTTTTCAATGATCTTACTTAAAAATGGGAGATTTGAGATCGGCCTGTAGTTGTTCATTTGTGTCTTGTCAAGATTGTCCTTTTTCAGTATAGGTTTGATTACAGCAGTTTTTAGTGATTCTGGAAACACACCTGATAATAAAGAAAAGTTGACGATCTGTAACAGGTCTGACTCTAAAGTCTTTGAGACCTTTTTGAAAAAACGTGTTGGCAGGACATCTAAACAGCAGGAGGAGGAGTTCAGTTGACCTAAGATGTCCTCCAGGTCTTTGCTGTTAATAGGTTGAAACTGTTTCATGGTGTTTAAACAGTTTTTCGGTGGACACAGTACATATCCTGGATCTGCTGTTGATGTACCAATTGCTTGTCTAATTTTTTGGATTTTTTCAGTGAAGAATTTGGCAAAGTCATTGCAGGCCATGGTCGAATGAAGTTCAGCTGCCACTGGCACAGGAGGGTTTGTTAGCCTGTCAACTGTAGAAAATAAGACCCGAGCATTATGGCTGTTTTTAGTGATGATGTCAGAGAAGTAGGACCTCCTTGCACTCCTCAGTTGTAAATTATAATTGTGAAGTTTATCTTTATAAATGTCATAATGAACCTGGAGGTTTGTTTTTCTCCATCTGCGCTCAGCTTTCCTACACTCTCTTTTTTCATTTTTCACCAGTGTGGAGTTTCTCCATGGAGACTTTTTCCTTCCAGAGATAACCTTCACCTTAATGGGAGCAATAGTGTCCATTACATTTAACATGTTAGCATTGAAGCTATTGACGAGCTCATTGACTCACCCTCTGGACAGGTCAGGTGTTAATGGGAAGACCTGGTTAAAAATTGCACTACTGTGTTCAGTTATACACCGTTTTGTGATCACTGTTGTTGATATATTTGTGTGGGCTGAGATTTTACTTTCAAAGAAAACACAGTAATGATCAGACAGGCCCACATCAGACACAGTAACCTTTGAAATGCTCAGGCCTTTGGAGATCAGTAGGTCAAGAGTGTGTCCTCTATTATGTGTGGCCTCTGTTACATGCTGAGTCAGCCCAAAGTTGCCCAGAGTGTTACTCAGGTCTTTAGTCCCTTTGTCCTGAGGGTTGTCCACACGAATGTTAAAATCCCCAGCAATAATTACACAGTCAAAATCAACACAGATCACAGACAGCAGTTCACTGAGGTCATTAAAAAAGTCTGTGCAGTATTTGGGAGGCCTGTAAACATTAAGAAACACAACTTTGGATGGGGCCTTCAGCTGTAAAGCCACATATTCAAAAGACTGAAAACTTCCAGGAGATAGCTGCTTACATTGAAATGATTCATTAAATAAGACAGCAACCCCTCCTCCTCTCCTGCTCGCCCTGACCTCACTGATAAAACTGTAGTTAGGAGGGGTCGTCTCGATGAGAACAGCTCCACTGTTACTTTGGTCCAACCAAGTTTCAGTTAAAAACATAAAATCAAGGCTGTGCTCAGTGATTAAATCATTAATTAAAAATGTTTTCCCAGCTAAAGATCTAACGTTTAATAAAGCCAACTTAAGTGTTTTAGAGGTATTACTTGTCCCCTCGTGTTTGGGAGCAGTCTGTGGCACACAAGGTATGTTTACTATATTTAAAGATTAAGAAAAAAATAATAATAAAGTTGTGTTTTCAAAATTGGAGTTCAAGTTATTTTTACTTCCAATAGTGTTAACATGCTGCACAGGTCAGGAACAAGATTTTATTTTCATTGTAAGTGGGCTGAAGCAGTTAATTAAAAGTAGTCTAACATAAATGCTGTAATTTGATTACTTTAATAAACATGTAACTTGGATGGATTGGATGCTGGCGTGACCACAGTGCACACGTCTGCTGTTGCTCACAGTGGTCCAAGGGACGCTCAGTTTGTGTGTTCAGACACATGAAACATTAGAGGGAACGTTGGTCATCAGGTGTATTCCAGTCAGCTGTTTCCTCGTGTGTTTCTACTTCCCCTGATCACCTCCTTGTGTGCATTTAGTCTCTGTGTTTCTTTCTTTTCTTTTGATCAGCTGTAAAACCGCCTGTTTCAGTTTAAGCATTGTTTTAAATAAATTGCAGGCTCAAAAACTGTTTCCTCCCATTTCTTCTTGTTGCATGTTGAAGCTCTACTTGGAACCTTGTTAAGATCCAACCAAGCAAAACAGGATTTTTTGACATTTTTCAAGCAGTCTTAAACTTTTGATTGGGACTCTCAGATGATTTTAGCTTTCAGAGCCTCTGAACAGCTTTACTGCACATTTTCCCTCTTTTCTCTTTCTCTTTCTCACTCTAGCTTGTTCTTTCTTCTTGATAATCTGCCCCTCCCAGCCTGTCAGCTCAAACACTGTTACACAATACATATTATTTATTCACATACAAGATAAATAAACTGACGAAGCATTCAGATCATAATTCTCCTTCTAAAGCTGCTGAACAGGACAGAAAAACAACAATAATAATAAATCTCAAACTAAAAATCAATCATTTTTAACCCTTGCATGAAAATGAAAGTGAAAGTAAGCTGGTGTTTGTGCAGCAGCCTCTGGGTGTGTCTGCAGTGCTGCTGCGTGTGTCTGACTGAGGATCAGATTTATGAAGATGCCACTGATGCTGATGCTCCTCTTACTCGGTAAGAAAGCTGCTCTGATACTCTGCATGCATGTGCGCACACACACACACACACACACACACACACACACACACACACACACACACACACACACACACACACAGAGGTTATTATATATGCAGTGCATTGATGTCTGCTCTCTGTCCTGCTGAATGAAGCCCTCCCTGCTCGGGTGATGCAGGGTGGATCCCACCATGTGGCTCAAATAACTGAGAACTATGAAGCTCAGTGAGGTTTTAGTTCATCATGAATAAAGCACTGACACACATTCACTCAGATCTCAGTGTTTTATTCATTTTGAAGCAGCTCATGAAGAACAGGTTGATGACTCATGAAACACAACATCACAGCAGTTTGTTTAGAAGCTGTTTATATTTGAAGGTTGAAGTAAGTGTCTTCAGTTTTTTACTTCAGTATCTTAACATTTCAATGGTAACTTTGTTAATATAACATTAGGTCATATTGAACTTATTGTGAACAAACTGCATCTCTGCTGTTCACCTGTTTCATGTCACAGTGGCATCTTTTACATATTTGTCAGCTTCCTTCAGATTATTCTGATTCATTTTGCATTAATTGTTGTAAATATACAAACGAAACCTTACTGATTGTTTTTCATCAGAACCCAACACAAAGCTAAATTCTGCTGCATCATCTCCACACTGAAAGGAAATTCACTGTGTGTGTGTGTGTGTGTGTGTGTGTGTGTGTGTGTGTGTGTGTGTGTGTGTGTGTGTGTGTGTGTGTGTGTGTGTGAGATTATATCGTATGACATAATCACAGACACGCATACAGTGTAACTGTTTTGGTTGTGCTGCATGAAAGACGAGTGTGTATTGGGGAGGTTGAGTTACTCAGGAGAAATCTCCCCGTACATCAACTGTTACTGTACCCCCTTAATAAACCATGTGCTTAAGACTCTGCGTGAAAGTTAAAATATCTATGTTCAGTGCACATAGATAGATAGTCTATATAGTTATATAGGTATACATGTCACACACAAATCCACCACAAAATGTTCCAGCATCAGAGCTGTGTCCATCAGAGGGACGGCTCAGAGTCAGACAGGCTGACATGTTTGCACATGAGGACGTCTGCTTCTACTCAGTCACTCACTTTCCTGGTTGTTGACTCAGTCGGCTCCTCTTTACCTGTTTAGTTCATCTGTGAACCATCAGGAAACTCTTTGGAACTTTACCTGATGTCCTGTGTCTCTCAGCTGTTACAAAATCACAGCACTCACCTGCTTTATATTTTTATCCTCAGGTTCCCAGCATGCCTCAGGGGTGGAGGTGTATGAGGGGGTGGAGTCTGTCCTGCTGCCCTGTCAGGTACAAGCTGATGTTACCATTGAGTCCACAGCAGCAGTGTGGGACCGTGAGGAGCTCAAGGACCCAACAGTCCACGTGCGTCTGCCGAGTGGTGACGATTTTAAAGATCAGAACATTCGTTACTTCAGTCGAACATCACTGAGAGCCGAGGCTCTGCAGACTGGAGACCTCAGCCTCACTCTGAGGAAGCCCACAGTCTCTGACAGTGGAAACTACACCTGCACATACCGCAAGCATGGACAAGATCGGAACAAGGCCTATGTAGACCTGAAGGTCACAGGTCAGTGCTGTCAGGTCAGATGCATGCTAATGGCAAGTTCTAAAAATCTGTTGGTTGATGTTCAGGTTGTTTGTTTTGTGTCGATCACAGAACTTCCTCCTCGTTCTGCAGTCTGGTTCAAAGTCCTCTCAGGTGTCCTGGTTCCTCTGGTTCCTCTGGTTGTTATGCTTGCTGCATGGCTGTCTTGTAGATACAAAACGTTAAAGAACAAAGAAGGTGAGTGTTTTATTGGACCATCTGATGAAATATCAGAACCTTGAAGGTAATCAGCAAAGTTTGATTTGGTGATTTGACAGCACCATAGCTGACGTCTCTGTCCTGAATGAGTTGTTAGTGATCTTTACATCACTGATGGTTACCACGAACTGTTAGATCCCAGTTATCCTGTACAAGACGTCTGGACCGACTCTTTGTTTGAAGGGCCAAAGTTTCTGGTATTATCATTATAGTGTGATATTATTCTGTTACCATATGTTACCTTATATATGTAATCAAAGAATTATGATAACAGCTGTAGGACATATATTATCCTTTAGTTTAGATGGTGTGATCAGTATGTAGTTTTAGTTTGCACTATACTTCTGACTTAAAAGAGTGTGAAAATCATTAGATCTATTGGATTGACCTGTATTACTCGACACTGTTGAATGTGTTACACTGTTTCTTGACATTTCATACTGCTGAATCATGAAGAGAATGTTGTGTGCAGAGGACCTTGTGCCGATAATAGAAGAGACAGACCCCCACCTTACAGAGAGCAGAGAAACAAGGAGCCGAGGTCATAACTTAGTAAGAGAGAAAGAATGTGAATGTTTAGGCTTTTACGACTAGGTGGGGGCCGCTAGAGGCTATAAGAAGCTGAGCAACCCGTCACCATTTTGAGACTTGCTGTGACCCTCTTCATGCAGGTCTCCCCATCATGATGGTTCTAATGCTCATAAGTGTTGAATTGTATAGAAATAAATGATTGTTGATTGAGCATTTATACACCGAGTATTGTCCTTCCTTCAGCCCAAAGATTCAAAGGATTGGGAGATTTCAACAATAGGCTAACAGAAAGTAACTAAAGCTGGTAGTGAGGAGACGCACTGAGCTCTAAGTGCCTGCAGGAGTGTCCATCCTGCTATCCACTGATGATGCAACTGACTGATAACATAACAGTTAGGTGCAATCAATAACCACAGCTGTTAGTTTCAGCTCTCCTCTGATGATCCTTCTCTTGGTCAGATGGATTAGTCTTATAATAGTTAAAGAAAAAAGGCCCCATGGATAGAAAAAGCTGTGACAACCATTGAAGAAGCTCATCTCCAGGCTGGAAGCAGGACTTCAGAAAACACAGAGTAACATCAGGACAGCAGGTCCATGTCTTACCCTGTCCATGGTTTACTGTAAGTGCAGTCAGATGTGTGATGAGTGTTACAGAAACACTGCGTCCACCTCTCCCTCGAGCTTTTACACTCTTCACAGCTTTGACTGGAGTGAAACCATGAGACGCTGAAAGCTTTGACTCTGTGGTATCTGGCAGACACGTTCAGTTCAGCTCTGCTGCTGATTGGACACCAAACACAGCACAGTCTCTTCATGGAGCAAAGGAACACGTTTCAGACTGGAACCAGTCCAACATGTTTTACTGCAAACATTTCACTTCATCCTGTCAAAGGAAGTTTGCTGCTGATGCTGTGCAGCTCATGTTGTGCTTGGTTGTTCTTTCAGTTCGTGAGGTGGAGGTGGGTTCAGGTGTGAAGTCTGCCAAGCTGCCCTGCAAAGCCACAGTTCACCTGTCTCAGGTAAATAAAGTCGTGTGGAAGGACAGAGATGGCAGGATAGTCCACGTGTATCAGGAAGACTCTGAAAAACAGCACAGACGTTACAGGAGCCGAACAGAAATGATCGAAGACCCGCTGAAGACTGGAGACCTCAATCTGACCCTGACATACCCCACACACACAGACAGGGACACCTACACCTGCACCGCCTACAGCAGGGAGGGAAAAGTCCTGATGGAGAAAAAAGTGGAGCTGAAAGTCGAAGGTCAGTGCAGCAGATGATCCTTATTCACAGATTGTGTTTGGTAAGTCAGTGGTTTGTAATGACTGAAGTAGTTTGTGGGAGAGAAACTGGTAAATGTCAGCAGTTAAAGCATCAACCAGGCTCAAAGATAAGTTTGTGGGAAACTGTAAATTTGATTCATTTTTGTAGTGGTTCAGATATTGTGAGGACGTTCATGAGATGAGATGAGTGTAAGAGAATCACACATAAGACTTCAGAGCTCTGACTCTATCAGCCCGGCTATAGTGTTGCAAAAACAAACCCTGAGCTCGTTCCCAATGTCCTAAAATGAGACGAGTGATGGAAACCTTTACAACAGCAGCAGGTGTCTGCAGAGAGGCGTGTGAGCCGGAAACATCCTGGTCTCAGTGTTGCATACAGATTTCCCTAAATGCTTCTTCCAAAGCTGGATAGATGCTGTCTCTCCTCATCAGAATCTCAGAGACCCACATGAGTCTACACACCACTCAGACAGCCAATGGTTTAAGGATGATGCTGGGCTATGAACAGGCTGTAGACGTTTTATGTTGATTCAGCTTTTATGAATCAACATAAAAACTCAGGGATTAAGTAAAAACATAAAGTCCACGACTGGTGTGTCATCAATAACAAGTAAAATGTTAACATGCTCACGTTGTTTGTTGTCCTCTCAGAGTGTCAGGTGGAGGAGGAGGAGGGGGCGGAGTCCATCTGTCTTCCCTTTCAAACCACAGAAAACCTGCCTGACGACAGTGAAGTGGTGTGGAAATGTTATGAACCAGAATACATGAAGGTCCACGTGTATGAGAACGGCTCTGACCGGCCCGACAAACAGGACGACCATTACAAAGGTCGCACTGAGATGAATGAAGACGCTCTGAAGTCTGGAGACCTCAGTCTGACCCTGAGACACCTCAAAGTGGGAGATGCTGGGAGATACGGATGTGAGGTCAACAGCAAGGAGGCCTGGAGATACAAGAGGGTGTGGCTCACAGTCAAAGGTTAGTTAGTTCATTCATGTTTGTGTGTGTGTGTGTGAGGTGTGACTCTTCTGTTTCCTCTGCAGGGAAAAATCAGGCCAAGAAATAAGCAGAGGCCATCAGGATCAGCTCCACTGATCCGTCTGCTCTGATCACTGATCAATCAGTTTGATGTGTTTATTTGATTATTGATCAGTGAAGGACATCAGTGAACAGACGGTGCTGAAGATGCTGTCAGCTGATACTGAAGCCTGTTGAGTCCTGTGTGTTCTCAGTATGATCACACAGCTAATGTATAAACTCCGACAAACCTGTGTTCTTGGAAAGTGCACTGTTGGCTGTTTCTGTAAGTCTGACCAAATATAAGGTGTGTCAGTGTCATGTGCATGTGGAGTAACCGTTAACAACACTGTGTGTATCTGTGGATGTTTGTGGCTCGGCTGCAGGGGAGGGGAGGGGCACGGGAAGCTGAGATCCATCACTGACCACACCTTTTTAGGAGCAGTGGGTGGAGCTTGCTGGACACAGCTGTGTGCAAGGGCGTAGATTTCGTTTTGGCATTGGTGGGGACGAATGATTCAGTTTTTTTTCCTTTTTGTCTTTGCTTCTTGATAAAAAGGAGAAATGTACTTGCCTACATATGCTATTCTACATGCTTTTAAACCATTTAAAATTACAATTGATAGTTTTATATGTGAGTTATATAATGCTAAATTACAATTAAACAAATGACTAAGTAGTTTAGACTTTAGTTTACTTCAGTCATATTCAATATAAATCAGGTATCATACAAAAATAAAAATAACTTCAAATTCAGCAGGGCTGGACTGGCACAAAATATGGGCATTTTGACTAGTGACCGGCCCACCATGGTATTACAGGAAAAGTCAAAAATCCTTTAAAGCCTTTATAATTAAACTTAAACCTACACCACCTTCCCTATTCTGGTATTCTAAACAGTAGCACACAGAAACAGTTCAGAACTTCCCTTCAACTCATCCATGTCACCTGAAAGGTAAACCTGTTTCTCCATCACCTGTTCAGCTCTGATGATTCAGTAAGGACATCTCCTGGTTTCATCTTCATGTTTCCCTCTCACCACATATCCAAACCGACATCATGACCAGCAGCTTTACAGCTGTGGCTCCAGCAAACATCAGCTGATACTAGAAATTAATATTAAATAAATTCTAACAACAGCTGATCAAGCTTAAACGTGCTGCTGTTGTTTAATTCGACCTCCGCTGGTTTCCTCTTTCTGGCGCAGAGAGAAAAGCCGATCAGCTGATCATTGATCAGTTTCATGATTGAATTAGCAACTTTCTAGCTGAAGTAGTACGGCACAAATCCCGTTCCTTTTCACCTTAACTTTAAAGTTTGACCTCCTCGGCTGTAATTGGTCCAGCCCAGAGTCGATCATGACCAACTGGCCAATCCACCACCACTCATTTATACCGTTAAAAAAAGAAAAGGAAGAAAACCCCATCGGCCAATAAAAACGAAAAATCACGAGCAGCCCACTGGGCAAATGCCCGGTATGCCCGATGGCCAGTCCAGCCCTGAAATACAGTCATGACAATAAACGAATATGAGTTCAAAGACTTAACAACATTACTTCAGTTGCATTACACCAACATAAAAAAACAGCTTTTACCAGTTGCGTCAGATATCTAAAGCAAAGCCGTTCCTTCCTTTAAAGGACCTTGAAAAGCTTATCCACGCATTTATTACATCCAGTGTGCTGCCCCTTTAAGGCAGGCATGATCATTTGGGTGTGTGTTTTTTGTACCAGCAGACTTGCCGTAGTACCTCACCAGTGAAAAGCAGTCCTATAGCCAAACTGTTGTCTGTTCCACTTTTTGTTCACTTTTTCTTGCTGAGCCTGAGAGAGCACATGCCTGTAAGTAGTTGCTATCTGTTTTGTAAGCTTTCCCGCGATAGTTTTGTGTAGCAGTTTAGAGGTTTGTGTGGAAAACATTCTTTTGTGAGGTAAAACGGCCGCGATGCTAACACGTTAGCCCGTCTATGGGATTTCCCATGTAATGTTAGCATTAAGCTAATCGCTAAATGCGTGGGCCTAATAACCAGTGAAAGGGTTTGGATAAGTTTGTGTTTATGTGTTATATGCATTGTAGTGCATGGCTTAATGTTTGATGTTGTAAAGAAAATGCAATTACAGCAGAGATGTAATATTTTATTTTTGTTTCTGTACCAGTTTTACAGTGCTTCAACAGTAAACATCTAAAACGTATCCGCTGACTCCTGGATGTTTATTGTGGACCTGTTAGCTATCTGCCAAGCTAGAAACCAGCTTCACACCCTAGTGAGGCCAGAATATCCAGATTGGACGACTGTAACTCCCTCTACTCGGGCCTCCAACACTCTTCTCTTTGCCGGCTCCAGTTAATTCAAAATGCAGCTGCGCGTCTTTTAACCAAGAGCACCTGGCTGCAGCCACTGTGGAGCTCCACAGTAACCGGAAACACGTGACCTCCACAGTAACCGGAAACACGTAACTTCAGTTAAATCGACTTTGACAGCGAAAACTAAATTGCGTTTTTGTTACTATTGATGCTGCTGAGAAATAAAAATGGTTTTAAGTGGGGGGTTTTTAACACTCTGGGTTTGTTCAAAAAAATTCACCATCCCCTAAATTGTTCGTGGCCAAAAGTGTACAGTGGTCCCTCGCTATAACGCGGCGCACCTTCCGCGACACTTGCTGTTTCGCTGATTTATTTATTTGTTTTACAGTACATCGTGTTGTGCGTTCTGATTGCTGTAGACCATTGTCAATCAATCTAGTCCAGTGTCTCCTGTACAGGAGCGGTCCCTAATAGGCCCACGGACCGGTCCCGGTCCGTGAGTCCTTTGGTACCGTTCTGCGATAGTTGATCCTCCGATGTGAAATGTATGGTTGTAGTTGTGTGTCTTATTTTGAAAGAACTATTTACGCGTTACCATAGCGACCAGAGAGCATTAAGAAGCAGAGAGGAGGATGTCACTGTCATTGTTGTTGGCGCACAGCTCAAGTCACGTTTATTATTATATTTACAAAATACCACAGTTTCTTTTTTAAATTCTTTTGTTGTATTTATCCGCGACACCTTAAAGGTCGTTCCCTGAAAATATTGTCTGACATTAAAGTGGTCTGTGGTGCAAAAAGGTTCGGGACTCCTGCTGTACAGTACAGAATGCGTTTAGCTTGTCGAATTTACATATATCTTCGATCGCTAGCAGTGTAACTCTGAAGTGCTGTACTGTATGTTTGTAAGTTTTCTCCCAAACAAACACAACAATGCCGACGAAACGTTTTGCACCCTCAAATGCACCTTTAGGTTTCATTCCATGATACTGGACTTATGTTTCTACGAAGGTTTGAACTCTAAGAGTGTTTAAACAAAAGAGAAAAGTGTGAAAATGTTCATGTCTGTCTGAGAAAAGTGTATAAAGCATGTAGTGAGGGGTTTTACAGTCTTAACATCTGTAATAATTGTAAAAAATAAAGTTGGCTACTTCATGGATTTCACCTACCGCGGGTTATTTTTAGAACGTAACACCAGCGATAAACGAGGGACTGCTGTATTATTAATAGTAGAGTCTGGGACATCTAATTGATTAACATCAACATTGATTATTATGCACTATTATTTTTGTTCAAGGAGAGCAAAAAATATAAAACTCTCTCAGCTTGTTTGTTGCCAAAAATGGCCACTTTTTGTGTATGTTCACAAAATGCTATAAAATGTATATTTCTTAAAACATTTATCTACTTTTGCCGACGTGACTCTTTAAAATAGCACCAGTCCTTTTCATCAAAATCAAAATTGTATCTAAATTTTTTACTCTTTATAGCCAGTTAGGTTATATATTACCATTAACTTTTCAGATAAAACGGTGATAAAGTCCTAATGTTTTCATGAAACTTCCTTTTTTTCCCCATCTGAGCATCGGGAAAAAGGCTGTCTTGCAATTGTTGAGGTCACTAGTGTGTGCCCCATTTCTTCCAGGATCACTCTCTTTATAGGTTTTAGTGGACTCCTAGTACTGCGAAGTGGTTTCATGGTACAAAGGGATTGTATTCCAAGATCTGGGAGACTGTAGAAATGAGCAGTGATGGCCTTCCTACCATCTTTCCAGAAAAGTGATCTGGAAGCTGTTAGGCTGACTTACAGCAGCAGCACTTTCTGCACCTGCATAAACTCCAGGACACATTTACTAACGGTGTTTGTTGCTGTATGTGCAGCTTTGAATTTTTTAATAATATATATTTTGTTAATATTTCGGCTATGGTGTCTTGTTATGAAATGTACAAGAGTAAAAGTGTTTTTAGCAGGTGCTTCCAAGCTAAGTTTGACTGGGAAACTCAAAGCTCAATAGTCTGTATCAACAGAGATTCACTGCAGCCTGTGTAATATTTATTCTACTCTATCTTGCAAATACATATTTGTGTGGCAATGTCATGCACAACACACAACTATTAGATCCTTAAGATCAAACCCGTGTCATTCTTTTGGTCCACTGCAGTGCAGTAGTCAAAAAAAAGAATAAGTGAAGTGTCCACAGATGGCCAGGATAGAGCCCAGAGTGTTAATGTTTAAAATGTATAAAAATATTATTGATTACAATTCTTTACTGTTAATATCAACAATAAGCTTTTTATTTTGAAATTACAAGTTTAAAAAAATGCTGTTACATTTACATTTAATGCTGTTACACTGTAATCCTTTATTATAAGTATGGACACAGAATCAAGTGAACAACATTTTGAAATAAGTTTAATTGGAATTTTGTACTATGCAAAAAAACAAAACAAAAAACAACAACGACATATTAAACAAACAAACACAGCCAGTGCCTTCATTTGTCCATTACATGTCAAACATAGCACTGACCCTTAGCCCCTGCTCATCAGCACATGCTTTCAAAAAGAGCTCCATGTCCTTTGCAAACTGAAAAACAAAGAGGAACAAGTCCCTTGCTCCAGTGTCTTCTTCCTCTGACATGTCTCTTAAGACCCTCTGCTGGTCCCCTTGATTTAAGGACAGATATTTGGGCATTGTTACGTGTCCACGGAAAAGTGCCTTATTTTGGACAGCCCACTGCACAGCAGGACGCAGATCTTCAACAACTGCTGGCTCCTGTGTCAGGCAAACGGGGATGAAAACATAGTTATTTCTCTGTTGCAGAACAGTTTTTTAACAGTTATTCAAATGTCACTAACCATGTAATTACTGTTTAAAGTGAATACTGACATGACTGACTTCCTGGAACTTTTTCAGTCTGACAATGGGCACGTGTTGTCCTTCAAGCACAGCTTTGGCTTCCTCTCTCCAGTGTGCAAATAGCTTGCCAGAGCTTAACAGAAATTGTTGATATTGTTAAGGTGTGTAAACTTTGACACAACATAGAACAGAAGTCAAAATATAAATACCTCCTGAGATCAAAGTTCTCCATCAACAGCAAGCACCACCATTTACACAAGTAGGGCATGTCTGACTGTAAAATATTAATATGAAACATATTTAACAACTTTCAAAAGATTCAAGACTCCATTGCTGTGAAAGTAAATAGAATACTTACTATAGTATAGTCAAATGAAGCATCCAGTGCCACGTACAGAGCAGACTATTTGGAAGAAAAAATAAAAATGTCATTTTTTTAGAAGCTTAAATTAGCTTCTGTATGAATCTCAAGAAGAGAAGAGAAAAATTACCATCAGCATGAAGATCCCACAGTCAACTCCATAGTCTTGGCTTGGAAAACCCTGTATTACATTGAAAATAAAGGCTCGTTAATAAAATCCCTTAAAAGAAGACTAGTGTAATTCATATCATTCACCATACACTTAAACTAGCACATACCTTCAAGTCAAAGCTCTTTTTTTCTGACCACTGCCCGGGAATGATCTTCACTGCAAGATTCCTTTTTTTAAAGACAGTTACATTCACAAGTTAACAGATGTCATGATGATGGGTGTGAAATGTTTATTGCTAATAGCACCAACTGTAACTACAGGCCTTAGGAACACGACCTCAACAAAACAGCATAACAAAATGAAAAAGTACAGTCACATGCTCACAGTTGGTCAAAATAAAGCATTTACAGCTTTAAGTTAAGGTTGGCATATTTTATAAACTCATTTTTAATGGTCTTTTATGTTAAACTAGAACATTTGAAGACCCTATTTATGTCTGAAAGTCATCTAAAGACAGCATCACTGACTTGATCATAATGTGAAGATGAGAAATAGAATAAAATGTTGAAGCATCATGCTGATATATCCATCCATCCATCCATTCGCTTCCGCTTATCCTTTTCAGGGTCGCTGGAGCCTATCCCAGCTGTCATAGGGCGACAGACTGGACAGGTCGCCAGTCTGTCGCAGGGCCAACACACAGGGACAGACAACCATTCACACTCACATTCACTCGCACATTCACACCTAGTGGCAATTTGGATTATCCAATTAACCTATCCCCACAAGCTGCATGTCTTTGGACGGTGGGAGGAAGCCGGAGTACCCGGAGGGAACCCACGCAAACACGGGGAGAACATGCAAACTCCACACAGAAACTTGCTGATATAGTTTATAAAAAAAGCATGTGAGTGTACTGTATGTGTGAACACTCAAGATCAGCAGAACATGATCTGGGATGCACTTAACCTGGAACACTGAACAGGTTCCTGAAAACTCCGGAACAAACCAAAAATGCTTATAAAGATGTGACCTCAAAAGTGAAACATATTGTTGGCCACCAAATCCTGCCTTGGTGTTTATTGGGTCAAGAAAGAGGATTTCTCTTTGAGGTGGCTTCAGTACCTAAAAGACAGTTAGCCATGACTTCAAACCTGAAAACAATGTCATTGCAAGCGATCACAATCAAAGACTTTTGAAACTGCGTCATAAAAGCTTGAATACATCTCAGACACATAGCAAAATTCTAACAGTTTGTATGTGTAAAAAACAAGACTTACACACAACTGGAAATGACCAGGGGTCCAGAGAGGGAGAACTATGATGTGCATCCTCTGAGCATCAGTCTGAAACAGAATTGTTTTTTAAGTATCCTGTATATGAACTCTCACCAAAGTTATAAAAAAAAATCATTTGGATTACTTGCTTGTTTCTTTAAAGGACGGTACACTTACAGGAAAGGACTGCAATGGATCACAGCCATAGGGTGCAAGCCAAGTCCGGGTGACATACAGATTTTCTATGTAAATGCTTATCCCCTAGAATGTAAACAAAAACATTTAAAACAACAACTCTCTAAATTAAAGCTTGACAATCATCATATACAACATACAGTACCTTTGACTGGACAATTTTAGTGATAAGCTCAAAACAGCCATTTCCAATCTGAAACAGAAAAAATCATGAAAGAAATGAATGTACACTTTATTATTTCATATTCATAGAAAAAAAATACTTACAGTCGATTCCATTTGTTTGTTTAAACCCAGTGTCCAAAAATCTGCCCGCATGAGGCATCCAGAAGACGTTTCAACAATCAGCTCATCTTTGGGTCTGCTGATGTCCAGAACATAGTTGAGCTAAAAAAACAGAGAGGTGTCATAGACTGTGGATGACCAAATCAGATAAGCACTAAAAGTTGCACTTTGCAACATCTGAAAACTTTAACATACAAGCTGTTGTTGGCCAGGGTGCGGTACAAAACACCATGATGAACGGCTGGCCAAAATGTTCTCAGGCTTTGTCAGAGCTTCGCACGGTGGTCCACACAGGTCAGGAAAAGTTGCATCTGTTGAGACCTTCTGTTGGCTTTCTTGTTGTCAACTCTTTCCTGAGGTCCTATAGGGATTTTAACAGGTTTCAGACAAAACACTACATAGAATGCACATTAAATGCATACAAATGCAAGAAAAATAAGCACTATCTATAGAAGGAAATTCATTTGAAACAGCATGTAACAAATTCGTTTATGAGCCATCAACTACAACAAGATAATGAATGCAAGATTATTATTTCACCTATATATGACAATCACTATTCAAAATAAGAAATTTTACCAGTGTCACCAGACATTGAAGGTGCTGGGTTCAACACCGTTTCAGTGATTTCTCTGGGTTTATTGCACACCTGTGGGGCTAGGTACACAAAGAAAAGAATATACACACACAGATAGGAACAAACCTAACATGTAAACAATGGTAGCGTTCTGGTCATGAGACAATGCATGTACTTACCTACGACAGCTTGACCCAGTGCCGACAATGAGATATTGATCTGTGTGTTTCTCTGCCATGGAGCACGATGAAAAAACATTAAAATAAGAAGGAATGTTGTTGTAACGCAAAAAAAGTGGCAACATGATCATTGTACGAAAACTAGACGATTCCTAGAATTATGAAATCACTAACGGCAAATTTATTTAAGAAAGACTCTGTCCCAACCTTTGCGATCAACTTGCAAGACTTCCACGGTATCCATGCGTGTTTACGGCTACTGTGGAGGTCACGTGTTTCCGGTTAGTGTGGAGGTCACGTGTATCCGGTTACTGTGGAGCTCCACAGTGGCTGCAGCCAGACCCTTCTCCTTTTAACAGGTACGAGAATCCATGAACACATAACTCCAATTTTAGCCAAACTACATTGGCTCCCTGTTAAATATCGTATAGATTTTAATATTCTGTTGTTCACTTTTAATATTCTGAATAATTTAGCGCCCAGCTATCTCTCTGAACTACTCCACTTATACAATCCCAACAGAGCACTTAGATCGTCCAATCACAGGCTCCTAGCACAACCTAGGTCTCGAATGAAGTCGAGAGGTTACCGGGCCTTTGCATCCGTGGCACCCAGACTCTGGAATAACCTCCCTGTTTATATTCGTACAGCCGAGTCTATCCAGTCTTTTAAATCACGTCTTAAAACTTATTTTTTTACTTTGGCTTTTGATTCTGTCTAGTTGGCTGTTTTAGCTTGTTGTGTTGTTACCTATTGTTTGTTGTCCTCTTATTGTTTTTTTTAACTGTCTCATGCTTTTACTGACTGTGAAGCACTATGGTCAACACTGTTGTTTTAATATGTGCTATATAAATAAATTTTGATTTGATTTGAACATCTCTGATACATTAGCACTGAATGACCTGGTGGTTTATGTCCATCTAAGATTACCACAAAGTAAAAGATCTGTCAGCAAAATTATGCAATATTTTAGCCACACTATTGCCCCGATCAGATCAATGAGTTGGGATTTTCTATTCTAAGCATGAGCTACTGTTACAGCAACAGACATTAATACTACTGGTGTCCCACACAACAACTCAATGTCCACTATGTGAAGGAGCCAAACACAGGCCTGCTCTTCTCGTTAACTGAGATAAACTGCTGGCATATTGGTTTTCCATCTATACTGTCCAGTCTCTCCTGGTGGACACACAGCAGCATTGTTTAATCTCATTCGAGTCATTGTTGACCTTAGCCATGTTTTTAGTCTTCTGAGAGCACTGAAGCTTCTTTCAGCCTCAACTGAGGATACTGGGATGACTAAAAGCAGCCTGATAATTGTCATGATAATAAATACTAGTTAATCTACAGCACCACATCATCAGTCAGTCACCTGTGAGCTCGCCTCTTCACCTCCGAGCTACAACATGGCAGAGCTGCCTCTGTCACCTGATCAATAACAGTGAGGCACTCCACATACATGCAGTCACACATGTGCTTCAAATACAACAATGAACCAACAAGTCATCATCCAATTCCACCTGTGACCTTGTGTCACCATTGCTCTCTGAGCGTTGTGTTGGTTCTTCACCTGACAAATAGGACATACATGACAATAAGAATAAAATGTGGAGCTGCTTCAGTGTTTCTGTCACTTTGTGCAGATCTTGACTCGTCAGTAATGTTTGTAGGCTGAGTGCGTTTTTACAACAATTTGTGCAAACTGCACTACAAGGTGGAATATTTGCAAAATCGTGACTACCTCATGATATTTTGTCTCAAAGATTAACCCTATGAATATATCAGTGCCATTAGGATGAAATTATTGTGTCACCAACATTTTAATGTTAGACATATAATTCTAACAGCCTCTGTAAACTAATATCCGGGCTGCTCGAGGCTCCGTTTCCTCTGACAGTTTCAATCAAAATTAGAAATGCTGCTCTGAGACTGAGAGAACTAACAGTGCTGCCTGTTGTGCAGTTAGCTTCCCAAACACGTTATTCATGGTTACATACAGTTTTAGACTGATGTGGGCCAAAGCCTAGCATAGCCTGTAACGTTACTATGACGGACACATTTTATGAGTGAGCTTGAGTTTGTGACTTACAGGTTTCTTTCAAAAATACTTTCTTATATCCAGGTTCTTTCTCTTTGCTGCCATCCTCCTCTCCTCCTCACAGCGCAGGCTTGCCGCTGCTAAAACTAAACAGAGCTCCCTGAAAGGCTCAGCCAATCACATTGGCCATATTTGTCACATGACGTAGCACTCCAGTAAAGAATGTAATTTAACTCTTTCTGCACCGCTGGGAGATCGTTTTCTTTCTTTCTATCGGGTTGTTTTTCTTTACTCGAACAGATCAAATTATTGGTGGGGACACGTCCCTTCCGTCCGTGCCAAATCTGCGCCCTTGGCTGTGTGAGTGAAAATGTCTCAGAGCAAAATAAAAATGAGTTTGTCAGGAAACCTGTTCAGTCATCAGGTGTTTGTGTCACAGTGTCTGATGTAACAGCTGCCAAATACAAGACGTCGTTTTCTCTTTGTCCAGCTCAGGGTTAAGTGGGGGAGGCTGTCATAGGGGAAAAGGTGGGGCACCCCCATTACTGCCACCCACAGACTACGTCCACATACACAAAAAGAATCATTCCCAGCTGTGTTTCATATCTGCACTTGTGGAGATTCAAAGGTTCAAATACAGAACTGCAGACTGGTGGCTGCTGTCAAATACCAACCCGTTCTCACTCCCAAAGCGTAACATTTTACGCTAGGTGACAAATCGTCACCATATTACGTTTTCGGCTACCCACCACGTTCCTAAATGACGACCTCGGAAAAAGAGGGAATATGAGAACCGTCTGGACTGAACCTACACATGTTCGCTCTTTTTCTTCAAATCGCTTAGAAACACGCTATTTAACATCATTAAAGTCCTGGTTAAGGTCAGGAATAAGGTTATGGTCAGGGCTAGGGATAAGGTTAGGTTTAGGGCTGGAATACAGGGCTGGAACGTCTATTACCGCGGGAGCGTCATTGCACTGGATTCCAGCCATAACCCGCCGCGTACCATAAGAACGCCGAAGGTCTCCTTTCGCGTTCCTCAGGAACGCCGCGGGACGTGACAAAACGTCGACATGTTACGCCTCGGGAGTGAGAACGCTCTGCAAATACAGCTGACACCAACACGATGAGTTCACCTCGTGCCCACTAGAGGCCAGCAAAGTGAACCACAGAGGGACCCAAACACTCGAGCGTCCCACTGAGAGAAGCAGAACTCAGTTTGCTGTGTTTCACAGGTGTTCCTGAACGCATCACTGTGACCCTGAAGAAAAGCTGAAACTCTTTTCCTGAGAGGATTTCTGCAGCTGACGAGCATCAGATAATGAACGAACACAGATCCAAACATGAGTTTGATGTCTTTGAGTCTGTCCTGTCTGTGGATCATGGCACTGAAAGAATGTGATGATCTCAGAAATGAAACAAAATCTCAAGACGACTGAGAAAAAACATCAAATGTTTAAACTGAGAAAATATTAAAAAAAGGCTGATTTGAACCTGCTGGCAGCAAAAGGCAAACATGACAACAAACTCCATGTTTTATATGAATAAAAATAAAGAGCTGCAGAAACATCATCTGGCATCGCGTCAGGAACATGACGGGTATGAAAACAGAGGCTCACCAGGCTGCAAACAAACACTGAAAATCTTTAGAGCAATTCCAGATCAGTTCCTCAAACTAAATCACTTCAAATTCATCAGCACATCAGAACATCTGGCATATCTAAGCAGGCATGGGGGGGTGGGAGGGGCTTGAGCGCTTCTTTATGGGTCCCACCAGTGGCCTTTTCTTGAGGGTTTTTTCTTTTCATGTGTGTGTGGAGTCCTGTCTGTGCCCCTCAACAATAATATTTAACTATTAATCACAATTTTGTTAAATAAAATGAGCTGGCTCGCAGCAGTCACATGACTACCATTAACCAATGATCGCTCTTAACGGCAGAGTGCACTGGTTACGAGGTGGGAACGAGCTCACAAAGAGCCACATGGGTGGTGCAGAGCTGTAGGAGAAACACAAACTGGGAGACAGACTGATGCAAAGGAAACCAGTAAGCAGGTGAACAGCGCACACTGTAGCCTGTAACACACAGCAGTGTCAGCTTATTATGGACACGTTCAGCTGTTTTGTGGCAACTGATGAATTGAAACAGACGAGCGTGCTGTGTGTGTAACAGCACGACAAACATCACCTGTGTGATGCTCGTCAGCTGCCAGCTCACTGGGTACAGCAGGCAGGGGTCTGTAGGTTTGAGCCCCTTCAAACGTCTCTGCACGGCCCTGCCTCTGAGGAGCAATCTAAGTGTGTGAGGGGAAAGGACAAAAGAAGACTGAAACATCTTTTCTACCATTGAAAAAACAAAGTCAGAATTTCAACTTCCTGATTCTTCTTCTTCCAATTATCTGCTCGTGTTCTCTAAGTAGAGAAGCCCAGACCTCCGTCTTCCCAACACCACCAGTCCACCCGAGAGATGTAATCCAGCACGTCCTCCCCCAGGAAACAGAGACAACAACACCGAAAGAATAAATGAACTCTAATCAATATATTACCTGTAAATTCAGTCAAAATGCTTCCAGAATAACCCAAAATCATGACTTGTGAAAAAAGTTGAAGCCTTTTTGTCCCACGTTGTTTGAACAGTTCGGTCCACGAGACATGAAAGGAGGCTGATATTAATAATATATATGAATAAAGTTAAAGCTGTTGAAACATGCAGTAAACACTCGTGTGAGTTAGGAGATTTATAAATAAACTTTATCACCAACACACGGTGATGGACGACAGTCAGGGATGATCATTACAGTAAATGAATGTTTACACTGGCAGGTGTAGTTTTTCTTCTGTCAGCTGACGGTGTTTCACAGTTTGAGAGCAACAATGAGCACAAAGACAGAATTCAGGCTTGTCCTTGATACTCTAATCCATTCAGTAATCACATTACAGTCACAGTCATGTTCTTACTGCGTGTAACTAAAGTTCATCAGTGATGCTTTCATCTTCCTGCCTCTGCACTCAGCTGCTTTCAGTTTGGGTGGAGGAAATCGCCGTAGCAGCAACATTACACACGGAAAATCACAACTCTGACTTTAATGAAACGTTTTCTCTTGAACATTATTCAGTAGGAACCACTGAGAGGATTTTCCTCCTCGCTGACTGAAAATGTACCAACTCTGACTCAAGCATCACCACAGAAACGTGTGGTGGGGAGATGAGGATCTGCTGACTCTGCTGGAGTTTGCTCTGTGATAAAGACATGAACAGTCTGTGCAAAGTAACCTCAGGCTGTCAGAGCTTCAACACAACGAGGCCGAGCACAAGAAATAAGACAGCGAGAGAGAGAGGGCCTCTCCTGAGTCCTCACATATACACACTATACTATGCTAGCATCACCATGGCAACTGCACAACAGCTCCATCCCAGTGCGCTCTGATAAGCTCCTCCTTCTCCACCCTTCAAGGCCTGTGTACGCTGCTGGGTGGACCTATGATGCAGAGCTGCCCAATCACAGCAGCACACAGCAGACATGTAGCATCAACAGCTCCTCACATCAACATCTGTCAGCTGTCTGTGTTTATGGTAAAGCTGATCCTGACTCTGTTCATGCCCATGATACTGGTCCTGCCTGAGAGCTGCTCATCATCACCAGCACAGACTGAAAGTCCATCACTTCCCTTTATCAGCAACGACTCGCGGTCTAAACTCCTTTTAAGGAAAAAGATGAAGCAGGAAAGGAAACAGTTTCAGGAGCATCATGTAGAGACGTGCAGGATAGAAACACAAGCTGAGAGTCGCAGCACTGTGCAGGACCAAAAGCTGACGCTGCAGGACAAACGGACAAACATTTAAATCCACACACAGAGAAAAATGTTAAACACACTGAGCAGGTGTCAGGACTCCATCAGCTCAGGATGAAGGTGATGGAGTCAGGAGTCTGTGCTGACCACTGTGTTATAGCTGTTTACTCCACACACACTGATGATGACCATCAGCAAGGATACACAGCCGGACCTTTTCCTGGAAGCAGGAAGCCCCTCCCCCACCGAGTTAGTCCGTTTCACCTCCTTTGTTCTACACAGAAGCTTCCTGATGGGCAGCTGGACCTGATGAGTCACATTAACATGTGCAGAGGAGATGAGATCAAACTCAGTCACAGAAACAAGTTTCTGTTTGGTGAAAATGAGGCCAAACTGACTCATTTAGTGCAGACAAAGTAAAACTACAATAACATGGTTACACACATGTGCATTTGTTCACCAGTCACAGCACATTGATGTTGGATCAGCACGCACACCACCAGCAAACCAAAGGAAAGCTGCTGCAGTCAGAGCAACAACCCTGGTCCACAGAGAGCTTCAACACAGCATCAGAGGACCACAGAGAAGGAGACCAGAGCCTTACATACATCAGAGATCAGTGAAGACAACACGCAACAACAGACTTCCTCACAACATGTTGCTCACGCTGAGCCTTCAGTGAACTCAAACACTTTTAAGCATGGTGGTTTAGCACGGGAAGAAGATGAAAGTGTCCATCAGCACCTTCAGCTAATTGATCAGGAAGCATTCTAGCAGCATCGGGGATTCGTCTCTCTGGACAGCTTTGAATCATTTTGTCCATGAGAGAGAATAATGCATGTGAGGATCCCCTCAACATCTCACCTTCTTGCTCCCTTCTTGCATAAAAAGCTTCCTTCCTAGCAATAAAAGACACGGGGCGACTTCCTGTTTGATGCAAACAGCTTTTTGAGACAGTAACCCGCCTTTGTTGCATCTAGGCTGGATTGTTGTAACGCACTTTATTGTGGGGTTACTGATGCATCCATTATGAGTCTGCAGCTTGTGCTGCAGCACGTCTTTAACTGCAACAAGTCTGAGCACATTAGCCCATTTTAATTTCACTCCACTCCCTACCTGTACATGTGAGGCTTGTTTAAAGTCTTTTATTTGTCTTTAATCTCTTAATGGGACTGCACGTGCTGTGAAACAATTCATTCACAAGCTTTAGTGCTACTTCAGGAAGTGCTTCCTGCTGCTCTCCATCAGTCTGGATGACGAGTCTTCAGCCTGAACTCACCTGTGAGCCACAAGAGCCCAAACATGGTTTGTATTTCACCTTCATGCAGTTGTGTTTATAGTGTACATGTTAGTTATTAATGCAGTCTGCACTCCTCTCTCACACAATGTCAGTCTGACTTTGTCTTTAACCAGCTTCATTTCTACTTTACTGTAAATATTAAAGTTCCTGCACTACATCACAGTATGAGACCCTTACCTGTGACTCTGTAACTGAATGTGTTTATTGTAGTCTGAACGAATGTATCGTTCTTTATCACGCTGCTGTTGGATCTGTAGAGTTAACCTGCAGCTTCTGTTAAAGACCTGGATGAGCTCTATTGGTTAAAAGGGCTTTGAGGGCTTTGACAACAACCTCACCACTGAGCTGATGGAGCCTCTCGATGACTCGAAAGGTTAAAAACGTTAAAGTCTACAGAGTCTCTGATCTGTTCACTCATCCATCAGTAATCTCCAATTCATTTTTGAGGTGAATGAATGAATGAAAGTGTGGAAACATGAATGCGACTGCCTGATAAACTCAAACTAGTCTCAATACAACAACATGCACTAAATGAAGAAACTAGGGAAGTGTAACAGAAACACAGAGCACACTCATGCTGTGTGAGAGATCACACAGCACGAGTGTGAAGCATGAAATGAACAACAGGAGACAATAAACACACAGCAGGAGAGAATCAGGACAACACAAAGTGCACGAGACCAGAGACTCACAATAACACAGAGACTAACCTCACACAGGTGCCCAAACAGAGACACCTGACTGACTTCATAACAGGGACACCAAAGGACAAAACTCACAGAGGACCAGGAGGACAAAAGAACCAGACGTCACCTACAAGAAGCCCAGAGACACAACACTGAGACGTCATGGTAACAGGAACCAGGAACATTTCACCAAAAACATGAAGAAGTTACAGAAACTCAAACACTGGACCTACGACCCCGACAGAGCCGAGCTGAAGGAGGAACACCATCAGGACGCTACACCCCCAACCGCACTGAAATAACCTGTAATGACAACATCCACAGACCAACCAGGAGAGAGCACACAGAGCAGGACTGATCTCATTGGCTGGACGCTCGCTTCTATTTAAATCTAATGACAGCAGCTGCGTCACACCTGAACACGACACTTCTGCTCTCGTGATCTACAACTGTGACTTTAACGTCAGCGACACCAACATCTGACATTATTGTAACGACATGTTTCATTATGTCATCGTTTACAAGCTGCAGAGCAAACACGCTGAGGAGTCAGAGGTCAAAGGTCAGTGGTTTGATTCTCCTGTGAGCAGAGAGAGGATCTGAAAGTGCAGCAGGAAGTGTTGATCAGGAAGCTTTGGACAGTTTCAGACAGTAAAGGTGACTCTTTAATACGTCCTGATTCACACACACTTACACAATGATGCCATCAATAACATGACCTGCTGCCATGTGTGGTTGCTGTGGGACACCAGGACCCCCTGACATCCCTGTAACAGACCCTCTGTGTGACGTCTCATCTAACCCATCAGCAAAGACACCAACAGTTCATCCACCCTCCTCTGGTCTCTGTGAGGAGCAGTGAGGGGCTCGTAGCGTCTCTGTGCTTTGACAAGATTTAAAGTCACCAACAGATTTTTGTGTCACTTTGAAACTGCACCACAATCTGAACGTGACAAGAACAATTCAATAGTAAAGCAAAGGGTTTAAGTTCTGTACGAGAGTTTAGATTTAGACGTTTGTCTCACTGGTAGATGCAGGCGATGTGTGCAGAGTGTCAGGCAGCAAAGTTACCTGTCAGACTGTCCAGTAGGTGGTGCAGAGGGTGGAGGGGATTCTTCATGATGATAACAGCTTGTTTAATCATCACAGCCTCAGCAACTCATCAGAGTAACACAGCAGCATACTCACACAGAGAGCACACACCCGATGAGATCAAAGGGAAGCTGGAGGCGTCTCTCAGTCAGTGCAGACAGCATGAAGGCTGCAGCTGCCTCCCTGCTCCTGCTCCTGAGTCCCACCTTCATCCTTTCACTCTCACAGCTCAGGAGGTCGAGCGGGCACCTGTTAAGACCCTGAAGGTTGGTAGTTTGACTCCTGGCGGCTCCAGGCTGCATGCTAAATATCCTCGGGCGGGACGCGAACACAAAGTTAGATGCATTGGACTGTGGATGTGTGTGCGTTAGACAGAAAGCACTTTGATAGAAAAAGCACAGAAAGAAGTGTTTGTGTGAGGCGAGTTTCATACAGCCAGTAAATATTGAGTAAAGTGAGAGTTCAGGTGGTGTAGAAGAGCACTACATGAGAACCAATCACAGCACAGACTCCAACAGGACAGGAGGCTTTCAGCCAGTTTGGACTGAGCAGCTCTCATTTCTACAAACCTGCCCAAATGTGTGATGTGTTCAATGCTGTGATCACGATGTGCTCAGGGCCGTGCAGAGAGGTTTAAAGGGGCGGGTGCTTAAAGCTAAAAAGGGGCACATTGAACCAGGCTGAATAACAACAACACACATTCATCAAGAATCTAATATGGGCAACAAGGCAAAGCAAACGTAGCCGATGCTTTACCTGATGGGTACAATGTTGCTGTTGAGGGGTTGCTGTGGATAGTGCTGGAGGGCAGGGCTGTGTTGATCTGAGACTGTAACCCCTTGTGTCATACTGGGACCTTTTTGTGCCACTTTTTTTGTTCGCATGGAAGCCATTTCCACTGTGTTGGGTGTAATATAGCGAAACTTGCCACCCGGTTTCGTTTTTGTAAAAGATTCAAAATTTCAGTCTGATTTTCTTACATCAGCCTAACACGGCTTAACAGCAAAAATACTCACACTGGTCGCCCTAGGGACCGTTTTGGGCCCATTGAAACCCATTATAAACGCTATTTTTCACGGCAAAAAAATTACGGTCAAATCGATCGTGATCGGTTATGTTTCCGTTTCCGTTTGCAGTACTGGCCTTAGAGTTGTAATTTTTTTATTTGTCCACCGGGTGGCGCCCTTGCTTCACATTTGACCCCGGGCTGGAAAACAGCGGGCTGCTTAGACAGACCTGCGGAAAATGAAGCCTCATTTCCGGCGTGCAGCAGCGGCTTCGCCCGCTGATCGGGCAGGACCATTTTCGGTCCCTAGGGTGATGAGAGGGTGCATTTTTTTTTAAAAATCAACAGGAAATGACGTATTTGTTGTGACGTGGTACCGGACGTGTGCGCTGGAAAAAGGAGTCCGACGCAACATGCCCCGGTCATCGTCGCGAGTTACCCCGGGAGGAAGCACTCATTTCGGCCTAGAGGAGGAGCATTTGCCGCCCGGAGACCATTTTCTGGTCCTGAAAAAAAAAAAAAAAGGCAATCGAAATGAAGGTTGGTGCCAATCTTTAGTCCATCTAAAGGCCTAATTATAATAACAATCAAATATTACTTCAAATGTTTTTTTTTTTAATATTTCGTTTTGTTTTGGGGGGCTAAAAAAAACGGTGCGCTCATGTAATTAAACTGCGATTAAAAGGGTTAAAACCCCCGAAATATAATTAAAACTTTACATGAGTATTTCAGGGAGAAGTAGTTTTAAAAGACTGGCTAATTTAAAGTGGAAAAAAATATGAATATATAATCTTTTTATAGCATTTTTCGGGCGTGGCAGAAAACGGTCCCCAGGGTGTTCAACGTAAGTTTTTTAAAGTATGACACAAGGGTTAAAAAGTCCACAGGAGAGATGGTAGCTGATTAAACAAGTATCATGAGATAATAACTAAATGCAAAGATTGGTGACAGCGCTTGGAACCATAAGGCAACAAAAACTGTGAGAAATAAATTAGGCTCTGCCTGTGAATCACTCTTTGCTTCTCTTCTTCCTTCCATCCCATCATTTCATATATCACTCTCTACTTGCTGTCTATCTGAGAACAAGGCACAACTTGCTATTGCAATAAACTATAATCTAATTATCCACACCTAACAACTCCTGCACTTAATCTATAATAAAATGATGACAGAAAAATGTTATAGCACTGCCTTTAGTAGCCTCACACAGCTCCTGCTGTTTCCTCCTCATGTCCTTACCAGGCATGTCTGGACAATGTTATATCATGAGGAATATTTTTTTAAATCCAGCTAAATAAAACACACACATGCACGCACAGTGACATGTTAGACCTTCTTCAGAATACTGTATATACTATGGGCATCATGGTGCTGATTCAGAATCCTTACATTATTATTTATTACTAGAGCTACAATAATAAAGCAAAGAGGAGGGGGAAGTAATAAATATGAAATAATGTCATTATGATGATTCCATTTGTTTCACTATCCACTCTGTGCAGGGCAAAGCTTATTACATGTTTAAACTGATACAATCATTTTACTGCTGTAAAATCCAACTTTTGTCTTATTTAAAATATAAATCTAATATAATCTGCTTCCTAATGTATGTTCTTTAAAATACAGCGTGTGTTTTTAATATATTATAATTATAATTATTATTATGTGGGCATGCATATTAGATCGTTTTTAGTGAAATATAATCCCTCCAGAAAGGCAGGAAAAGCCCGGAAACTTACTTTAAAACTAAATATGTTTCTAAATACTTTAAAACTAAATATGTTTCTAAATACTTTAAAACTAAATATGTTTCTAAATACTTTAAAACTAAATATGTTCAAAATACTTTAAAACTAAATATGTTCTAAATACTTTAAAACTAAATATGTTCCCTAAAACGGTGACAGAGCTACAGACCCATGACAGCCTTACACAGGTAGCCAGCAGCTGTGACCAGCACTACCTGTGCAGTTAATAAAAGGACAGGTAATGTTTGTCGCGCTGTTGCACACACAGCACGCTCGTTTGTTTCAGTTCGTCAGTTGCAACAAGACAGCTTACCAACGTGTACGTAATAAGCTAATACTCCTGGGTGCTACACACTACAGTGCGCGCTGTACACCTACTTACTGGTTTTGTCGCATCAGTCTGTGTCTCTGAGTTAACTTGTGTTTCTCCTACAGCTCCGGACCGCTAAAAATGCGCGTGCTCTTTGTGAGCTCGTTCCCGGCTCGTAACCAGCGCGTTCTGCCGTCAAGGGCGACCATTGGTTAAATGTGATCATGTGACTGATGCAAGCCAGATCCTTTTATTTAGCAAAACTGTGATTAATAGTTAAATATTATTGTTGAGGGGCACAGACAGGACTCCGCACGCTCACACACATTAAAAAAATAATAATTTTTTTTTTTAAAAGTTGCCTCAACAAAAGGGCACTTTGAGCACCCATCAGGAAAGGGGCGGGTGCTCAAGCCCCTCTAGCCCCCCCTCTGCACGTGCCTGGAGGTGCTGTTAGAGCCATTAGAGCAGGCTGTAGGTGTCGCAGGTGCAGTGGTTTGTATCATATCTCATTTATGTCATCAGTAGGAGGTAAGTGTACATGTAGCTGCCGTCATAGGCAACTCTCGCATTTAAGTTCATTTTATTAGATATGTAAGGTTGAAACAATTAGTAGTTGAAATATTAAGAAATAAATCAATAGTAATTTATGTTTTGTTCATTGGATTTATATGTTTAAATGTGTTATTTTTACTAATTGTGCAATTAGATAGGAACCTTTATATATGATAATAAATGATATTATTTTATTATCACGTTGATGCAGCACATGGTTCAGTTAGCTTTGTATAAACACATGTTAGAAATGTTCTTCAATCAGCTCTTTTTACTCTCATTTCACAGCCACTACTTTTTACTTCTACTTGAGTAAAGAAGTTGAATTAGTACTTGGAGTATTTTTAACAGTAGTACTTCTACTTCAGTACACACTGTGTGTACTTTTACCACCTGTGTCTGAGACCTCCTTCAGGGTCCACCTGAAGCTCTCAGTCTGCTGTGGAAAAAGGAAATCCAGGTGAGTTTCTCCTGATCACCTGAGGCCGTCATTACTGTGTGAACCCACACACCACTCCTCACTCCTCCCACCCGCTGCACACAGTCACTGAGTACAGACCGGCTGATTCCTGTAAAGGGAGAGGCAGGAAGAGGCAGGAAGAGGCGGAGCAACACCTGAAAAACAAGAAGCTCAACGTCATTTTGCAGAAGTGAAAGTGTGAGAGAGCAGCAGCAGAGCTGCAGTCGAGTCCTGTTTGTCTCTAAAAGAAGATTCACTGGAGTCCATCAGGTTTCTCTCAGCAACAGTGGTGAGTGCAGCTGATCACACTTCCTGCTTCTACACAAATCTTCACTCTGTTCACTTCATCAGGACTCATCACAGTCACACTGGATCCATAGAAATCTGCTCATGTAACCACAGATCCACTGTAGGAGCATCGAGCTGCTGCTTCAGTCTCACTGTGGCTCTGCTCAGGACTGTGGACTCAGGCTGTGCTCTGGACTTCAGACTGACTCCACACTTCCTGGTTATTCATCACTTCCTGTTCCTCTTAGATTGATTCTGGATCTGATTGATCATAAGGATTACAGACGTGAAAACACCTATTTATTCTTTATTGATATAAAGCCTTTGATACTGTAAACCAGCAGATTTTGGTCAGTACTTCAAAAAGTCATTCACACATTTTACAAAGATTATCTGACTTAGTGTATCCTGTAAGAGTCACAGATGATCCTCAATCATTCAGAAAACAGTCGATGCTGCACTTTATAACTTTGTGTGGAAACATGAATCTCATTATTTAGACAGATGTGTTTGAATCATCCTGATAATCAGGCTTTAAACATGTCAGAGTTCCACACATCAGCTGTGATATTCAAGCTGACCTGGATCAAACATGTCATCAGACACAAACATAGATGATGCTGTTTAATCCCAAAGCTTATTTAAACAAACTGGAGGACAGAATTCCTCCTTAAATGGGATTTTGATCAAATCCACTGGTCTCGTTTTCACACACAGGCTTTATCATGGTGGCTTCTTCTCTACTAACATCAATCTTTGATTTGGACAAACAAATATGTGAAACACAAAAATAAATCAATGTTTTCTGAGGATCCAGAATAACATGAATGATGTATCCCAGCGAGTGACTGGAAAAGTTCATCTTCTTCCACATCCTGAGTTTGTGAGGATGTTCCAGTATCTGTGAGAGAAAACAGGACAGTTTTTACTGACGCACAAATGGACCAAATATACAGACACCTCTGAATAAACATGTTCTCATCAATGCCATTAAAATACTGGATCAACAGTTAATAACACATTTCTGAGGTTTGTGATTCATCGTCCTCCTCACTGTCAGCTCTACTGGAACAGTCACTGTTTAATATTAATGGCTCGTTGATCTGGACGTACAATAAGAAGTATTCAGTCACCAACAAGGTCGAAGTTTACTTCACAGTGATTGATGGAAAATATCCAACAAACTGATTTATTCAAGTATACAAATGATCTGGATGAATCTTGGACCTTCTGTAAAACAGAGAAACAATTTCACATCTTTGTAACGACTGTATTTATCTTCATCCCCAAACGTTGATCCTGTCCATCTGGACGCTGCACTGTACAGCAGACACTACGATGTTAGGTTTGTGTTTGGATGAACCAGTTTGTGTCTGAGTGTGTTGCTGGGTCTCCACCAGTTACTCTGAGAACTGAAGAAGCTTCTCTGATGAAACGTCTTCAAGAAACTCAAAGAAGTCCAGACGCTTTTCTCTCCAAGCTCCTCAGACTACTGACGCTTGTTTCTCTCTTTGTAAAATGAAATTTAAAGTGAATTTTGAATCAAATGTTTCTCTTCTTTCTCCCTCAGAGTGCAGACATGTCTGCTGCCAGCAATCTGCGATCTGAAGATCAGTTTCTGTGCTCCATCTGTCTGGATGTGTTCACTGATCCAGTCTCTACACCATGTGGACACAACTTCTGCAAAACCTGCATCAGTCAGCACTGGGACATGAGTCAGAGCTGTAAGTGTCCCATGTGTAAAGAGACGTTCTACACTCGACCTCAGCTGAAGATCAACACCTTCATCTCTGAGATGGTTGCTCAGTTCAGACGTGAAGCTCAGCAGAAAGCCAGCAGCAGCAGCTCAGAGCAACAAGCTGCCAAACCAGGAGAAGTTCCCTGTGACGTCTGCACTGGAACCAGACTGAAGGCCCTGAAGTCCTGCCTGGTGTGTCAGACCTCCTACTGTCAGACTCACCTGGAGCCTCATCTGACAGTGAAACATCTGAAAAGACATCAGCTGGTTGATGCTGTGGAGAACCTGGAAGGCAGGATGTGCACGAAGCACGATAAACTCCTGGAGCTGTTCTGTAAGACCGACCAGACATGTGTCTGCATGCTCTGCCCTGTTTTAGACCACAAGAACCACGAGTTTGTTCCTCTGAGAGAAGAATATGAAGGAAAGAAGGCAGAGCTGGAGAAGACAGAGGCTGAGATTCAGCAGATGATCCAGAAGAGACGACTGAAGATTCAGGAGATCACAGAGTCGGTGAAGATGAGTAAAGATGCTGCAGACAGACAGAAAGCAGAAGGCGTTCAGGTCCTCACGGCTCTGATGGAGTCTGTTGAGAGACGCCTGAAGGAGCTCATGAAGGAGATCGAAGACAAACAGGAAGCTACAGAGAAACAGGCTGAAGGTCTCATCAAAGATCTGGAACAGGAAATCTCTGAGCTGATGGAGAGAAGCTCTGAGGTGGAGCAGCTCTCACGCTCTGAAGACCACCTCCACCTCCTCCAAAGCTTCTCCTCCCTGAAAGCTGCTCCACCCAGCAAGGACTGGACAGAGGTCAGAGTTCATCCACCATCATATGAGGGGACTGTGGGGAGAGCTGTGGCTCAGCTGGAGGAGACAATCAGGAAACTCATGAAGAAGAAGCTGTTTGAGGCTGAGCTGCAGAGGGTGCAGCAGCATGAGGTGGATGTGACTCTGGATCCTGATACAGCTCATCCTAATCTCATCCTGTCTGATGATGGAAAACAAGTTTATCATAGTGATGTGAGGAAGAATCTTCCAGACAACCCAGAGAGATTTTCTTACTGTGTTAGTGTTTTAGGAGAGCAGAGTTTCTCTTCAGGCAGATTTTACTTTGAGGTTCAGGTTAAAGGAAAGACTGACTGGGATTTAGGAGTGGCCACAGAGTCGATCAACAGGAAGGGAAACATCACACTGAGACCTCAGGATGGTTTCTGGACTGTGAGGCTGAGAAATGGAAATGAGTACAAAGCTAATGCTGGTCCTTCAGTCCCCCTCTGTCTTCATCCTGGTCCTGAGAAGGTGGGGGTGTTTGTGGATTATGAGGAGGGTCTGGTCTCCTTTTATGATGTAGGTGCTGCAGCTCTGATCTACTCCTTTACTGGCTGCTCCTTCACTCACAAACTCCACCCATTCTTCTGTCCCTGTACCAATGATGGAGGTGAAAACTCTGCACCTCTGATCATCTGTCCTGTCAATCAAACTGATCAACGACTGATTTAATTGGATGAATGATTGATTTTTCTTGAAGGGAACAAATGAACATATTGAGTGTAAATCCTCTACAGTCTCCATGTTTCTATAGAATCTGATCATCAGGACTCTGATTCACACTTTGATTCTCATGGAGTTTGATTTGAACAGAAGAAAAGTTGAATCAGGAAATGTTCCCACTGATGGAGACTCGAGCTGAAGAGCAAATATCAGAGAACAAATGTCCAAAAGCTTCATTTCCAATAAAGTTTGTTCAATGCTTTGAGTGAATCCAGACTCATGTGTGGCTGTTATACGGAGCATCAGAGTCCAGCTGAGTTATGTTGGATACAAACTGCTTATTTTGGCTCTGTGAGGAGTTTTGTTCACTGAAAACTGATGAGACGGATAATATTCAAAGAACTCTGTAGAGATTCATGCATCCATGTTCTCCACCTGCAGGTGTGGAGGAGAAAGGTGGAGCACAGACTGCTGCATCCTTCCAGTCACATCATTTTGATGATTATATTTGCATGTTGTGATGATTTGGGTTAAAGACAAACAGAGTTGAACGGCTGCAGTCACAGCATGAAGACGATGCTGAAGCTGAGCTGTCAGTGAACATGTTTCACTGTGATTTGATTTGAAGAATAGAAAGTGTGTGTGGCTGCTGACAGCTGCAGTCTCTGCTAGTCTGCATAACACACACACAACTTTCCCCCTGAGGCAACGATGCAGCAACAACACAACAGCTGCAGACACACACACGATTGTGCGCTCCCTTTCAGTCTGAACTCTCAAACACACAAACAAACTCTATCAATGTCGTACTGTTAAAGAACTCCTCCTTCTTCAGTAACAATGATTTGAGGTCTCTACCAGTGTCTCTTGTTTTGACCTTTGACCTCTTTATTCCTTATAACCAAAAAACCCTTTTATCTGATATTTTCACCTTATTGATTGATTATATATATCTATTATATTTTCTCACCTTATTTTGACCTTTGACCTATGTCCTTGTTGGCCTTGATCTTCCTTCATCAAACGTGAAATTTCTTTCACCTTTGAACTTAAAGCTTAAATCAAACCTTTGTTAAAAAGCTTCTTACCAACTTGTAATTCCAACTCTCTGCATTAAACACGTATCTTATCATATAAACACTGGATCACTGAGAGAACTTTAGGCAGAACCAAATGAAGCAGCTGACCTCGTCAAACTCACAGCGACAGTAACTGACAGTGAATTATTTTAATCTTCTTCATTGTATTTGTTAGAAACATTTATTTTCCTTTAATTGGACTTTGGTTAAGTTCAATCCGATGTATTAACCGACCTTTGAGGTGAAGTGCAGCTACGAAGAACGCTACGGCAGGCAATGAGGTGCGTTTAATGTCGCTCTGTTAATTTGAGCGTCCATAAATTGAATGTCTTATTTTTTCTTACTGTATTATTGCTCATTTATTGGAGAATTTGGCCATTTAATTAAGATAGATTTTATGTTGTTGGTGGTAAAGATCTGGATGGATGTTTTATTCTGTGTTTCTATTTTTCAGTTTTACTTTTCAAGACTTGGTGAATTGCCTTTTTCTACTTTTTGTTTAGTTTTGTTAAAATTAGCAGCAGTGAGAAGTGTTGTTGTCGGTCTTGAATATATTTGATGTAGCCCATACTGTTAAGGTAAGTGTCATGTTTTTAGTTGTTAGTCTGATGAAGAATCTTTTATTTTTCTCCAAAAGTTGATTGTGTTTATCTGGACATAGTGTTTTTCAGGTCCAGCTGAATGCAGGTTTCCCCAGTCTTATACGTTGTGACAGCCACTATGGTGTGGTGTCCCTTTAAGACACCCAAGTCGAGGGTTGATGGTGTCATCAGTTTGTGCCGCTGCTCTCTCTCTGGGATTATGAGGACACGTGCCTGCACGCTTCTGCTTAACGAGGGACGGATTTACGTTTTCTTCTTGTTTTGTTTGCAACGCTTGGGTTGTATGAACGCTGGGCGTTATGTTGTTGAGCCGCAGCCGTTCAGCCGGGCTTTTATATGGTTGTTGAAGAAGGCGTATTAAAGAACCACCGTGGATTACCGATACCAGCGTGGGTGTGTGTTCTTCCGACTAGCCTGCTAGGTGTTTTGCCGCCTCCTCTCAACCACGCAACACAACCCAACGTTCCAACGTGTCAGGAGCATCAGCACAGCTGAAATGCATTTTTTCTAAGCACCGCGTCTCTGTGGCTTTTAAACCCCAAAACACGCTACAACAAAAATGGGTCCACCCCAAGGATGGGGTCCCCCGGTGTAGTTTCCACTGTGAGAGACTGTGGGCTTCCTCAGAGTGAGGCTGAGAGCGGCAGGCCCAGCTGGAGTCTGACCTGTGGCCCTTCAGATAAAGCTGAAAACGGCCAATATATGATATTAAATATAAAATATAATTAAAAAACAACATCAGAATGAACAACGAGCTGCTGTTAAGAACTCCGACGTCCATCCAAGGCCCGATTGGTTTCTGTTTCCATGACAACAACAACCGTATGTGGAAAAGACCAAAAACTGAAGCGGTGAAAAAGTTTTGTTGCAGATTAACTATTAACTTTATGTTATTCATTGTCAGCTCGTGCCATCATTAAAGCATGTTAGAACACACATGTAGGATTTCACGAATCATCGCTCCTAAATTTAATCGTATCCATAACAACTGTGTGTACGTGTTCGCTTTGAAAACATCACGTTCTTTATGTTGGTTGGTTTAGACGAGTGATCTCCAGGATGAATGAGGGCAGAGGCCCGTTTCATGGAGACTGTTTAAGTGTAAACCTGGATTAAAAGCCACATTTGAACACCTTCATCAGAGGCTGTGACCATGTTGAAGGACTGATGCTGACGTGCTCTGACACTCATTAGCATAGAAAACAAAGTGGTGAAAGCACAGAGCCCTGAGGAGCTCCACTGGACGGTCTGTTCACAGAACATTTAATTATTTCACTTTTATTTACATGCAAAACAGCCTCAGAGAGAACAGCTGTTTCAGAGCTGCCAGCTTTATTGGAAAGATGAACTGAAATCCTAAAATAGTCCAATTCATGACAAACTGACACGGTGAAATGTTGCAGGATTCAAATGTGTCGATGGATGAACTCTTTCAGTATAAGATGCAATAATACAAAACACATGAAGGTGAGGAGGAATTCATTTAAAGTAAGTGTGATTTAAAGAGGACTGATTCTTTCCTGGTCAGGCTGAAGCTTTCACCGTCTGACCTCTGTAAACAAACCGAAACACGTTCAGTGTTTAGTTTTACCAATTAGGTTTCATGAATCACCATCTGAGAACGTCTCCGATGTGGGCGCCACTCACAGGGATCACTTCCTGTAGAAGGGTCACATGACCTGTTAAACCCAGAGAGCTTCGTGTGACCTCTGACCCTGATCACCAGCGTCAGGGTCAGTGAAGGTGAGATACCGTGTGACAGGAGGAGGAACTATAAAGTTTTATTTGTACGAACACGTAGAACAGATGAAGTCAGAACGAAGCAGGTGGAGCTCAGTCAGGGTGGAGGTGCAGACAGGTGAGCTGAAGGGGAGGAGCCAGTCTGGTCAGGAACTCTCTGTCTCCTCGAGTGAACCTCCTCACCTCTGAAACACACACACACACTCTGAAGGTTGCAGTCAGGGTGGTGAGGGTGGTGTGTGAGGGTGGGGTTACCTTCTGGTCTCTGGTTGGTGTGTTTCCTGCAGGTGAGGCTGAGCGGCCGAATCATGACATCGCTGCTGCACAGACACAACAGGAAGTGGAGGAGGAAGTCGTCAGCGTCCCCGTCACACACCTGAGACAGACACAGAGGTTATGTCTCTGCAGACTCACGGCTCGGCCCTGTGGAAACGTCCTGCAGGACGCCTGTTTCTCTCTGTGGTGGCCCCCCCACAGCGTCCCCACCGTGCTTCACTGTGTGGACGCTGTTCTTTGGGTTGTAGCTGCATCTTCTTCTCGTTTCACCACCTCTGACCACAGGACGTTTCAGTCTGCAGGGTCTTTTAACACAGCTCCACCTGTGGGTGGAGGGGCCCTGTGGGTTCTCCTGGTGTGACCCGAGTCCTAAATGCCTCTCGCTGTCCTGCCCCTCCCCTGTGGTCTCCACCCTCCATGTGGGAGGTGTGGCATTCACAGTCAGCCCTGATTACCCTCAGAACTACACCACCTGCTGCTTCATCAGGTCGAGTGGGTGGAGTCAGGGGCACGACCTGAGTCTCGCTGAAACACACGGCTGTAAGGCCCCTCCCTCCTGTTCACGTGAGCCCAGCGTGGGTCCGTCACACCTACAGACTTTTAAAGGTGGAAGTGGCCACGCCCCCAAACCAGTTCAGCAGTAAGGTGTGAGCAGACGGAGCTGTTACCAGGATACAAACAGGATGTGTCCTTTCACAGTTAAAGCCTCATCTTAAATTTTAAAGACAAAATAAAGTCTAAAGACGACGATGAGCACGTGACTCACCTGTGACAGGTTAACATATACACCTGACAGGTGCTACTGACCTGGCTCTGCCCACGAGGGAAGACTCTGATGTGACCTCTGACCCTGAGTGCTCTCTGAAGCCCCTCCCACTGAGCATCAGCCAATCCCAGCAGAGCACGAACCAGAGCAGCTGAGAACCAGACGTGAGCCTCACCTGTCCCGTCATCGATCACCAGCCTGATCGAAGAGCAGAGCCACATGGTTTGATCATGTGACTGTCACCTGACTCATCCAGGTGATTAACACGTATCAGCAGGTGAGCTCAACAGGAAGCTGCTCTTACTTTGCTTTGGACTGAAACACTGACGAGGTCGAGTGACACTGAGAGCTGCTGCAGCCCTGAGAGAGAGAGAGCAACAGGTAAACACACACACCTGAAATCGTGAGCAGTTTCCTCCAAAACGACACTTTACTTACTGCACCAACACTAACACGCCACCAACACGCTAACAACACATGAAGCACTCTGAGTACTTTCACTGCACCCGAGAAACTGACACTAAACACATCCTGTACACACTGTGTGTATTTTATGCAGTACCTGTGTGTACACGCTGCCACACAGCGAGCAGCTCCACTGCAGTTGCAGGAACAGGAAACACACCACGTGACCTTTGACCTGTCCCACAGCGCACCTCTGCTTGCTGCTCAGAGCCCACTCACCCAGGTGCATGATGGGAGCGGGAGGAGGAGGCTGGGCCGAGCTGATAGAAACCAAACAAACAAATAAACAACAGCACGACAAACACGTGAACCAGACTTTACCTGTAAACTTACCTGGTGTCTCCCAGGGAGACCACAGTTATGGAGCTGACAGGTAAGTACGTGCAGTACACACTTCCTGTCCTGAAACACACACACAGGTAAACCGCACAGGTACGTAACCATGGGCGTGACTTTGTATTGAACATTGGGGGGTCAAGATCTCTGTCTAAATAAATAAATCTGGATACATTTCCAGATGATCAAACAACTATTTTGCTGGTAACACCTGAAACCAGTAAAGAAAACCAGCAGCCTATTGATGCAAGATGATCCAGAACTTTATTGGGGCTGACATTGTTGGAAATGAGTCCAAGTAAAGAGTCCAAACTTTTATAAGCCTGTCTATGTGTGTCTCACCTGGACAGCCTCCTCTGGAAACCAGACAACAGCAGAGTGTTACCCGGCAACAGGCCAGGTGGGTAGGGGGTGTGGCTTAAGTCCAGGTACACCTGCAGACTCCTCCCAGCTTGGTCACAAAGAGTGAGACGCACACCTGCACACACACATTCAGCTAACAGTCAGCCCTGAGACTCAGACCTGAAGCACTGATGCCTGCAGTTCCTCTAGTGTCCAGCAGAGGCAGCAGTGAGTCGCCTCCATAGACCCCCATGTTACAACTTCACAGCAGAAAAAGCCTGATACACAAACCACCTGTGTGTTTGTACCTGAGTGTGTGTGTCCAGAGTGGGCGGTCCTGTTGTTCACACTGATCCTTTCAGACACCACACCCTGAAAACACACCAGCTCTGAGCTGAAACACACACACACACACACACACACACACACACCAGTAAGAGTTTAAAGCAGGCTGCAGCTGCAGTTCCTCGGATGGCCACAGGGGGCGACTCAGTGAGGGACGAGCAGTTTACCTGCAGTCTAAGACCTCTGAGACGGACAAGACTGTGGGTGGGACGGCCTGAAAACACAGAGAATAGAGATGGAAAATGTGACGTCATTCAGGGGTAAAACCGCAAAGGATTGTGGGAACGAGTGGCAAGCGGTACTAGCGCACGCAGGCTTTCACACGTAAACAGTCACACAGTAATAAAAAGAAACACAAAAATGGCAAGAAGCTGCTGTATTATTAACTGTGTTGTATTATTAAGTCTTCTGTTGGAGTTATTACGTAATTTATCACAACATGATTGATGATGTAGGTTACAAATAAGTCTTATATTGATTTGAATTGAATTCGTTGCTATGCTGCTTTGTTCACTGTGGCTTTGCGGGCTAATGTTTGTTGTGTTTTGTAGGAAAACCAGAAACAAAATGCAGGAATGTGATCCAGACTGGCCCCTCTATCAGCCTGGGTCATACCGAGTTTAAAGCTGCTACCACAGCCAGATCTGATTGGTTAAGAGAGAGAGCGATATCGAAACAGCCACGAAACGTCCGCATATATGTGTCCAAGGGTTGTACTGAAGCAAGCAAGTGATGAATAACTGTTTTCCAGTTTGTTGTTAGCAAAGTTTTTTTTCTTTGCATTGTTGATTTGTTTTTCAGGAAGCAGCTAATAAAGCTGATGGATTTTTACAATGTTGCCTCTTTCTTGTAAGATTCTATAATAGAATGAAACAATGATGCCAGTTATAAATAAAGACAATAAATTGAATGAATTACGAAACACTCATTTTATTTATATTAGATCTGAAAATGTTGTGTAACACTACAACCTGAAACAACAAACAGATTGTGTTGGCCTGTACAGGAGATAAAATATTTAACAACAGCTAAATAAACGGTAAATGGCCTGTATTTGTATTCTTTACTTAGTCCCGAAGGACCCCAAAGTGCTGGAAATGCTAGCGCTTAATGCAGTGTTTTGATTTGTTGCCACTTGTACCCACAATGCAATGCGTGAAAGTCACATGGTCTGTCAATCTCTAAAAAAAAAGTTTAAGGGTCCTGGAGGAAGACGGGGAGCAAACCGAGTGTTACCTGTCTGCAGGTGGGCAGCAGCAGTGGGCGTGTCAGAGTGTGGAATCTCCAACCACGTCTGACTTGTAGGGTCGACTCAGCGTGGAGATCCACCCCACTGCGCTCAGAAACTCCACAGCCAATCAGAACACTGGGATCCTGATTGACAGACACATGGGCCAATCAGCTGCAAGGATTCAGGTCAGATCAACTCCCCACAAACAGGAATGGTGGGAGTCATCTGCATAGCAGTAAAAATATAAGCTGTGTTTTGATGATGCTGCCTAAGGGAAGCATGTATAATGTAAACAGAACTGGTCCAAGCACTGAACCCTGTGGAACTCCATAATTAACCTCAGTGTGTGAACAACTACAGTTAAAGCTGAAAAACGTGTTCATGTGTACTAACATCAGAGAGCAGAGACCGATGAGGCCAACCTCTGGCCACGCCCCTTAGTGACATCATCAAAGCTGGGTTGATACCTGAGTGTTAGCGGCGATGAGTCTGTAGAAACATCCAGGCTGGAGGACAGGAAACCACCGCGTACACACACCTGAGAACACCAGCACCACCTGCACACACACACACACACACACACACACACACACACACACACACACACACACACACACGTAACTGTGTATCCAGGTGAGCTCAGGTAAACACACACAGGTGCGTCTCTCACCTGTCTCTCCTGCTTTTGTTCACTTTCTTTCTCTGTCATTGGCTCATTCTTTGGGTCCCGCCTCCAGCTGACCACTGGACCAATCACAGCAGCTTTCACTGAGAAGCACAGTCTCAGCCCTGCCTCCTGATCCTCTGCCTCCGCCCCTGTATTCCTCCAGGACACACCCTCCTTCTGCTCCACCCTGATCACCATGGAGACACAGGGCCAGGGGTTGCCGGACTTGGCTTCTTCTTCTCTTCTCCTCCTCTTACTCCCAGCAGTCTCTTCTTCTTCTTCTACTGTCTGCTTCCTGGCAGTGACATCCCCTCCTGGCTCCTCCCCCTTGTGTCTCAGGTGTGTCTCCATGGCAACAGATGGACTCAGGATGTGCAGGTGGTCCAGAGAGAACTGCAGGTAAACCCTGTGAATTGAACCCAGCTTTATTTAACTCATAATGTTTACAACCAGGAAGGAAGCTCACACCCTGAACCAATCAGACGCCCTCCTACATCACAGAATGGACCAATGAGCAGTCAGCATGCTGCAGGTTGTGTGTGTGTGTACCTGCAGTGTTTGTGTGTGATGAACCTGTCCTGGTCCAGGTGTTGGTAGGAGGGGAAATCTGATTGGAGGAATCTCTCTGTCACCATGGTGAACTGCACCACACCCACCAGACAACCTGCAGCACACACACACACACACACATTAAAGAATAAAGCTGTGTGTCCCTGTGTGTGTGTCTGTGTGCGTGCATTGTACCGATCCAGGCGCTGTTAAAGACCGCCCTCTGCGCTCCCTCCTCCTCCTCGCTGCTCTCCGTCAGCACGCAGGCTGCAGCTCCCGCGGCATCTCTGAGCTGCATCGAGTGTTTGAACTCAGACGTCTGTGACGGCAGCTCCAGCACGCCGACCAGCAGCAGGGGGCGCTGCCTGACACACAAACCGGCAAAAACCATTGGTACGTAATCACATGACTTCATGTGGGAGCTGCTGTCACCTTACCTGACAGCGTCTCCACCCCGAGGCTCGGAGGACAGAGTCCTGCAAGACCAGGACAGGAACCCGTTGATCTGGGCGGAGGTCAGGTTGGAGCCATCAGGGGGCAGCAGAGAGCTCAGAGGGGCCGAAGACCAGCAGCCAGTCTGCAGGGACTCCAGGAGCTCCGACACACCGAGGTACTGCCGGACCGCCGAGGACACGCGGTACTGCAGGGACACAGAGCACACTGAGCATGCTCCACACTCACCTGTAAGGAAGACAGGTGAGAGTGGGACCTACCTGCGTCACAGGACAGGTGTGAGGCTCGTCCAGCATCTCAGCGTAGATGTCTCTGCGTCCTCGTCCTCCAGCTCTGCTCAGAGTCTCCATCAGCCTCCAGGACAGCAAGCACACACACTGCTGCCTCCACACACCTTGGACCAGACTGAGGACCAAGACCAGAACCAGGACCAGGAAACAAGCCAGAGCCAGCGGAGGACAGGAGGACAAAGGTTAGGCTCTGCTGTCTCTGACTGTGGACAGGTGGTGGTGGGTGGAGCCTCACCTGTGTGCCAGCTGCGAGCTTAGGTGACAGGTCCACAGGTAATCGGACACATCTGTGTTTCTCTGCAGCAGTAACCGTGGTAACGCCCCATCTCCCGGGCAGCGGTTGTCGGGTGGCGAGCCTCCCGCCCTGCTGAAGGCCGTCACCCTCAGGCTGGAGCGCAGGCAGGTGCAAAGCATGCTGGGAGGGAAGTCCGGGCAGGGCCGGTACAGGAAGTGGGCGTGATGCAACTGCAGGAGGAGGAACCATCAAACTTTATTAGTCGTGGCTGCCACGAACACAAACGGGCATGATGATGTCACATCATGTGACTCACCTCCACTCTGTCTCCCGCCCTCAGCTTCCTCTTCGCCGCCGGCTGATAGGCCACGCACAGACCCACCTTCCCATCCAGCACGTAGAGCCCCGCCCCCTCACTCACAACCTCAGTCACCGTGCCCTATCACAGCAGAGGAGGCTTAGTAATCAGCACACAGGTACAAACCTGTGGTAGCCAATCAGAGCTCACAGCACTCTCACCTGGTAGCTGATGACTTTGGATTGCTTTATCCTCACAGCTGATTGGTCCAGCTCCACCTCCTCATGCTCCGCCTCCTCACAGTCGTCCTCAGCAGGCTGTGACAGCAGGGACTCAGAGTGTGTGTGTTCCTGTGTGTGTTCCTGTGTGTGCATGTAGTCGGCGTGCAGCTCGGAGCGCTTCGTCACACACAGGATGTTGTTTCCTCTCCAGCCTCGTAGCGCACACACACGTAGAGCTGTCACACACACGCTCTGCCCGACACACACACGCTGGATCCAGCTGAGCCGGCTGCTGTCCTGCACACACACACACACACACACTGAGCTTCATCGTCCCTCCTCACCATCATCATCCTCAGAGAGCTGGTACCTGTACGAGCACGGGCAGCGAGCGCGACTCATCCGTCAGCGTGAAGCAAAAGAAGGTCGTTCCTGCCACGGCCAGCAGAGGGCAGACTGAGCCCACCTCTCCGAACACGCTCAGCCGCTGACCTTTGACCCTGGAGCACACACACACACACACATCTGTCACACACACTGCTCAGAAACTCCACTGCAGTTCAGAGGTCATGTGACCCACCTGTGCCTCAGCAGCCTGCCGGCCTCTCCGACTCCCACCGCTCCGCTTAGCTCCACCCTTCCAGGAGCAGCAGCCAATCCCTGCTCAGCACCAGGACACAACAGGACAGGGGAGCCAATCAGCTCCAAGAAGCCTGCGGCCTCTTCCTGGCCCGATGCATTGTGGGGGATGTAGTTCCAGTGAGGGAGGAAAACGGGACGATCGAGCCACAGGGGCGAGAGAGACAGGCACTGGATGAGAGAGAGAGAGAGACGCGGGTGAGAGAGTGGCGGAGTGTGTCCTGGGTGGATGCTGGAAGCCTGTACTGATGATGACAGCTTCATCAGCTCTGATCTGCAGTGATGCCGTTTGTTTTATAGCTGCAGTAGATCAGATTAGATTAGATTAGATTAGATTAGCTCAGATCTGATAAGATTAGATCAGATTAGATTAGATTAGATCAGATTAGATTAGATTAGATCAGATTAGATCAGATGAAACTTTATTGATCCCTCGGCTGCGTTCCTCCAGGAAATTCGGTTTCCAACAGCCCAGCACCGACAGAAGTTACAGAAGGTGAGCAGAAATATACACATATACAAATACAGAGTATAGAAAAGGGAAGAATAGAATAAATAGCAATAAGAACACAAGGGAACTGCACATTTCAAGTACTGTGAGTCATTAATCCGTGCGGTGATGCTAGGACCACACTGAGCCTGCTGCAGCTGTCTGACTGTAATCTGTCAGGTTACTGCAGGTGATGCTATCTGTATACTTTATGTGAGGAGGAGGCTCCACATCTTTATAAAGCTCTGCTGTCATCACGTCTGTGCCAGCACAGTTACTCACTTGCTGACAGACTCTGTCTTTACATCCTTACTTATCGATCAGCTAAGTGAATCCATATAAACACAGCTCACATTTAACAAGTCCTGATGTTTCTGAGTTACAGAAATGAAAGTCAGCTGTTGAGCTTGTTTGCTTGTTTCATGCTGATGTAAACATCAGCAGAGAAGCGTGTGATGACCAGACTCTATCAGCACTTGTGTCCCTGCACAGAGAATGAGCTGAATTAAAGAGGAATTCGATTTCATTCACGTTGCACATGAACACCTGCAGTTTGTTGTGACCTCGTTACCATCAGTTCTGACCAGATCCGGTTTAGTGACGCTGCTGTGAAGAAGCTCCTGAGAACTAACCAGCTGATGGACCATGGGTTAAGGTTAGGCTCCTCCCCCTCTGACTCACCTCACACATGACGCTGCCGCTGGCGTCCGTCAGCCTGTACTCTCCGTCAGGGCCTTCTCTCAGACAGCCAATCAGCAGCAGGTTGACCCTCGGCAGCGCCCTCTGACCCGGCACGGCGAGCTCCGCCTCCCTGGCCCAGGCTCTCTGCTGATTGGTGCTCCAGGACAGGTTGCTGACGCAGGCCAGGTGCTGCTGGGAGACGAGCTGGGAGACGGACAGCAGCCTGCGGACAGACGGGAGGACAGCGGTAAGGCCAGGTCACGTGACCTGCGACAGCGATGATGTCAGCGGGCGTTACCTGTAGCTGACAGGTAAGCTGTGGGCCACACACATCTGCTGCTGGATCGCCTGCACCGCACACATGCTCAGATCGAAGAGGCTGAGGTCACCGTGGTTACCTGGGAAAACAAAGTTTAAAGGGTAAACACAAACATAAACAACTGAAGCCCCGCCCACTGAGAACACCTGAAGTGGACACCAGAGCTGGTGTGTCAACAGGTGGGACCACCTGAGGAAGCAGCTGCTCTTCATCCTCAGACTCTTAGTCCTCCCTGTTCCTCACTGACAGTCGGTCACCTTCATGGCTCTGACCTTTGAACCACACTCACATCTACACACTGGACTGCTCTGATGACACCTGTGAGGGCAGGTGAGCCCTGCTTTCACTGTTTAAATAATGGTTTAAATAGTATTTGGTTTCATAAGTGAACATCGTCATTAAGGATTTAAAGTACAGCTGATTTATCAGCCAGCTGTTTCAAACAAACAGGAACTCACCTGTCTGCGAGGGGGCGGAGCTACACACCACAGGACTCAGGTGTTCAGAGATGGAGGTGAAGATGTTCTTTAACCACAGGGACTCCTAAAGAAACAAAGCAGCAGGTCGGAGGTCACAATAATAAATGTAAAACAGGCTCACATCCTTATATTCTCTTTTCTGTGTGGATTTCTGCTATAGAATTAGCTCGAAACAGCGATCGGCTGCTGCTCTGCCTACGTCATGACGCAGACAGTCTACGTACGCAGGGCTGTGCGTGTACGTAGACTGTTATTTATCGCTCAGTTCGGGCAAACAGGGTCAGACTGGGACTCACCGCCTCGGTGCTGGGCTTGACCCGGTCCAGGAGCTCCTGCAGGGGGTCCATGTCTTCGCTCCGGGTGCCGGTTTCTCCCCCTGCTGACAAACTCCCGCTCACGGCTTTCAAACAGCTTCCGGTCCTCCTCCTGTTGATGTCCTCCCTCTGACCGTCGCCCCCGTGTTCCCGCCTCTTACCGTTCATAAAGCCGCCATGATGCCCTACCGTCCTACTTTGTTTACTTTTGTTCTGTATTTTAAACAAATCATCAAACTTATTAAACTGACTAGTCTCTGCTCACGCAGGATCTCTACCGCGCATGTGCGGAACAACTTTTCCCTACCCTGCATTTCACAATAAAAGCCCTTCACGTTCACATACACTCAGTGGTCTCCTACCTCCTTTCCTAAGCACTTTTCCTTGTTAGAAACGTTGTGAGGTGCAGGAAATGTGTTTAGGAGATGTGATAAGAACTCAGGAAAGGAAACAGCTGTGTTTGAACTACAAGTCGATCACGTGACTCCAGCCCAGCGTGTTCTCAGCCTGATTAGTGCAGGTGAAGAACATGCTTTTATTATGAAGGGGTCAGGCTTCCTGCTGAGGCTCAGGGTCATGTGACTGACAGCACCTTTTGCAGCTCACCTGACGCCACAAGGTGTTTCCTTTTCAGGAGGATGACACCGTGCGAACCTCGGGAATCTCCAACAAAAACACATTTCTGTCAAGTGGAAACTTTAAAATAAAATAAAATTATATCAAACTGAAGGTTTGTCACTGTTTTTTGTTCACTTTTTATCCAGGCTGCAGGTGTCTCAGTGGAAAAATAGAGCGTGGCTGAGCGCACCTGTGCAGACCAGTGATACAGTTTAAGATCAGAGAATTGTAACCCCCTCTTTCATATGGCAGGTACAACAAGCCAAGTCTTCATCTAGGACCTTTGTTATTCCAAATTAACCAATTAAAGATATCGTTTAACTTCTGAAAGGATTCTTTTGGAGGAGGCAGAGGACGTGACTCAATATAAAAACTTTGCATAACCTTTCATCCTTGTTCAGGAATAGGACGGAGGAGGATTTTGAATCATTTATAGCCAGAAAATCGTCTAAATAGCTCCATTTGTAGCATTAATTTTGCAACTTGGCTAACAGACAGCCAGTCTAGGGCCTAGGGCCAATCTCTGCTCTCGATCTCCTAACTGGAAACCAAATAGTACAGCTCTCATTGTAAGTGTCATCACCAGAGGTTCCAGTCAGAATAAATAGCATTGGAGATAACGGGCACCCCTGATGAGTGGAACACTCCAATGTTACGGGTTTAGAAACTATTGTTTGTTACAAAAGTTGAACCCATCTGAGAAAATGATTTCCAAATCCATATCTTGGGAGAAGGTTAAATAAATCTGACCAGTCTATTCTGTCCGAGGCCTGACGAGCGTCCAGTGATAATAAAGCTGCATCGTTAGCATCACATCTCTCATGAATTATATGAGAACCCTTCTTATATTGTGAAACCCTTGATGCTTTGGTACAAAGTGAATCAAATGTGGGATCCAAGGCTCTGATCTTCATGCTAAACATTTAAAGTATTTTAGTGTCAACCCCCGTCAGACTCTAAATGATGAGTGTTCTGCAGGTTTAGCAGGTTTCTCAGTACTCACTGCCTGTCTCACAGTGGGTGGAGAGCCTCCGTGTGATATGCCTCTACATACATGTTAAAAAGTGGAATTATTCTTTCTTCTGGGAAGGTTTTGTAAAGTCAGAAAGCCATCTGGCCCAGGTGCCTTACCACACAGCAAATCCAACATGTCCAAATGAAGACTGTCAGATTTGATTTCAGCTCTTTTAAAGTGTCTTTATAAGTTAATTTAACTCTTATTGGAGAGTTGGAACGTTAACTCTGACTTAGTGTTGAATACCAAATCTGTCTGGAGTTGATCATTCAACACTTATTCATGCTAACTAGGTGTTAAGAGTTTATATACTAACCCCCACAGAGGATTTTAGTTTAACTACATCAGAGTTATCTTCTAATTCATTCTGTGAATTTTACTGTTCTGAATTTCTAGAAATTCCTTTGGAAATAAACATTATTGCAAAGAGGACTGCATCAGCTGAGGCAACATGGTGTCCTGTGAGCTCAATTTCCTTTTAATCAGAAAAGGTCAGACACAACAAAAGCCAAGCATCAAACAAAGGAAAAATAAAGACAAGTCAAATGTCCAGCCAAAGGATTTATGGGAGACTCCATCAGGGATGGACCGAGTCAACCGGAGCCACAGCTGGACTGGCCAGAGTGGCAACAAGTTCATCAGACCTCTGTGTTGGGCAGGTTTGGGGAGTGTCTGTGATGATAAAGCCACGACTCTGAAGACGACTGCAGAGTTTGGTGCAAGATGTTGCGTCCTTGCAAAACTCCTGCAGCTCCGAGAAGCTCCAGAGTCGACCTTCCCTGGAAAACAGCTTCTGGGAGGCTTTAGCTCTGGAAGCTTCTTGCTCCCTCTCCTGTGCTGTGCCGTGTTTCAGGCACACTCCGCTCAGGTGATTCCAAATGAACAGCTGGGGCTTGTTGCACAGCAGGCAGTACACAATGTTTTTCTCCATGTTGTTTGGACTGCAAATACAAAGAGAGAGACAAACTCTGCACATCACTTTATAGCACCAGTAGCGTGTCTCGGTATGATGCAAAGCTAGCTATGTCGCTACACTGGACACCGAGCAGTACCTACTTTAAAACTGAACCTTTGTTGATCCTCTGCTGTTTCTCCAAAGCACACAATGTTCTGCACAAAGACATTTAACTTTAGCACATGTATAAAACATGCACGCACACCAGCAGTTCGTTCAGCTAAAAGAAACGCTTCATAGAAACCATTTCTACAACCAGCAAACGCAAAGAAAACAAGCCATGACTAAAACAGCAGTTACGTAAATGAGCAGAAGTTGCTAAACAAACAAAACTGAACCAGAAAGTCTCCAGACATCATGTAACCACTGTTTGACAAACGGTCCTACCGTAGGATGATGTTACAGTGATGTCTGACAAACCATCCCACTTAACCGAAGCTGCAAATTCGATAGTTTTGTGCCAAAAGCAGATGGCGTTTTCACTTTAAAATGAACAAACATTCACAAAGGCTTAAAACAATATAGTATCCAAGTCAATAACATGCTAATACTTCCAAGTATGAACACGGAGTAGCGTTAAATCACCCGGTGTTCCAGATTAACTGGTGACGGTGGAACAGATGGTGGATTTTTTAATATTTTGTTGTTAACAGCAACAAGACTGGCGGAGTGTGTCTGAGGGAACCTCACAAATGTCACAGCAACACACTGCAGTGGAACCCCGACTTACGAAATTAATCTGTTCCCGACGGTTTTTCGTAAATCGAAGCAGCCATCGCGCCTTTTGAGTGAGAAGATGCTGGCTGGAGACGAAGTTCTTGGTGGCGGAGGTGGTGGAGGCTGAAGAAAGCATACGTATGCATGCATACATACATACAGCACCACCACGGGGGAAACTGGCATAACATTAAGGTGTAAAGTTGTTGATTTTTTAATTCAAAGATTAATCAGGCTTTAAACATCAGGAGGTAGTGCAACAGACACTGAAGTGCACATTAAAGACCAGAGAGAACATTATTTTTATTAACAAAAAGTTTTAATCCACCAACAGCCCTGACATCTAAAACACTACAAGTAAAAAAGAAAGGCAACAAAAAACAATTCAGACATTTTTACACAATTAGTAACACTTCAGCTTTCTTTGTAATGTCTGCTTGTATTTTAAGAAGTATCGCATTTGGGTAAAAACATTACCAATAACTCAAAATTAGAGGAATAAGTGTATATATGTGTCAGCTGTATGCATGCATACATATGCTGCATGTAGGCACACTTTCACCTGAAGGTTGACTTGTTGCTGGCCTCTTTGTGAAAAATCTATCCAACGACGTCTGTCTCTGTCTACTTTTCAAAATGGATCTGAAGTGGGAGATGTCAACAAAATGCTCTATAGCATGAGCGGTAAAGGTCTTTTCAGGGTGATTGTCCTTGATATCGGCCGATGGTATGACGGCCTCCTCCTCGCTGAATTGTTGCTGTACTGATGAGTGCAGCATCGCCTCCAACTCTTGCAGCTCTGCCGTTGACAGCTCCTCTCGATGTTCATGCACAAGGTCGTTTATATCCTCCTCGTCAACCTGCAGTCCCAGGGCGGTGCCGAGATTTACGATCTCCTCAACCTTGACTACAGGTTGAGGTTCCCCCTCAAAGCCTTCAAAATCTCGAGGGGCAACAGCATCAGACCACAGCTTCCTCCAAGCAGAATTTAGCGTTCGACGACTCACCTCCCGCCATGCCAAAGAAATCAACTTGAGGCATGCAACGATGTCGAAATGATATTTCCAAAACTCCCTGAGGCTGAGCTGCGTACTCTCTGTTATGTCCGAACACCGTTTGAACATGTGTTTCGTGTACAGTCTCTTTAAATTAGAGGTCACTTGCTGGTCCATGGGCTGGAGGAGAGGGGTCGTGTTGGGAGGGAGGAAGAGAACCTTGATGAACGAGAACTCCTCCAGGATATCGTCCTCGAGGCCAGAGGGGTGGGCGTTATCGATGATCAGAGGGCACTTCATGGGGAGCTCGTTCTCCTCGAGGAACTTCTTGACAGCAGGGCCAAAAACCAAGTTGACCCATTCGACAAAGAACTGTCGGGTCACCCAGGCCTTGGGGTTGGACCTCCACATAACCTCGAGCCTCTCCTTTAAAATTTTGTGTTTCTTGAAGGCACGCGGATTTTCTGAGTGGTACACTAGGAGTGGCTTGACCTTACAGTCCCACTGGCATTAGCACACAGGGCGAGGGTGGAGACGGTCCTTCATGGGCTTGTGGCCTGGCATCTTTATTTCCTCCGCGGTGATGTACGTACGCCGCGGCATCTTTTTTCAGAAGAGGCCAGTCTCGTCACAGTTGAATACCTGCTGGGGGATGTAGCCTTCTTGATTTATAAGTTCAAATTTTTTAACAAATTCTTCGGCAGCCTTGTGATTGGAACTTGCTGCCTCGCCGTGACGCACAACGGAGTGGTTGCCAGTCCTCTTCTTGAACCGATAAAACCACCCATGCGATGCCCTGAACTCTGGGGAGGTTAGGGGTGCCTCCTGCGAGGACGTCGATGCCGTTGGCTGCTCATTGGAAGCTGCCTTACTTACTAAATCATTATAAATTGAGGACGCCTTCTCGCAAATGACAGTCTCTGTGGGGGTATTGCCAGTCTCTCCCTTGTCTTTAATCCAAACAAGGAGAAGCCTTTCCATCTCGTCGTGTATGGGGGTCCTCCTTTTGGACATGATGGTGGTGCCCTTTGAAGGTTTACCTGCTTTGATGACTTCTTTTTGTTTTAGAATTGTTCCAATGGTCGAAGGATTTCGGCATACTCGCGTGCAATAGCACAAAGTTTCACACCTCGCTCATATTTATCAATAATTTCTCTCTTTGTTTTCATCGACAGTACTTTACGCTAGGGCTGGGTTTTTATAATCGATTCATCGATTAAAATCGATTCTGGCTTGGATAACGTAAAATCGATTCATTAAAATCCTGAATCGATTTTTAATATAAATTTATTTTGCCCGAAATGCCAGAATCTCAGGTGACATCTCACAAAATTTCAAGAACCACCAAACAGTAAATGAGAGCAGGTACAGGACTCTGCACATAGACTTAAACACACAGCGCGACCCGCGGATCAGAATCAGTTAGATGGCGCCTTTCTCACGGTCGGGGCTGAAAGCCGACAGCTCGCTGATTCTGATCTGTCGGCGGGTCGGCGCTTTGTGTTCACGCCCTTTATGCGCTGATTCTAAAGCTGTTAGTTTGATCTCTCTCCAAACAATATTGACCGAACCAGCAGCAAAAGAAGATCCAAACGCTTCACATAAACATCGTCATGAATTCACTTTTACTGTTTTGCTTCCATCGCGATGCGCAGCTAGCTCTCTCTCTCTCTCTATACTTCAAGAACAGTTTCCCTTTCTTCATTATTCGCTTGCTTGTTACGCACAAGTCTACTGTTGCTTACAGCACTGTCAGCCGCTGTTTTTTTCCCTTTTACATTCTTCCGAAAAGAAAACCTCATTTCTGCTGTTCAATACTGAACAAATTTTAACTTTTTAAAATTATTCAAAATGCAAAACGCTTAACCGTGTCTCTAATAAAACCGCTGTAACGTCAGAGGTAATGTTCATATGTTGATTAATGGTTTTCTTTCGTTTTTGATGTACTGCAGAATATTTTAATAAAATCCCAGAACAGGAAAACCTCCTTCATGTTTTTCTGTGTTTTATCCTCAGCTACTTTGACACAAAGGCCTCTGCTGTGACGCTCACACCTGTGATAAAGTCTTGCGTGTGTCAGCTTCCTTTTTATTGATACAAAAATATGTAAATGTACTGATCTGAATTATATTTCTGACTGTCAAAATTTCCCAGATTTAAATCGAATCGAACTAAATCGAATCGATTCGGGACCTTGTGAATCGGAATTGAATTGATTCTAGAAATCAGTGACGATACCCAGCCCTACTTTACGCTTCATTTTGCTAGCTGCGTGGTTCAAGTGGAACAGCGAAGCGCAGGTGTCACTACCCGATCCGTACCGGAAACCCGATCGGTACCCCGCATGCGCGAAAGGTGTCTACTTCCGGTCGAAGCATTTTACGATAGTTACAGGTCAGAGTATCTGTTAAGATGTTAAGAATAACAAGTATCTCTTAACATGTTTCCGCTAATGAAACATTTAATATAATGTAGACAAAAATAAAAAAATTAAAAGATAGTGACGGATCGGGACTCCCGATCCTTACTGCGCATGTGCAAAGTCAGACCGTACAAATCGGTTCTACCCGATCCGTACCGCGCATGTGCAGGGGTTTTCTTCTTCTTCTGTTCCTTTAATGGCAGTGTACTCCCCAGTGTACGAGGATACCGCCACCTGCTGACTGAGCGAATGAACCCTATTGTAAACTGAATTAGCGTCATTACAAACGTGTGTTAAATTTGATTTAGTGATAATCGAGTGTGTTTATGCTTGTCTGTGTGGAGAGGATTGTTGGAAAAGTGATGATAATGTCTGCTATCACTGTCAATTGCCAGTAAACACTTCATCTGGCTGCTGAATCTTCACGTGACATATTATAAAGTCTGTATTATTAACTCTGTCATTAGGCACCATTCTTCTTATTTTACGGCGCTGTTGTTCAATCGGGGAACGCTTTCTGTTGAGGAGAAAAGCAAAAATTTGTTGCGGATACGGATTATTCATTGTTTAAATGTCCTGGTAGTCGAAAAGGAGGCAGAGCTGCTGAGAAATGCTAGGAGCTAACTGGGCGCTAACCGTATCATTCAAATATATTGAATGTCGCAATGTTTGCAAAGAGAGGAAGTGACATAAGATTTGCGCATGCGGGGTACCGATCGGGTTTCCGGTACGGATCGGGTAGTGACAGCAAGTACGGAAGCCAAGGGGTTGTCACATGATTTGGAAGGCACTGTGGGCATTGAAGGCTCAGCCAATCAGAGCCAGCGGATTTCGTTACGCGGGCATTTTGCCGTAACACGGGCAGAAGTATTGCCGTTCAGTGCCTTCGTAACTTGAACTTTTCGTAAGTCGGGGCTCCACTGTATTCTGCATTAGCCAAGTCGCTAGCATTAGCATCCATCAACCTGCAGCCTAAAGCCACAGTGTACACACAATGACCCGCATCCTGATGTGCGAATGACCGAACAACAGCCTGTACTGTGAGGTGCGCCGTGCACATTCATTGTAATGTTTACTAACCTGAGGCAGTGAAGCTGCTGTCAGCCTGGGTAACAAGTAGACGAAAACACAATAATCTTCTTTAAACCGTGAACACAAACGACACACATGCTGTGCTGGCGTTAGCTTCACAACAGGAAGTTCTTTCTGCGAAATTCTTCTTCTGCGCCCCAAAACACTGCTCGGTACCACCATCGCGCTCTGCGCCCTCTAGTGTCCGGATGTAGAATTGCATTTAATGCCTGAAACTCACAATCCAACAGGTTTCTGCAACGTTTTTAAATCACTGTAACGTTTGAACCGTTCGCTCAATTGAACCTAATACAATTGTTTCTGAAAGCAGAGACTCTGCGCTTTCTCTGCATTTAACTTTAGCGTGAATATGCATGCACACTTTGTTCACCTGATAGAAAAAGTCACATATAAAATTACCCGATACTTGAAAAAACACCAAAGTTAGCAGGTTTACTCTCGCTGTAGTTTCTCCGTAGCGTTACATTCACCTGGAAGTATGTCGGTTCTCAGTCATCCAGCTCAGCGTAGTGTAAGGAGCTGCTGATGGAGAGTCCCACATTTAGCCATATGGGAGAGTCCCCAAGAGGGTCATGGACCCCTAATCATCCTCTACCTAATCATATGAGCCGAGGTGTGAAGATAACAAAGCCAGCAGGCAGGGTGGCACCTTTGTCTCTCATGCACGAAGAGAGACGCCTCTGAAAAGGCCTCCAGGCCTCTTTAAGTGCAGTCACACCTGACAAAAAGGGATCTTAAAACTGGATTATAGATGTTCAACGATGGTCGTTCACACAGCACAAAAGCATTGCACATCTGCCTTTCACGAGCTGCCGTCTTCCAACAAAAAGCATTTACAATTCCTCATCAGCCGTCAAAGGGTTTCCCACAGCTCGCCTCCTGCCTCTGCACAGCCAGGGAGCTCCTAACGACCTCTGACCTCCTGTAGTTTGGAGTTATCAAAGTAACCCATGACAGTAATGTTTATGCTGAGAGATGGGCTTAATATGATGGAATAAAAATCAGGTCTGATTTTATAGAAATGCTGTTGAATGCATTAGCTTTAAAATAAGTGAGGAATGTGCTTTTCTATCTCCAGTGCACCCAGGAGGCATTTCTGCTGCACACAAAGGTAACTGAATGTCATTTCTTCTTTTCAGGGTGGAAATGTGTCCAGACTCTAACATGGACCCACGGGCCCCACCCTTGGGATTTATGAGGAACAGGGAAAATGATCGGGAGAGAAGCAACAGACTGACTGAAAGAACTGGAACGAGCTCGTATAGAATCAGCTAAACAATATTGTGGATGAACAAATAGAAGCTTAAACACCTCAGACAAAACTATTATAAAACGGCCCCAAAGCTAAAGAATAACAGCACGGAAACTGTGCAAACAGTTAGAAACATTAAAAATCCACCTGCTTATTGCTGCAAACCCAAAGATACAGAAGAATCCTTTTGGTCCTCCTTCATCACTTCCCTGCTCCTCCTCTGCCTCACCTCGTGCTCTCATCCTGGGTTTGCATTGAAAGTATCCCCACCTAATCCCTTATCTATGTAATGCTGAGCTTGCTAAACCTTTTTTATACTTTTTGTTTTATTGGTGACTCCAGAACTCGTGCAGCTGTTAGTGATCACAGCAAGTTTCCCAACCCCAGTTTTAGTTTCCACTCACCCTTTATTTACAGACAGACATCAGTAACATTGTCAGCTCTGTCTTGCCTGTTGATGGTCTTGTTTTCACATTTTGGGGTTAATCCTTTTAAATAAACTATAAAAACAATCCATGTGTCAGAGCCTCGTTTGTGCTGATTAGAGTCAAGTTTCTTTATTTGTCACATGCACAGTTATACAAATACAACACGCAGTGAAATCTATCCTGACACGCTCCTGCACTGTGAAGGGGACAGAAGAACATGATGTTATATACATTAAGTATAGCAAATATACTTTGATGTATATATTATATACACTGTAGGTGTTGGAGCTGTTATCGATGAAACACTGTCCTTCTCCCTGCCGTCTCTCTTCATGAGATCCTCCACCGATGGGCCAAAGTCGGCTGTCATTCCCAGAATGGTCCAGGTCTCTATCTTACAATGAAACACAGACCGATCTCTGCTTCCTCCTCTGCCTCCTTCATCCCCTCTGAGGATCCAGAAAAGGCTTCAAAGACTCTACTCCCTGTCAAAATTAGGGCTTAAAAAGTTTTCCCCCCCAATAAAGATTAAACCATAAGCTGGGAGGGCTGGGTTTGTTTGCTCTCACTGGTCTGATCGAGCATCCCTGACGTTTCACACTGGTTACCAGTTCTTCAGAGGGAAAAACACAGGTGGGAACAGGAGAGAAACAAGGCACAAGATAAACAGCTCCCCACGGGGTCACATGGGACTATTTCACACATGGTGTGTTCAAAAGCACATCATTAACCACGTACATTCTAAACCCTAACCAGCTTCACAACATCATTCACACTATATGAGGGTTAGTGTTGAGGAAAAGACTGCAGAAGCTGGTAATCCACAAGTGCACGGTGCTTCAGGAGACAGGTGGTCAGGAGCTGCTGAAAAGAAAGCTCACCATGGTAGGGACAGTGAGGAAGAACAAGCCTGAACTTCCCCCTCAGCTGGTATCAACCAGAGGAAGGACTCTCATCCAAATGTGCTTTCACTGACACACACACTCTTGTGTCATAAGTTCCCAAGAAGAATAGAAATGTCATCCTGACATCTTGTCGTCCTACACAAAGACGCCGCTGTCAGCACCACAGAGGACAGGAAGCCTCTGATGATCCAGGACTACAACAAGAACAAAGGAGGCGCTGAGAGCCTTGATAAGGTTTCATCCATCATACATTTTATTTTTATTTATGTGAATCATAGCATTTTTTATTGTTATATATAATATATATAATTATATATATTATTTATTATATTATATATATATAGATTCAATATTGTTCCTAATCTCTTATTTATTGTTCTTGTTATTACAGCTTAATGGTACAAACACCTGCAAGTGAATGACAGCACGCACGCACACACACACACACACACACACACACACACACACACACACACACACACACACACACACACACACACACACACACACACACACACACAGCACAAATTAGTTCTTAATTAATTAAGTAAGTAAGTAAAAGACAGCAAAGGAGTCGACCAAAAAGTCCACAGGGAACTTCTCCTGGTTTGGCAGCTTGTTGCTCTGAGCTGCTGCTGCTGGCTTTCTGCTGAGCTTCACGTCCGAACTGAGCAACCATCTCAGAGATGAAGGTGTTGACCCTCAGCTGAGGTCGAGTGTAGAAAGTCTCTTTACACATGGGACACTGACAGCTCTGACTCATGTCCCAGTGCTGACTGATGCAGGTTTTGCAGAAGTTGTGTCCACATGGTGTAGAGACTGGATCAGTGAACACAAGCTCCTCAGACTACTGACGCTTGTTTCTCTCTTTGTAAAATGAAATTTAAAGTGAATTTTGAATCAAATGTTTCTCTTCTTTCTCCCTCAGAGTGCAGACATGTCTGCTGCCAGCAATCTGCGATCTGAAGATCAGTTTCTGTGCTCCATCTGTCTGGATGGAGAGAAAAGCGTCTGGACTTCTTTGAGTTTCTTTTCATCACAGAAGCTTCTTCACCTCATCCTCAACACGGACAGAACCAAGGAATGAATACTGCACTTTTGGAAGAACCCCTGATAACACAACACTGAATATGCCACAGTCAGACTGATGGCAAACAAAAACACAGAACACTTAAAATAAACACTGCACTACTTCACCTCATTTTGAATGTACGATCGATTCACTGACTAATGTGCAACATACTCACAACAGACTTCTGTAACAGGTCCGTGAAAAATGTGCAATACTATAAGAGAACTACAAACGCTGTACAGTTTTTCCCCTTGTATATAGAAAATATTGCCATTGCCCCATTCCTGACTTTATTTCTATCCTTCTGCTTCTTCTGTCTTTATATTGTTATAGTATTATATTGTTATGTTGTTAGAGTGTGTGCAGTTTATTAAAGTGCAATTCGAAAATGTTTTTTGAAATGAAGACTTAAAAAGCGTTTTAAAAACCAGTTTATTAAATTGGAATTCAAAAATGAATTTACAAATACAGATTTTATTCTACAATTCATTAATTAAGTACAGAATTTCTTTATTTCGGTGCGCGTGGCTCTTGTGGTCCTCCATACGGCTGGACGGCGTCAACACGTTAACGAGCTAACTGCGCTAACGCACTAGTTCCCACCAGGGGCGATTCTAGGATCAGAGCTTTGGGGGTGCTGAGCACCCAGAGAGCTGCCCATCCAGGCAAGATAAACTTTACTCATCACGATGAGACGTCCTCCCCGTCTCTGTCAGTCCCTGCATCCTTAAATGTCTCCAGTTGTCCCGAGTTCCCTCTGTTCCTCATCGTCTGTTGTCTTCATCTCCATTTTCAGTCATAATAATTTTACCATCTCTGTGCAAGTCTGCAAATTTCTTTATTAAATCATAAGATTCTTAAATGCACCAAGTCTCTCTGTGCCTGAGTCCTCGTCACAAAACATGACATCACTGCTTTGTACATTTTAACACAATTGAATCCCACATTTGTGAAAGAAAAGCAAAACACTTTTTTTAAAGTCTGTAACAAAACCATCAAATCTGATAAAGGTTATTTAAATGCTGCTAAAGAAGAATGGATTGGAATTTAAATAAATATCCTAACCTTAATTACTGCGGGAGAATAATGAGTGATGCTCACAGTGAGTAAAAAGTAAACTGAGGGCATTTTTTGGACAGAGATTCACTTTTAATGTGTTTGTATAATACAATACAGATATATGACAAAAGACTCCGAGTCCTTGAAATGTGCAAAATATTATTAATACGTTAGAAAACCTGAGACACCTTGGCCTATGGTATGAAAAGATGTTTACTGCAGATACTTCTATGGCCCTGCAGATCTTTTCTTTTCTTTTATCCTATGTCGCCTCAGCTTGAGGTTGGTAAATCTGTCTATCACATTTTGGTGGTCAAGTCTCTCAAGCATCTCTTTCTCAACTGACATCACAGCCAGGTGCTGGAGTCTGCTTTGACCCATGGTCCTTCTCAGCCAGGTATGGAGCTGACTCACGCAGCTACTCAGCTACAGCTGCTAACTGGGTTTGTTAGGGCAACCTGAATAACAGTTTTCAGTGTGGGGAAGATCTGATTATCCAGAAGATTGCACAATGTTAACATATCTGGGATGGCACCAGCCTCACTCTTGAGCTTCAAAACGTTTTTGGCAACCGTGACTTCCTCTGACTGAAGCTCAACATGGTAATGCAGTGCCAGGGCTGACAGCCCAGTTTGTTTAGCAGACTCGGTATAGCAGCTTTAATATAGGGAGAACACAACTTCCAGATTGTATGAGTAAACTTAGTTGGGGTTTTTTCTTTGCCAGTTTAACAGTTTCTGTTGTGCCTGTCACTGTTTCCTGTCTGTTTTCTTACCTGGTTCTTCCTGACCTTGTACTTTCTCCTCATGTTCTCCTCTTTCCTCTCTCCCTCTTTGGACTGACAATCAAACACAAATAGGTTGTATTCAATTAGATTAAAAAAAAGTATTATTAAGATCACTAATAAAAAAAGTCCTCTCTCAGTTTACTTTCAACCAAAAGGCAAATAACCAAAGCAGGAAGGCGGCCGGGCCAGATGGAGTGCTGGGCCGGGTGCTAAAAGACTGTGCTGCGGACCTGGCGGACGTCTTCACCTCTATATATAACACCTCGTTGTCCTGTTCACTGGTACCATCCTGTTTCAAAGCAGCAACCATCGTTCCCATCCCAAAACAGTCAAATGTCACATGTCTGAACGATTTCAGACCTGTGGCACTCACCCCCATTCCCGCCAAATGCCTGGAGAGACTGGTCATTAAACACATCAGAGCTGCTTTTCCACCATCCCTGGACTCGCACCAGTTTGCATACAGGGAGAACCGGTCAACCGAGGATGCGATCGCCACAGTGCTGCACACATTACTAAAGCACTTGGAACACAGGAACACCTATGCACGGCTCCTCTTTGTAGACTACAGCTCGGCTTTTAATACCATCCGGCCATACAAACTACGTCCCAAACTCCACCAACTGGGACTTAACTCCTCTCTGTGCAACTGGATTGTGGACTTCCTCACTAACCGTAGACAGAGTGTCAGAGTGGGTAAGAACACCTCTTCCACCCTTGTGGTCAACACCGGTGCCCCTCAGGGGTGTGTTCTGAGCCCTCTGCTATACACTCTCTTCACCCATGACTGTATTTCCTCCTGCGCGTCCAATCTCATTGTTAAGTTTGCAGATGACACTACAGTGCTCGGACTTATATCCAACAATGATGAGACAAACTATAGGACAGAGGTGCAACAACTAGAGTCATGGTGCCACGACAATAACTTGGTCTTAAACACCAAAAAGACCAAGGAGATCATTGTAGATTTCCGGAAGAAGGGTCATAACAACCATCTGCCTCTCTTCATTGGCAGTGAGGCGGTGGAGAGGGTGAGCAGTTTTAAATTCTTGGGGGTAACTGTGACCGAGGACCTGTCCTGGGGCAACCATATCACCTCAGTTGTACGGAAGGCCCAACAGCGCCTCTACTACCTGAGGAGACTGCGGAGCGCACACATTCCCAGATCTCTGATGCTGAACTTCTACAACTGTGCCATCAGCAGCGTTCTGACGTATGGATTTCTAGTGTGGTTCCCCAGCTGCACCAAGGCCGATCAGCAAGCACTCCAGCGGGTGGTGAAAGAAGCTGGCAGAATTATTGGAACAAGTCTGCCAGAGATCAGTAATATCTTCCCCACTCGCTGTCTGAGGAGGGTGCACAGTATCCTGCGGGACCAACATCACCCTGCGCGCCACCTTTTCCATCTGCTGCCCTCAGGGAGAAGGTACAGGTCTATACAGGCCAGAACATCCAGACTGGCCAACAGCCTGTATCCACAGGCTGTGAGGCTCCTGAACTCTCTGCCCCCCTCTCACGGACAATAACCATATCCAACTTCTTAATAGCAATGAACTGGTCTGCATTGGTGCATCATATCTTTATTCTCTTCCCCCTCCTGCCCCCCCCTCTTTCTTAAATAGATAACTATCATATCTGATATCATATCTCACAGTACAATAATATTGAATGGGTTGCATTGTTGTATTTTGTCATGTTTCTCAGGTCTTTGTCTGAATTTCTACGAACATTATTGCTAAGGATTGTCTTATTGCATTGGAGTCACACTGGGTTAAATATGTACACTTGGGTTTTAAGGGGTATTTATTATTTTCTTCTTTTTTTTTGGGTTGTATGGAAGCCCCAAACGCAATTTCATTGTTCTTGACAATGACAATAAATAATACTACTACTACACATGTACATCTAATAAAGGATATAAATACTGAAACACTGATCCAACACTTTTACCTGAATGTGGCTCCTGTTTTTGAAAAAACTTCCTCATATCCATTATGAACCTGGCTGTCTCTCTGTACACAAACACACACGCACACAACAGGAGTTATAAGGTTAATGCACATATGACAAAATAACCAGTTTCTCTGATTACACTTCAAACAGGACAGTGGTAACAGCAGCAGCATGTTAAGTTTTAGATTTTAAATAGGCTGTATAAATTTCAATGGGAGCAACAGGACGGTCAAATATGGCTGATTTTACTACAGAGCAGGACGGATTGTAGGGCAGCAAACATAGTCGGGAAACACGTTTTTAACCCAGCAGGTAGTGATGGCCCGCTTGAAGCTGGCGCTCCGGAGCGTGTGTCGAAAAAAACAACACACTGGTTCAGAAGCACTGTGTCGAGGCTTGCTTCGTTTGGCAAAAGTCACGTGACCAGTGACGTCCGAAGCTTCATTACGCACGTAACTGCTTCGGTACCTGATTCAAACAGATATAAGGAAGTGAATCATCCACGGGATTCGTGGAGTGTGTTGATGGTGACAGATAGTGACGAGGTGATCATTCCACTGACAGATATGGAGCCAGCGAGGAAGAGAGGACGTTCTGGCGTGTGGGAATATTTTGAGTTGATTTTGCTCAATTCATTTTATCTGCCGAAGTGAAAAACTTGAAATGTCCAAAATCATGTTTTCATAATGTAAATATCATTACAGCATATGACTTTAGGAACACTTCCATGTGAATTAAAGCTGATGAAGACTACAAAAATGTATTTGACACTATACGTACATTACATTGCTACAGTTTAGAAAATCATTTTGTTTATTGTTTCTAGGTGATAGTCTGCAGGACCCAGGAATACCTGCATATCTACCAGCTTGCAGTGTAGTTCCTGCACTCCACAGCCTCTTCTGTTCCATGCAAGTGGATTTTCTCCAAGGCAGGAGAAACTATTTCTAAGAAAAGAAACAGACTCAGCCAGCGCACAGTAACACTAATCCTCTTTTTAAATGTAAATAACAAAAGGGCTACCTGACATAGATCATGTTTTTACTTTGCAAGTTCTTGATTAGGGGTGGGTTTTGATTATCGCTTTTCTGATTACAATCCATGCTAAATTGAATAAAGTGATATTGATTCATTACAATCCCGTGTCGATTTGTAAATTAACGTTATTATGCCTGAAACGCCAGCATCTCAGGTTAAACCTCACAACATGTCGTCAAACACCATGCAGCTAAAACAGTAACTGGGAGCAGGTTTACGGATTCTGCATACAAACGTGAACACAGAGCGCGGACCCGACGCGTCAGAGTCAGATTTTGGTGCGTCGTCGGGTCCGCGCTGTGTTTGCCTCTTTTTTTTTCGCTGGCTTCTGCAGCTGCAGGTTTCATAACTCTCTGTTTACATCTCTAATTAAGTCTCACATGTGTCAGCTTTCTTTTAATAGATACGAAATTATGGATATATACTGTTAAATGATCAGAATTGTAATATTTCTGACTGAGGCAAAACTTTCCAGATTCCAATCAAATTGAATCGGATCCTGTATCGAATCAAAATGATTCTACAAATCAGTGACGATGCAGCCGTACTCAGCTTCCTAAGCATTTTCCCTTTCCAGTTCACAATCAATCCCACCCCTAGGTCAAAAATATGTATAGGACAATTGGCCTCATCTAATATTTTGTATGAACCTGTCCAGCTGTCCAGTGATTAAACGACAAGTAGATGGAGGCAGGACTTCACAGCAGGGGCATACTCCATAATGTGCTGTGCATTCTCATATGTATATTATATATATTGCTCACTTATTGTATTTACCAACATCAAGGAGTTATGAGCAGAGAAAGGCCACACCATAGTGCATGTTTAAATAGGGAAAGTTTATTGATCAAAATGTATTACGCAGATACGCATTACATTTTTTCAGCCCCCCAATCGAGAAAACAAAACCAATTACATGTTCAAAGCAACGGAACGGTGGCCCAATATCAGAGAGAACTCCACTCTTGAGTGAGCAGCGATGATTGAGCAGTCCGTTTTATTTTGCAGATTCAAGCTGCTCTTCAAAATTTTCACCACCAGATGTCACCGGAGAGGACTGTGTTGAAAAGCTTCGAGTAATGAACCGTTTTTCAATACAAGCTTCAGTGCTTCGGAAAGCTTCATTTGGCCATCACTACCAGCAGGTTACCTGGTGTAATGTTTTTCAGGTAAACAGAAACATGGTCTGACTCCTACCAACTATATAAAGAGTAACTGAAGGTTAAATGCAGCTAATATGTCCTGTTTTAAACCAGACACTTATGTCTCCGCTCCGCTGCGTCTCAGGTCTCAGCCTCTGCGCCAGAGCCAGAGCAGGGGAGAGGCCAGCTGGAACAAACCATTTTGGGAGGGGGGAGGGGTTATCTATACTTTTGTTGTTAAAATGTTCCATCTCAATTAAGTACTGTATGCTTTTGTAACGATGTAAAAGAATGGATATGGTTTTGTTGTTGTTAAATTCCTGTTAAACTTGGGATCTCAACCATGGGTTTATTTTGAAACTTTTATTTTGAAAATCCGCAGCGGAAGTCTGCTACTGGTAAACGGGTCTTTCCTAAGCTTATCCGTTAGTAGCAATGAAGCTTTTGCTGTGGTAAGTTCTTCCTCAGTCCGCCCTGACTCAACATGAGTTTAAAACATATTTGAAGATCCTCATTGAGGTTAACATGACAGTGCATTAACAGCATGAACTGCCCCTCCAGTAGCATCTGAGTAGATTCAGTTTTATGACCTTGTTTTGCAATTAATTGGTTAGGCGGTAGGAAAAATGGACACGCTGAGCTAGCGGCTAACAGCTAGAGGAGGCTGTCGTGTCTAATACTGTGAAACTTCTCTTGATAGTTTGGGCGGGATCCTGTTGCTGGAAACCCATGGTTATTCATGTCCCATGTTATTGCAGGTATGTGTATTTGAAACATGTATTTGGTTGAGCTGCAGGCTAATTCTGTTTAAGAAATACTGCTTATTAAGTTTTGCCCAGTAGATGGCAGCATCGTTTCATTTACTATTGTACATGAAAGGAAATTTTGGATTTGGTCTGGAAGTTTATTTATATTTACATGAATGTGCATTTAAGAGAATTAATTTCTCTTTTTTTACCTAAACCACAATGAAGTAATATTTTTATTTTATTTTCCGCAATAAGTTTTGTTGCCATTTTATTTTTCAATCAATATTTGTTTTTTTTATTTATTTTAAGAAAACTAAGAGTTCCACTATACGATCATTTGTTTATCCGTGAGTAGCAATGAAGCTTTTGCTGTGTTTGGGCGGAGTCCTGTTGCTGGAAACCCATGGTTATTCATGTCCCATGTTATTGCAGAGACCCACTAAAGGGGAATAAACCACGCCTGAGCTCTACCCATCTGAAGTCCAGCGAGTTTTACTCATACAGCACCGGACATGGAGACTGAGGGGGGTTACATTGGTGCCGTGAGCCGTCAATCATCTGTTTGGACGGTCGACTCCTCTCAGCGACGTGGGGCCAGTTTCAACGCTGCACATTTGTGATTTATTGTTGTTCTTTCTGACACATCTTTTTTAAAGGAACAAATATAGCATTTTTGTTTTATTCTAGTCGCTGTGATGGACATCACAGAGGAGGGATCGAGTACTCCTAATTGGGGCTGGGACAACGCGTCGACGTAATCGATTACGTCGACGCGTAAAATACGTCGACGTAAAACAATTTCCCTCGATGCGTCGTCACTTTCAAAAACAGACATGGCGGCAGCGAGTAGCGGTAACATGAGTGAGGCAGTCGCAGTCGACTTAAACCACTGCACCCGAACACGCAGCTCTACAGTATGGGGATATTTTAACCGAAAAGGAAGTGATTCAGTCGTTTGCCGGCTTTGTGAGGTGGAAATGGCCTATCATAAAAGCACGACGGCTATGCACCAGCACCTCAAACGACGACATCCAGGAGCAGCTTCTGCAAAGGACAAACCACCGTAAGTTTTCAACTTTTTTACTAACGCTAGTTTTTACCCGTTAATTCATCCAGACCCCCCCCCCCCAGACATACACTCACTCATAGACAGAGATAAACACCCAACCTCCATAAATACAAAACTAATTTAAGCTGCTTAGCAGTAACATATAGCAGCTGCTGTTTAGTTGTTGTTTTTTTTATTTGTGGCCCATGCTGGCAAAATGAGTCTGAATGCGCGCAGGCTGATTATCAGAATCGGCGAAAGACGAAAATGTGAGACAGCGAATTGGCCGCAGGAGAAATGTTAACAAGGATAATGCACCACCTGCTAAACGTAGCCGTCGTGGACACTGTTACAACATTGTTAAAGTGCTTGCAAAAGCAAAATGACAACGAACTCTTGATTTGTCAAGTTTAATGTCTTTCATCCTATTTGAACGCTGTTTTTATACATAATGCTTCTCCAGCTTGATCTTATAGGTCAAAGTTATGCCATCTAATGGCTAGAAAGCAGTGCACCAGTAAAGGTGCCATCAGCTATGGCTGTTTAAACGCTATTTTTTGCAGTTATTTTTTGCAGCCATATCATATGTTCAACATTGGTGATTATCATTAATCTCTTACTGTTATGCTATGATAGCACATGGCATAACAGTAAGGCACATACATGGTTTATATATATCTATATATATCAACCAGATCCTTATCTAATTATTTTGATATTATGCTTTCCATATAATTATTTTGTAATTATTCGAATTCATCTGTGTGCTATGTGTGATTTATGATTTCAGGAACAAACAGAAAAGTCTGGAGGACTACTGTCAGAGAAGAAGTACACCATGCACCCCCCAGGAGGTGGCTGTACTTACTGAGAGCGTCTTAGCTGTGATTTTAAAAGACATGAGACCACTTGCTGTGGTTGAGGGTGAGGGATTCAAAGAAATGCTGACCACTTTCCAACCAGGATACACTCTGCCGTCTAGGCGTCATTTTACAAGCATGATGGAGAGAAAAGTTCCTGTTTGATCCAAACAGCTTTTTGAGACAGTAACCCGCCTTTGTTGCATCTAGGCTGGATTGTTGTAACGCACTTTATTGTGGGGTTACTGATGCATCCATTATGAGTCTGCAGCTTGTGCTGCAGCACGTCTTTAACTGCAACAAGTCTGAGCACATTAGCCCATTTTAATTTCACTCCACTCCCTGCCTGTACATGTGAGGCTCGTTTAAAGTCTTTTATTTGTCTTTAATCTCTTAATGGGACTGCACGTGCTGTGAAACAATTCATTCACAAGCTTTAGTGCTACTTCAGGAAGTGCTTCCTGCTGCTCTCCATCAGTCTGGATGACGAGTCTTCAGCCTGAACTCACCTGTGAGCCACAAGAGCCCAAACATGGTTTGTATTTCACCTTCATGCAGTTGTGTTTATAGTGTACATGTTAGTTATTAATGCAGTCTGCACTCCTCTCTCACACAATGTCAGCCTGACTTTGTCTTTAACCAGCTTCATTTCTACTTTACTGTAAATATAAAAGTTCCTGCACTACATCACAGTATGAGACCCTTACCTGTGACTCTGTAACTGAATGTGTTTATTGTAGTCTGAACGAATGTATCGTTCTTTATCACGCTGCTGTTGGATCTGTAGAGTTAACCTGCAGCTTCTGTTAAAGACCTGGATGAGCTCTATTGGTTAAAAGGGCTTTGAGGGCTTTGACAACAACCTCACCACTGAGCTGATGGAGCCTCTCGATGACTCGAAAGCTTAAAAACATTAAAGTCTACAGAGTCTCTGATCTGTTCACTCATCCATCAGTAATCTCCAATTCATTTTTGAGGTGAATGAATGAATGAAAGTGTGGAAACATGAATGCGACTGCCTGATAAACTCAAACTAGTCTCAATACAACAACATGCACTAAATGAAGAAACTAGGGAAGTGTAACAGAAACACAGAGCACACTCATGCTGTGTGAGAGATCACACAGCACGAGTGTGAAGCATGAAATGAACAACAGGAGACAATAAACACACAGCAGGAGAGAATCAGGACAACACAAAGTGCACGAGACCAGAGACTCACAATAACACAGAGACTAACCTCACACAGGTGCCCAAACAGAGACACCTGACTGACTTCATAACAGGGACACCAAAGGACAAAACTCACAGAGGACCAGGAGGACAAAAGAACCAGACGTCACCTACAAGAAGCCCAGAGACACAACACTGAGACGTCATGGTAACAGGAACCAGGAACATTTCACCAAAAACATGAAGAAGTTACAGAAACTCAAACACTGGACCTACGACCCCGACAGAGCCGAGCTGAAGGAGGAACACCATCAGGACGCCACACCCCCAACCGCACTGAAATAACCTGTAATGACAACATCCACAGACCAACCAGGAGAGAGCACAAAGAGCAGGACTGATCTCATTGGCTGGACGCTCGCTTCTATTTAAATCTAATGACAGCAGCTGCGTCACACCTGAACACGACACTTCTGCTCTCGTGATCTACAACTGTGACTTTAACGTCAGCGACACCAACATCTGACATTATTGTAACGACATGTTTCATTATGTCATCGTTTACAAGCTGCAGAGCAAACACGCTGAGGAGTCAGAGGTCAAAGGTCAGTGGTTTGATTCTCCTGTGAGCAGAGAGAGGATCTGAAAGTGCAGCAGGAAGTGTTGATCAGGAAGCTTTGGACAGTTTCAGACAGTAAAGGAGACTCTTTAATACGTCCTGATTCACACACAGTTACACAATGATGCCATCAATAACATGACCTGCTGCCATGTGTGGTTGCTGTGGGACACCAGGACCCCCTGACATCCCTGTAACAGACCCTCTGTGTGACGTCTCATCTAACCCATCAGCAAAGACACCAACAGTTCATCCACCCTCCTCTGGTCTCTGTGAGGAGCAGTGAGGGGCTCGTAGCGTCTCTGTGCTTTGACAAGATTTAAAGTCACCAACAGATTTTTGTGTCACTTTGAAACTGCACCACAATCTGAACGTGACAAGAACAATTCAATAGTAAAGCAAAGGGTTTAAGTTCTGTACGAGAGTTTAGATTTAGACGTTTGTCTCACTGGTGGATGCAGGCGATGCGTGCAGAGTGTCAGGCAGCAAAGTTACCTGTCAGACTGTCCAGTAGGTGGTGCAGAGGGTGGAGGGGATTCTTCATGATGATAACAGCTTGTTTAATCATCACAGCCTCAGCAACTCATCAGAGTAACACAGCAGCATACTCACACAGAGAGCACACACCCGATGAGATCAAAGGGAAGCTGGAGGCGTCTCTCAGTCAGTGCAGACAGCATGAAGGCTGCAGCTGCCTCCCTGCTCCTGCTCCTGAGTCCCACCTTCATCCTTTCACTCTCACAGCTCAGGAGGTCGAGCGGGCACCTGTTAAGACCCTGGAGGTTGGTAGTTTGACTCCTGGCGGCTCCAGGCTGCATGCTAAATATCCTCGGGCGGGACGCGAACACAAAGTTAGATGCATTGGACTGTGGATGTGTGTGCGTTAGACAGAAAGCACTTTGATAGAAAAAGCACAGAAAGAAGTGTTTGTGTGAGGCGAGTTTCATACAGCCAGTAAATATTGAGTAAAGTAAGAGTTCAGGTGGTGTAGAAGAGCACTACATGAGAACCAATCACAGCACAGACTCCAACAGGACAGGAGGCTTTCAGCCAGTTTGGACTGAGCAGCTGTCATTTCTACAAACCTGCCCAAATGTATGATGTGTTCAATGCTGTGATCATGATGTGCTGTTAGAGCCATTAGAGCAGGCTGTAGGTGTCGCAGGTGCAGTGGTTGGTATCATATCTCATTGATGTCATCAGTAGGAGGTAAGTGCACAGTGTCACTGACATGCAGCTGACACCATTTTTCTTTTGCCTGTCCTGACCTGTAACCATCAGAATAATCAGAACAATCTGAAAGCCAAGAAAAACGCCCCCACAGTTATTTCGCAAAGGGATCATTATGGCTTTGCTATGCTAAATGTAATAGATTTGTTTTACTTTTGAGTTATTACACTCAGGACAGACAGGACTGGGCCGAGACAGAAGAAAGACAAAGTAAAGATAAGGAGAGAAACATAGAGGAGAAGAGGGACAGAGAGAAAAGACTAAAATCTGTTTGATCCCATCCTGCAGAAAAACAAGCAAAAAGAAACAAAAAGAAACAAAAACAAGCAAAAAGAAACAAAAAGAAACAAAAACAAGCAAAAAGAAACAAAAAGAAACAAAAAGAAGCAAAAAGAAACAAAAAGAAGCAAAAAGAAACAAAAAGAAGCAAAAAGAAACAAAAAGAAACAAAAAGAAGCAAAAAGAAACAAAAAGAAACAAAAAGAAGCAAAAAGAAACAAAAAGAAACAAAAAGAAACAAAAAGAAGCAAAAAGAAACCAGCACACCAAGGAAACAACAACAACTTTATTTATAGAGCACATTTAAAAACCAGCTGTACACCAAAGTGCTTAACATAAGACACAGGGAAGTAACACGAGTCTTATGAGGCCTCAGCAAAGTATCAAATATACTCACAGGTCAATGGCACTAATACACAGGGGTAATATAAAACATAATGAAAGCACAAGGCATTAAAAATATGTATAAGGGAAAATAGAGTAAGTCTAAGGTGCGAGCATGAACGAGCAGGAAAGGCGAGATTAAACAAACAGGTTTTTAACCGTGATTTAAAAGAATCACGATCAGAAGGTTATTCCACAACTCTGGTGCAGCCAGGGCAAACGCCCGGTCACCTCTAGACTTCAGCCGAGATCCAGGCTGCACCAAGAGTAACTGAGTAGATGATCAGGCAGGAACGTACGATTTAAGCAGTTCCTTAAGGTAGCTCGGTGCCGTGTTGTTGGTAAACCACAGCAAACCACAGCAGCAGCATCATGTGCACCAGTAACAGTAACTAATAAACACTGAATCCTACTGAGCAGCACACTGGACTGATAATGCACGATGTGTTTAGTGTCAGCAGCCCAGGACGACACAGTGTGTGTCTGTGTACACCTGTGTGTGTGAGCTTGTGTTCAAAAGGTTTCCATCAAGCCACATGATACACATCAGCTAAAGTGCAGGAATGTGTTGATGACTGAAACAATGCTGTGTTGAACGTCAGAGTTTTCATTTCACACCATATTGTTATACAAGTGTTCTTCTTAACACACAAGTGTTGGTCACAGAGCTCGATGTGCTGGAACTTTTTACATGTTCATGTTTCCCCAACACAATATGATTAGAAAACACTCCAACCATCTATTCTGGGAGATTTCATACAATCAATGAGTTAAACTGCAGGAATGTCTTAAAGACATAAAGACCTGGATGGCCGCTAACTTTCTGCTTCTTAACTCAGATCAAACTGAGGTTATTGTACTCGGCCCTGAAAAGCTTAGAAATATGGTATCTAAGCAGATTCTTACTCTGGATGGCATTACCTTGGCCTCCAGTAACGCTGTGAGGAACCTTGGAGTCATTTTTGACCAGGACATGTCCTTCAACGCTCATATTAAACAAATATGTAAGACTGCTTTCTTCCATTTGTGCAAATATCCTCTTAGTTGTTATTAATCTCGGCTCTGCCACCGTTTCTGGAACTGGGGACCATCACACTCCTCTGAGCTCTGTCTATAGGTTCACTTTTAGCTCCCACTCTGACTAAACCATCACACTAAACTGGTGCTACTTCCTCCTAAACCAGTCCATGTTTCCTCTGACATCGTCTGTCTTTCCTGTATGTCACTGACAGAACAGGAACTGTTCTTCACCGTGTTCTTCGTTCGCTCCGGTCAGCTGAGCGGCCGTTGCTCTCAGTCCCCCAATCAGGGCTGAAACTGAGGAGACGGAGCGTTCTCCATCGTGGCTCCTCTGGAATAATCTTCCTCTTCACACGAGGCAGTTGACATCAGTGCTGCTTTTAAATCCAGAGAAACACATTTTTATTTGCTTGTTTTTGACTCAGTGGTTAACTGACTTGTATTTACTTACATTTTATTGTTTTTGCTATGTTTGTAATTTTATCCTATTTATTATTCTTATTGTATCTATTATGTTTCTATTGTTCAGCACTTTGGTCAGCCTTGTGTGTTTTTAAAGTGCTATATAAATAAACTATGATGGTGATGATACACTCAGGCTGTGTGTAACGCTAAGTTATTTAAGGACTAGTTTATGTCAATGGATGAATTTACTGACTGACGCGCAGAAGAAATAGTTCTTTATGGAGCCCAGATGGTGTGAATGATGAGACCAAAAACTGCAATGTCTTGTACCAAAAATATATTGAATAAATAGGGGAAAGGGGAAATGGAACAAAATAATTAACACAACACACAACGTAAATGTCCACAATTAAATGATAAATCAGTGCTGTGATTTTTCTGTGCAAGAGTCCTTTTGCTAAGAGTCCTTTTTTTGGTCCTTTTCTTTTTAAAGTTCACTTTTAAGGTATTCCTCCTTAGGGTCCAGCTTCATACAAGGGGGAAATATGTCCGTAATCCAAAGACGGCTAAGTGGGGGAAAAGAAAGAATGGTCCTACCGGCTCGCCACTTCAATATGAAGAAGATCAATTCAAAGAGGGAAAAAAACCTGACCTGTAGGTCAGAAAAATGTCCATTAGCACATCAAGTTCGATTCAGTGTACCGGTAAACAAGTATATTCTTCTGCAAGTCTAGGTAACAATCAATCAATGTACAACAGTTAAATCATTAATCATCTTGGCTACGTAGCTTAATCTATACATTCCAGTAGCGTTCGCTACAAACAATACAAAAACAACAATAAAGAAAAACAACTGTCTAACAGACAGCATAGCCGAATTCAAGGCAACACATAACAATAATCTTTCAATCGCACTTTGTTTCAAAGTAAGCCCATTAACATGCTTAAGTAAATAAAAGTGTTCAAAAACAGCGGTTTTTGAACCGGAGTTCTGCTTGCGGTGGGAGCGCTGCCGCACTAAGTCATTTTTTTAAATCGCGAAAACGATCGGCTGGTTACTGACAACCAAAGGTTGAAAGATATTAAGGACACTTACCGCTGAGTTTAAAGTTTAAAGATGAATTGAGGGGAGAAAACGCTTTGTTTTCCAACACCGTTCTAAATACCATAAGCTCACAGCCACAGCAGGAGTCGAACCCGGAAGTATCCCTCCACAGCCGGTTTTCAGAGTTGCCGCGACATGGAAGGAGCCAATCAGAAGAGGGACCTCAAATCAGCTGACGTGGGTCATGTGACAGGGAGTAGTTGATATGGGTTACACTCTGTGACCTCTGACCCTCAGTGTCCTCTGACCTTCACTGACCTCTGACCCTCAGTGTCCTCTGACCCTCAGTGTCCTCTGACTCTCACTGACCTCTGACCCTCAGTGTCCTCTGACCATCAGTGTCCTCTGACTCTCACTGACCTCTGACCCTCAGTATCCTCTGACTCTCACTGACCTCTGACTCTCACTGACCTCTGACCCTCAGTGTCCTCTGACCCTCAGTGTCCTCTGACCATCAGTGTCCTCTGACTCTCACTGACCTCTGACCCTCAGTATCCTCTGACTCTCACCGACCTCTGACCTCCTGTTGCAGGTGTGTGTGCTGCTGCTGTCTGCAGGTGAGTTGATGAAGTCAAACCATCAGTGAGGCTCCAACAAGAACACAAACACATTTGATGCCAGTCACAGATTTATGCATCACTCTGTTTGTGTCTGCTGATCCAATAAAGCTCTGATCCTGGAGATCCCTCCAGATCCTGTGCCAGCAGGAAGTGATGTCACTGCGCTGCAGACAGAGCAATGGTGACATCATCACAGCTCATTTCTTCTTTAATGGAAGTCATGTTGGAAATAAATCAGAGTTCATCATCACAAACGTCCAGCAGTCTGATGAAGGTCTCTACTCCTGTGCTACTGATGTGTTTGGAGAATCTCCTCAGGGCTTTCTGAGGGTCAGAGGTCAGACAATGACATCACATCCTGTATAAAGACCTGAACTCACCTGAAGTAAAAATAAGCTGACTGAACCATCTTCACCATGTCTCCTACAGATCCTCCTCCTCATCTCCACACCTGCACCTCCTCTAATCCTGTGAACTCTCCTGCTCTTGTTTGGCCTGTAACAGACTCCTCCGCTCCTCCCTCCTCCTCCACCCTCGTGCTGGTTGTAGCAGGTCTGGTTTCGGTGGTTCTTCTTGTTCTGCTGGTTTGGGGAGTTCTCTGGAGGAAACAGAATGAAATCTTTCAGAGTTTAAAGCATGATGTCAAAGCTAGAAGGTCTCCTGACTGCAGACTGGGAGCTGACGCCACAGTAGAGCGGGTAGAACAGGAACCAGTGTGAAACAAACTCTCTCTGGATCAGCTGAAGGCTTTTCAGTGAGTTTTTAGGACTTCCTGATAATAATGAATTATGGTCGTCCAGCCTGGAAGTAATAAATGCAGGAACTAGATCTTCTTTTATGAGTTCTTATATTATCTGATCAGGCCGTTTGCTCCTGTTAAAGATAAATGTGCATCGAACGTTGTGGGTATTCATGAGTCTAACAGTTTAAACCTGTGTGTGACGTTGTGTCCTTGAACGGCCCTGACAGACGGCTGTAGTCCATAATATTAATGTTTCCTGCTGACTAAAATAAGCAGCTGAGCTCTGTGAGGGCAGAGCTGCTGCTAACAGGTGAGTCTGTTACCTGGACTGGACTGAGTGAGCTGCTGTGTCACAGCTTTATCAGTGACACACTCAGCATGTGTGTGTGTGATATGTCACAGTGCTGGAAACACACATGAAAATATATTAAAGGTTGAATCTTTTTTCTTTTGGTTTGTGGAACAAAAATCAGCAACAAAGAAACGCGAGCGTAAAACTTGGTGTAGAAGTGCAACAAACATAAGCCGGCTCATCTGATGGTGTGACGCTTGAAAAGGATTTGCGCACCTACATCATTATTTACGGTTTAAATTGTGCTGCCTTCAGGTGCACCTGGTAAATTCAGGAATCTCTACTCCAAACCACAGCAGGTTGTTTTAGAGGCTTTTCTGGGTTAATGTTGGTTTGTTGGCAGAAACATGTCTGTGATCGCTGTGTTGTTCTTTTTGATGCAGGATTTCATGTAACTCGGTGCTAAAATCATAACAATGAAGTTGAACAGTTCTAGTGCTCATGTGTTAGCTAGCATGCGTCAGCTAGCATGCGTCAGCTAGCATGCAGCCTGTTTCAGTTGCTCCTGCTTTGACTCTTTACTCTAATTTTTTCTTACTTCTTTCTTTGTCCTTTACTGAGTGTGTTCATCTGTTTAAAAGCTTTCTTTTCAAACATGTGGATCGAGAGAGTTTTTGTTCTGCTGTTGCTTTCACTGAGGAATGGGAGCGCAGCACAGCAGCTACACACCAGAGATCAGCTGAGCCGCCTGATGCTGGTGTCTCAGATTAACTGGTGTCTCAGATTAACTGGAGACGGTCAAACAGATGTGTGACAGACTTTAAGGAGCTGCTGCCAACAAACCAGCAAATAAACACTGAATATTTCATGTGTGACATTTGTGAGGTGGCCTTAAACACAGTCCGTCAGTCTTTTTGCTCTTGAACAGTGAAATATTAAAAACTGTCTGGAGTTTATTTGGTGATGTTCTCGTGCACGAGGCGAAAACAGCAAACAAACGTCACAGTAAATCTTTCCAGCTGATGTTAGGCATCCTCCACCTGCTGAATCCACTTCAGCCTCTTCCTGCTCATGTTCCTGTTTAGAGGCACAGTCGGCCTGTAAATGGAGAAAACTGAACACAGGAATATTTGGATTTGCTTCTTTTTCTCTGCTCATGTTCAACTTGTCTGATTCAAGCTGGGAATATTTATTAGAAACAAAGTGAATAATATTATTTTATTATCACGTTGATGCAGCACATGGTTCAGTTAGCTTTGTATAAACACGTGTTAGAAATGTTCTTCAATCAGCTCTTTTTACTCTCATTTCACAGCCAGTACTTTTTACTTTTACTTGAGTAAAGAAGTTGAATTAGTACTTGGAGTATTTTTAACAGTAGTACTTCTACTTCAGTACACACTGTGTGTACTTTTACCACCTGTGTCTGAGACCTCCTTCAGGGTCCACCTGAAGCTCTCAGTCTGCTGTGGAAAAAGGAAATCCAGGTAGTTTCTCCTGATCACCTGAGGCCGTCATTACTGTGTGAACCCACACACCACTCCTCACTCCTCCCACCCGCTGCACACAGTCACTGAGTACAGACCGGCTGATTCCTGTAAAGGGAGAGGCAGGAAGAGGCGGAGCAACACCTGAAAAACAAGAAGCCCAACGTCATTTTGCAGAAGTGAAAGTGTGAGAGAGCAGCAGCAGAGCTGCAGTCGAGTCCTGTTTGTCTCTAAAAGAAGATTCACTGGAGTCCATCAGGTTCCTCTCAGCAACAGTGGTGAGTGCAGCTGATCACACTTCCTGCTTCTACACAAATCTTCACTCTGTTCACTTCATCAGGACTCATCACAGTCACACTGGATCCATAGAAATCTGCTCATGTAACCACAGATCCACTGTAGGAGCATCGAGCTGCTGCTTCAGTCTCACTGTGGCTCTGCTCAGGACTGTGGACTCAGGCTGTGCTCTGGACTTCAGACTGACTCCACACTTCCTGGTTATTCATCACTTCCTGTTCCTCTTAGATTGATTCTGGATCTGATTGATCATAAGGATTACAGACGTGAAAACACCTATTTATTCTTTATTGATATAAAGCCTTTGATACTGTAAACCAGCAGATTTTGGTCAGTACTTCAAAAAGTCATTCACACATTTTACAAAGATTATCTGACTTAGTGTATCCTGTAAGAGTCACAGATGATCCTCAATCATTCAGAAAACAGTCGATGCTGCACTTTATAACTTTGTGTGGAAACATGAATCTCATTATTTAGACAGATGTGTTTGAATCATCCTGATAATCAGGCTTTAAACATGTCAGAGTTCCACACATCAGCTGTGATATTCAAGCTGACCTGGATCAAACATGTCATCAGACACAAACATAGATGATGCTGTTTAATCCCAAAGCTTATTTAAACAAACTGGAGGACAGAATTCCTCCTTAAATGGGATTTTGATCAAATCCACTGATCTCGTTTTCACACACAGGCTTTATCATGGTGGCTTCTTCTCTACTAACATCAATCTTTGATTTGGACAAACAAATATGTGAAACACAAAAATAAATCAATGTTTTCTGAGGATCCAGAATAACATGAATTCCAACCAAGTTGATTCCAACCAAGATGGCGCCGCGTATGGATGCCCTGGTGCTTCAGTGCATTACTTTTGTTTTGATTTTGTGCATTTCTTCTGTGTCTGGGCACTCCTCTGGATACTCTTACACCAGAGAAGAGCTCCTTAACTGCAGGACTACAACGCCTGTGGATTTACTTCCAATATTTGTCGCATCTGCGGCAGATTTACTGCTGACTCTGATCAGGAAAGTGAGACGTCGAAAGAGAGGTAAGCGGGCCGGCGTACTCGTGCGTTTGAGGAGACGCGGACTGCGAACGGCCCTTCCTGGGATCTTCCTTTCTAATGTACGCTCACTCGGGAATAAGATAGACGAACTGGCCCTGATGAGAAGCATGAACAGAGACTTTGCCTCCTCCTGTGTCTTATGTTTTACGGAGTCGTGGCTCAGTGAGAACATCCCAGACTGCGCGCTCAAGCTGGAGGGCTTTCATCTGCTGCGCGCGGACCGGCAGGCCGCTCTCTCCGGTAAAACCAAAGGTGGAGGTGTCTGCTTCTACATCAATAGTGGCTGGTGCACAGATGTAACAGTGATTGCTCAGCACTGCTCTCCCTCTCTGGAATACCTTTTTATCCACTGCAAACCGTTTTATTCTCCGCGGGAGTTTGCTTCATTCATCCTGGCCGCTGTTTACATCCCGCCAGACGCGGATGCGCGAGCAGCTCAGTGCGCACTCGCAGAGCAGATTCTCCACATGGAGCGGACATATCCGGACTCTCTCATCATTGCTCTTGGGGACTTTAACAAAGCCAATCTGAGCCATGAGCTTCCGAAATACAAGCAGTATATTAAATGCCCGACCAGAGAGGAGAGGACATTGGACCACTGCTACAGCACGATCAGCGGGGCCTATCGCGCGGTGCCCCGCGCTTCACTCGGACTTTCTGACCACGTCATGATCCACCTGATCCCCGCGTACAGACAGAGGCTGAAGCTCTCCAAACCTGTCGTGAGGACTAAAAAACTGTGGAGCAACGAGGCTGTGGAGGAGCTTCGCACGTGTTTGGAGACCACAGACTGGGACACAATGAAGGCCGCTTCTAACAGCTTGGACGAGTTTACGGACACTGTCACCTCCTATATCCACTTCTGTGAGGACAGCATCGTGCCATCACGCACCAGGGTGAGTTGTAACAATGACAAACCCTGGTTTACTCCTAAACTCAAAAAGCTGTGGCTGGAAAAGAGAAAGGCGTTCAGAAGCGGAGACAGGGACTGCTACAGAGAGGCCAAGTACAGGTTCACTAAAGAAGTGGACATTGCTAAACATCAGCACTCTGAGAAGATGCAGCAGCAGATCTCAGAGAATGACTCGGCCTCTGTGTGGAAAGGTTTTAGGAATATCACCAACTACAAGCCTAAAACCCCCCCACTCCACTGATGACTTGCTCTTGGCCAACACCCTTAACGACTTCTACTGCCGTTTTGACGAGCCATCAGGCAGCCTTCACACCTCCAACGGCCCCAACAATAGAGACACTTTGGACACTCATTCCCCCACCTCTCCCCCCTCCATAGAGCCATCACCACCTTCAAACTGTTCACCTACAACACCCCCCTCCTCACCCCACACAAAAGAGGATTTCACACCACCTCCTCCCACCACAACTCTTCATATTCATGAAGCAGATGTGAGGAAGCAGTTTAGGAGTCTGAATGCTCGGAAAGCTCCCGGCCCAGACGGCGTGTCTCCTGCCACCCTCAGACACTGTGCAAACGAGCTGGCCCCAGTGTTTTCTGGCATCTTCAACTCCTCACTGCAGGCATGTCATGTGCCTGCCTGCTTCAAGTCCTCTACCATAATCCCTGTCCCCAAGAAACCTAGGATCACTGGACTAAATGACTACAGACCCGTGGCTCTGACATCTGTGGTCATGAAGTCATTTGAGCGCCTAGTTCTCTCCCATCTCAAGACCCTCACGGCCCCCCTCCTGGACCCCCTGCAGTTTGCATACAGAGCCAACAGGTCTGTAGATGACGCCATCAACATGGCCCTACACTTCATCCTGCAGCATCTGGACTCCCCAGGAACCTACGCCAGGATCCTGTTTGTGGACTTCAGCTCTGCCTTCAACACCATCCTTCCAGACCATCTCCGAGGCAAGCTTTCCCAGATGAATGTGCCTGATCCCATCTGCCGGTGGATCACTGACTTCCTGACGGACAGGAAGCAGCATGTGAGGCTGGGAAAGAATGTCTCGGACTCCCGGACCATCAGCACCGGCTCCCCTCAGGGCTGTGTTCTTTCTCCTCTGCTCTTCTCCCTGTACACCAACTGCTGCACCTCCACCCACCGGTCTGTCAAGCTAATCAAGTTCGCAGATGACACCACCGTTATTGGGCTCATCTCGGACGGGGATGAGTCTGCCTACAGGAGAGAGGTTGAACGTCTGGTGTCCTGGTGCAGCCACAACAACCTGGTGCTGAATGCCCAGAAGACAGTGGAGATTATTGTGGACTTCAGGAAGCACACAGCCCCACTCCCCCCCATCATCCTGACTGACACCCCCATCACCTCTGTGGACTCATTCCGCTTCCTGGGTACCACCATCACCCAGGACCTGAAGTGGGAGCCCACCATCACCTCCGTCATCAAGAAAGCCCAGCAGAGGATGTACTTCCTGAGGCAGCTGAAGAAATTCAACCTGCCAACACGGACGATGATGCAGTTCTACACTGCAATCATCGAGTCCATCCTCACCTCCTCCATCACCGTGTGGTACGCTGGAGCCACTATCAGGGACAAACAGAGACTGCAGCGTGTTGTGCGCTCTGCTGAGAAGGTGATTGGCTGCAGACTCCCATCTCTGCAGGACCTGTACACCTCCAGGACACTGCGGCGTGCAGCCCGGATCTCAGCTGACCCTTCTCACCCTGGACACAGTCTGTTTGACCTGCTCCCCTCAGGCAGGAGGCTCCGGTCCATTCGCACCAGAACCTCTCGCCATAAGAACAGTTTCTTCCCCTCTGCTGTTGGACACATGAACAATAACCACATGATTGTTCCCACCACTAACACATGACCCTACGCTGTGTCACTGCATCATTTCATGTTTGGCACTGATCACCACCTGCACTCATGTATATATCTTTCTACGTAGCACTCATAATTCTTATTCTCATGTATATATCTCATGTATATCTCATGCACATATCTTTCTACATAGCACTTTTAATTCTTATTAGTCACCAACAAGGTCGAAGTTTACTTCACAGTGATTGATGGAAAATATCCAACAAACTGATTTATTCAAGTATACAAATGATCTGGATGAATCTTGGACCTTCTGTAAAACAGAGAAACAATTTCACATCTTTGTAACGACTGTATTTATCTTCATCCCCAAACGTTGATCCTGTCCATCTGGACGCTGCACTGTACAGCAGACACTACGATGTTAGGTTTGTGTTTGGATGAACCAGTTTGTGTCTGAGTGTGTTGCTGGGTCTCCACCAGTTACTCTGAGAACTGAAGAAGCTTCTCTGATGAAACGTCTTCAAGAAACTCAAAGAAGTCCAGACGCTTTTCTCTCCAAGCTCCTCAGACTACTGACGCTTGTTTCTCTCTTTGTAAAATGAAATTTAAAGTGAATTTTGAATCAAATGTTTCTCTTCTTTCTCCCTCAGAGTGCAGACATGTCTGCTGCCAGCAATCTGCGATCTGAAGATCAGTTTCTGTGCTCCATCTGTCTGGATGTGTTCACTAATCCAGTCTCTACACCATGTGGACACAACTTCTGCAAAACCTGCATCAGTCAGCACTGGGACATGAATGTCATCTGTCAGTGTCCCATGTGTAAAGAGACTTTCTACACTCGACCTCAGCTGAGGGTCAACACCTTCATCTCTGAGATGGTTGCTCAGTTCAGACGTGAAGCTCAGCAGAAAGCCAGCAGCAGCAGCTCAGAGCAACAAGCTGCCAAACCAGGAGAAGTTCCCTGTGACGTCTGCACTGGAACCAGACTGAAGGCCCTGAAGTCCTGCCTGGTGTGTCAGACCTCCTACTGTCAGACTCACCTGGAGCCTCATCTGACACTGAAACGTCTGAATAGACATCAGCTGGTTGATGCTGTGGAGAACCTGGAAGGCAGGATGTGCACGAAGCACGATAAACTCCTGGAGCTGTTCTGTAAGACCGACCAGACATGTGTCTGCGTGCTCTGCTCTGTTTTAGACCACAAGAACCACGAGTTTGTTCCTCTGAGAGAAGAATATGAAGGAAAGAAGGCAGAGCTGGAGAAGACAGAGGCTGAGATTCAGCAGATGATCCAGAAGAGACGACTGAAGATTCAGGAGATCACAGAGTCGGTGAAGATGAGTAAAGATGCTGCAGACAGACAGAAAGCAGAAGGTGTTCAGGTCCTCACGGCTCTGATGGAGTCTGTTGAGAGACGCCTGAAGGAGCTCATGAAGGAGATCGAAGACAAACAGGAAGCTACAGAGAAACAGGCTGAAGGTCTCATCAAAGATCTGGAACAGGAAATCTCTGAGCTGATGGAGAGAAGCTCTGAGGTGGAGCAGCTCTCACGCTCTGAAGACCACCTCCACCTCCTCCAAAGCTTCTCCTCCCTGAAAGCTGCTCCACCCAGCAAGGACTGGACAGAGGTCAGAGTTCATCCACCATCATATGAGGGGACTGTGGGGAGAGCTGTGGCTCAGCTGGAGGAGACAGTCTGGAAACCCATGAAGAAGAAGCTGTTTGAGGCTGAGCTGCAGAGGGTGCAGCAGCATGAGGTGGATGTGACTCTGGATCCTGATACAGCTCATCCTGACCTCATCCTGTCTGATGATGGAAAACAAGTTTATCATAGTGATGTGTGGAAGAAACTTCCAGACAACCCAGAGAGATTTTCTTACTATGTTATGGTTTTAGGAGAGCAGAGTTTCTCTTCAGGCAGATTTTACTTTGAGGTTCAGGTTAAAGGAAAGACTGAGTGGGATTTAGGAGTGGCCACAGAGTCGATCAACAGGAAGGGACAAATCACAGCGAGTCCTCGAAATGGTTTCTGGATTGTAGGGCTGGTAAATGGAAATGAGTACATAGCTGCTGCTGACCCTCTCGTCCCCCTCTGTCTCCATCCTGGTCCTGAGAAGGTGGGGGTGTTTGTGGATTATGAGGAGGGTCTGGTCTCCTTTTATGATGTAGGTGCTGCAGCTCTGATCTACTCCTTTACTGGCTGCTCTTTCACTCACAAACTCCACCCATACTTCAGTCCCAATCCTAATGATGGAGGTAAAAACTCTGCACCTCTGATCATCTGTCCTGTCAATAACATTAATCGATCCCTTTCATTGGAAGAACCGCTTGATTTCTATTCTGATTCTGATTGAAGTAAAAACTTGAGGTAAAAACTCTGCACCTCTGATCATCTGTCCTGTCAAACTGATCAACGACTGATTTAATTGGATGAATGATTGATTTTTCTTGAAGGGAACAAATGAACATATTGAGTGTAAATCCTCTACAGTCTCCATGTTTCTATAGAATCTGATCATCAGGACTCTGATTCACACTTTGATTCTCATGGAGTTTGATTTGAACAGAAGAAAAGTTGAATCAGGAAATGTTCCCACTGATGGAGACTCGAGCTGAAGAGCAAATATCAGAGAACAAATGTCCAAAAGCTTCATTTCCAATAAAGTTTGTTCAATGCTTTGAGTGAATCCAGACTCATGTGTGGCTGTTATACGGAGCATCAGAGTCCAGCTGAGTTATGTTGGATACAAACTGCTTATTTTGGCTCTGTGAGGAGTTTTGTTCACTGAAAACTGATGAGACGGATAATATTCAAAGAACTCTGTAGAGATTCATGCATCCATGTTCTCCACCTGCAGGTGTGGAGGAGAAAGGTGGAGCACAGACTGCTGCATCCTTCCAGTCACATCATTTTGATGATTATATTTGCATGTTGTGATGATTTGGGTTAAAGACAAACAGAGTTGAACGGCTGCAGTCACAGCATGAAGACGATGCTGAAGCTGAGCTGTCAGTGAACATGTTTCACTGTGATTTGATTTGAAGAATAGAAAGTGTGTGTGGCTGCTGACAGCTGCAGTCTCTGCTAGTCTGCATAACACACACACAACTTTCCCCCTGAGGCAACGATGCAGCAACAACACAACAGCTGCAGACACACACACGATTGTGCGCTCCCTTTCAGTCTGAACTCTCAAACACACAAACAAACTCTATCAATGTCGTACTGTTAAAGAACTCCTCCTTCTTCAGTAACAATGATTTGAGGTCTCTACCAGTGTCTCTTGTTTTGACCTTTGACCTCTTTATTCCTTATAACCAAATAAACCCTTTTATCTGATATTTTCACCTTATTGATTGATTATATATATCTATTATATTTTCTCACCTTATTTTGACCTTTGACCTATGTCCTTGTTAGCCTTGATCTTCCTTCATCAAACGTGAAATTTCTTTCACCTTTGAACTTAAAGCTTAAATCAAACCTTTGTTAAAAAGCTTCTTACCAACTTGTAATTCCAACTCTCTGCATTAAACACGTATCTTATCATATAAACACTGGATCACTGAGAGAACTTTAGGCAGAACCAAATGAAGCAGCTGACCTCGTCAAACTCACAGCGACAGTAACTGACAGTGAATTATTTTAATCTTCTTCATTGTATTTGTTAGAAACATTTATTTTCCTTTAATTGGACTTTGGTTAAGTTCAATCCGATGTATTAACCGACCTTTGAGGTGAAGTGCAGCTGCGAAGAACGCTACGGCAGGCAATGAGGTGCGTTTAATGTCGCTCTGTTAATTTGAGCGTCCATAAATTGAATGTCTTATTTTTTCTTACTGTATTATTGCTCATTTATTGGAGAATTTGGCCATTTAATCAAGATAGATTTTATGTTGTTGGTGGTAAAGATCTGGATGGATGTTTTATTTTATTCTGTGTTTCTATTTTCAGTTTTACTTTTCAAGACTTGGTGAATTGCCTTTTTCTACTTTTTGTTTTGTTAAAATTAGCAGCAGTGAGAAGTGTTGTTGTCGGTCTTGAATATATTTGATGTAGCCCATACTGTTAAGGTAAGTGTCATGTTTTTAGTTGTTAGTCTGATGAAGAATCTTTTATTTTTCTCCAAAAGTTGATTGTGTTTATCTGGACATAGTGTTTTTCAGGTCCAGCTGAATGCAGGTTTCCCCAGTCTTATACGTTGTGACAGCCACTATGGTGCGGTGTCCCTTTAAGACACCAAAGTCGAGGGTTGATGGTGTCATCAGTTTGTGCCGCTGCTCTCTCTCTGGGATTATGAGGACACGTGCCTGCACGCTTCTGCTTAACGAGGGACGGATTTACGTTTTCTTCTTGTTTTGTTTGCAACGCTTGGGTTGTATGAACGCTGGGCGTTATGTTGTTGAGCCGCAGCCGTTCAGCCGGGCTTTTATATGGTTGTTGAAGAAGGCGTATTAAAGAACCACCGTGGATTACCGATACCAGCGTGGGTGTGTGTTCTTCCTCAGAGTGAGGCTGAGAGCGGCAGGCCCAGGTGGAGTCTGACCTGTGGCCCTTCAGATAAAGCTGAAAAAGGCCAATATATGATATTAAATATAAAATATAATTAAAAAACAACATCAGAATGAACAACGAGCTGCTGTTAAGAACTCCCGACGTCCATCCAAGGCCCGATTGTCTTACAGATAAAGACAAAGTCAAAGTTTCATCCCTCCCTTCTACTGTTTCACTTTAAACAGTTTCCATGACAACCACCGTATGTGGAGAAGAACCCGACACCAAAAACTGAAGCGGTGAAAAAGTTTTGTTGCAGATTAACTATTATGTTATTCATTGTCAGCTCGTGCCATCATTAAAGCATGTTAGAACACACATGTAGGATTTCACGAATCATCGCTCCTACATTTAATCGTCTCCATAACAACTGTGTGTACGTGTTCGCTTTGAAAACATCACGTTCTTTATGTTGGTTGGTTTAGACGAGTGATCTCCAGGATGAATGAGGGCAGAGGCCCGTTTCATGGAGACTGTTTAAGTGTAGACCTGGATTAAAAGCCACATTTGAACACCTTCATCAGAGGCTGTGACCATGTTGAAGGACTGATGCTGACGTGCTCTGACACTCATTAGCATAGAAAACAAAGTGGTGAAAGCACAGAGCCCTGAGGAGCTCCACTGGACGGTCTGTTCACAGAACATTTAATTATTTCACTTTTATTTACATGCAAAACAGCCTCAGAGAGAACAGCTGTTTCAGAGCTGCCAGCTTTATTGGAAAGATGAACTGAAATCCTAAAATAGTCCAATTCATGACAAACTGACACGGTGAAATGTTGCAGGATTCAAATGTGTCGATGGATGAACTCTTTCAGTATAAGATGCAATAATACAAAACACATGAAGGTGAGGAGGAATTCATTTAAAGTAAGTGTGATTTAAAGAGGACTGATTCTTTCCTGGTCAGGCTGAAGCTTTCACCGTCTGACCTCTGTAAACAAACCGAAACACGTTCAGTGTTTAGTTTTACCAATTAGGTTTCATGAATCACCATCTGAGAACGTCTCCGATGTGGGCGCCACTCACAGGGATCACTTCCTGTAGAAGGGTCACATGACCTGTTAAACCCAGAGAGCTTCGTGTGACCTCTGACCCTGATCACCAGCGTCAGGGTCAGTGAAGGTGAGATACCGTGTGACAGGAAGAGGAACTATAAAGTTTTATTTGTACGAACACGTAGAACAGATGAAGTCAGAACGAAGCAGGTGGAGCTCAGTCAGGGTGGAGGTGCAGACAGGTGAGCTGAAGGGGAGGAGCCAGTCTGGTCAGGAACTCTCTGTCTCCTCGAGTGAACCTCCTCACCTCTGAAACACACACACACACTCTGAAGGTTGCAGTCAGGGTGGTGAGGGTGGTGTGTGAGGGTGGGGTTACCTTCTGGTCTCTGGTTGGTGTGTTTCCTGCAGGTGAGGCTGAGCGGCCGAATCATGACATCACTGCTGCACAGACACAACAGGAAGTGGAGGAGGAAGTCGTCAGCGTCCCCGTCACACACCTGAGACAGACACAGAGGTTATGTCTCTGCAGACTCACGGCTCGGCCCTGTGGAAACGTCCTGCAGGACGCCTGTTTCTCTCTGTGGTGGCCCCCCCACAGCGTCCCCACCGTGCTTCACTGTGTGGACGCTGTTCTTTGGGTTGTAGCTGCATCTTCTTCTCGTTTCACCTCCTCTGACCACAGGACGTTTCAGTCTGCAGGGTCTTTTAACACAGCTCCACCTGTGGGTGGAGGGGCCCTGTGGGTTCTCCTGGTGTGACCCGAGTCCTAAATGCCTCTCGCTGTCCTGCCCCTCCCCTGTGGTCTCCACCCTCCATGTGGGAGGTGTGGCATTCACAGTCAGCCCTGATTACCCTCAGAACTACACCACCTGCTGCTTCATCAGGTCGAGTGGGTGGAGTCAGGGGCACGACCTGAGTCTCGCTGAAACACACGGCTGTAAGGCCCCTCCCTCCTGTTCACGTGAGCCCAGCGTGGGTCCGTCACACCTACAGACTTTTAAAGGTGGAAGTGGCCACGCCCCCAAACCAGTTCAGCAGTAAGGTGTGAGCAGACGGAGCTGTTACCAGGATGCAAACAGGATGTGCCCTTTCACAGTTAAAGCCTCATCTTAAATTTTAAAGACAAAATAAAGTCTAAAGACGACGATGAGCACGTGACTCACCTGTGACAGGTAAACATATACACCTGACAGGTGCTACTGACCTGGCTCTGCCCACGAGGGAAGACTCTGATGTGACCTCTGACCCTGAGAGCTCTCTGAAGCCCCTCCCACTGAGCATCAGCCAATCCCAGCAGAGCAGGAACCAGAGCAGCTGAGAAGCAGACGTGAGCCTCACCTGTCCCGTCATCGATCACCAGCCTGATGGAAGAGCAGAGCCACATGGTTTGATCATGTGACTGTCACCTGACTCATCCAGGTGATTAACACGTATCAGCAGGTGAGCTCAACAGGAAGCTGCTCTTACTTTGCTTTGGACTGAAACACTGACGAGGTCGAGTGACACTGAGAGCTGCTGCAGCCCTGAGAGAGAGAGAGCAACAGGTAAACACACACACCTGAAATCGTGAGCAGTTTCCTCCAAAACGACACTTTACTTACTGCACCAACACTAACACGCCACCAACACGCTAACAACACATGAAGCACTCTGAGTACTTTCACTGCACCCGAGAAACTGACACTAAACACATCCTGTACACACTGTGTGTATTTTATGCAGTACCTGTGTGTACACGCTGCCACACAGCGAGCAGCTCCACTGCAGTTGCAGGAACAGGAAACACACCACGTGACCTTTGACCTGTCCCACAGCGCACCTCTGCTTGCTGCTCAGAGCCCACTCACCCAGGTGCATGATGGGAGCAGGAGGAGGAGGCTGGGCCGAGCTGATAGAAACCAAACAAACAAATAAACAACAGCACGACAAACACGTGAACCAGACTTTACCTGTAAACTTACCTGGTGTCTCCCAGGGAGACCACAGTTATGGAGCTGACAGGTAAGTACGTGCAGTACACACTTCCTGTCCTGAAACACACACACAGGTAAACCGCACAGGTACGTAACCATGGGCGTGACTTTGTATTGAACATTGGGGGGTCAAGATCTCTGTCTAAATAAATAAATCTGGGTACATTTCCAGATGATCAAACAACTATTTTGCTGGTAACACCTGAAACCAGTAAAGAAAACCAGCAGCCTATTGATGCAAGATGATCCAGAACTTTATTGGGGCTGACATTGTTGGAAATGAGTCCAAATAAAGAGTCCAAACTTTTATAAGCCTGTCTATGTGTGTCTCACCTGGACAGCCTCCTCTGGAAACCAGACAACAGCAGAGTGTTACCTGGCAACAGGCCAGGTGGGTAGGGGGTGTGGCTTAGGTCCAGGTACACCTGCAGACTCCTCCCAGCTTGGTCACAAAGAGTGAGACGCACACCTGCACACACACATTCAGCTAACAGTCAGACCTGAGACTCAGACCTGAAGCACTGATGCCTGCAGTTCCTCTAGTGTCCAGCAGAGGCAGCAGTGAGTCGCCTCCATAGACCCCCATGTTACAACTTCACAGCAGAAAAAGCCTGATACACAAACCACCTGTGTGTTTGTACCTGAGTGTGTGTGTCCAGAGTGGGCGGTCCTGTTGTTCACACTGATCCTTTCAGACACCACACCCTGAAAACACACCAGCTCTGAGCTGAAACACACACACACACACACACACACACACACACACACACACACGCACACACGCACACACACACACACACCAGTAAGAGTTTAAAGCAGGCTGCAGCTGCAGTTCCTCGGATGGCCACAGGGGGCGACTCAGTGAGGGACGAGCAGTTTACCTGCAGTCTAAGACCTCTGAGACGGACAAGACTGTGGGTGGGACGGCCTGAAAACACAGACATTAAAAATATGACGTCATTCAGGGGTAAAACCGCAAAGGATTGTGGGAACGAGTGGCAAGCGGTACTAGCGCACGCAGGCTTTCACACGAAAACAGTCACACAGTAATAAAAAGAAACACAAAAATGGCAAGAAGCTGCTGTATTATTAACTGTGTTGTATTATTAAGTCTTCTGTTGGAGTTATTACGTAATTTATCACAACATGATTGATGATGTAGGTTACAAATAAGTCTTATATTGATTTGAATTGAATTCGTTGCTATGCTGCTTTGTTCACTGTGGATTTGCGGGCTAATGTTTGTTGTGTTTTGTAGGAAAACCAGAAACAAAATGCAGGAATGTGATCCAGACTGGCCCCTCTATCAGCCTGGGTCATACCGAGTTTAAAGCTGCTACCACAGCCAGATCTGATTGGTTAAGAGAGAGAGCGAGATCAAAACAGCCACGAAACGTCCGCATATATGTGCCCAAGGGTTGTACTGAAGCAAGCAAGTGATGAATAACTGTTTTCCAGTTTGTTGTTAGCAATGTTTTTTTTGTTCTTGTATTGTTGATTTGTTTTTCAGGAAGCAGCTAATAAAGCTGATGGATTTTTACAATGTTGCCTCTTTCTTGTAAGATTCTATAATAGAATGAAACAATGATGCCAGTTATAAATAAAGACAATAAATTGAATGAATTACGAAACACTCATTTTATTTATATTAGATCTGAAAATGTTGTGTAACACTACAACCTGAAACGACAAACAGATTGTGTTGGCCTGTACAGGAGATAAAATATTTAACAACAGCTAAATAAACGGTAAATGGCCTGTATTTGTATTCTTTACTTAGTCCCGAAGGACCCCAAAGTGCTGGAAATGCTAGCGCTTAATGCAGTGTTTTGATTTGTTGCCACTTGTACCCACAATGCAGTGCGTGAAAGTCACATGGTCTGTCAATCTCTAAAAAAAAAGTTTAAGGGTCCTGGAGGAAGACGGGGAGCAAACCGAGTGTTACCTGTCTGCAGGTGGGCAGCAGCAGTGGGCGTGTCAGAGTGTGGAATCTCCAACCACGTCTGACTTGTAGGGTCGACTCAGCGTGGAGATCCACCCCACTGCGCTCAGAAACTCCACAGCCAATCAGAACACTGGGATCCTGATTGACAGACACATGGGCCAATCAGCTGCAAGGATTCAGGTCAGATCAACTCCCCACAAACAGGAATGGTGGGAGTCATCTGCATAGCAGTAAAAATGTAAGCTGTGTTTTGATGATGCTGCCTAAGGGAAGCATGTATAATGTAAACAGAACTGGTCCAAGCACTGAACCCTGTGGAACTCCATAATTAACCTCAGTGTGTGAACAACTACAGTTAAAGCTGAAAAACGTGTTCATGTGTACTAATATCAGAGAGCAGAGACCGATGAGGCCAACCTCTGACCACGCCCCTTAGTGACATCATCAAAGCTGGGTTGATACCTGAGTGTTAGCGGCGATGAGTCTGTAGAAACATGCAGGCTGGAGGACAGGAAACCACCGCGTACACACACCTGAGAACACCAGCACCACCTGCACACACACACACACACACACACACACACACACACACACACACACGTAACTGTGTATCCAGGTGAGCTCAGGTAAACACACACAGGTGCGTCTCTCACCTTTCTCTCCTGCTTTTGTTCACTTTCTTTCTCTGTCATTGGCTCATTCTTTGGGTCCCGCCTCCAGCTGACCACTGGACCAATCACAGCAGCTTTCACTGAGAAGCACAGTCTCAGCCCTGCCTCCTGATCCTCTGCCTCCGCCCCTGTATTCCTCCAGGACACACCCTCCTTCTGCTCCACCCTGATCACCATGGAGACACAGGGCCAGGGGTTGCCGGAGTTGGCTTCTTCTTCTTCTTCTCTTCTCCTCCTCTTACTCCCAGCAGTCTCTTCTTCTTCTTCTACTGTCTGCTTCCTGGCAGTGACATCCCCTCCTGGCTCCTCCCCCTTGTGTCTCAGGTGTGTCTCCATGGCAACAGATGGACTCAGGATGTGCAGGTGGTCCAGAGAGAACTGCAGGTAAACCCTGTGAATTGAACCCAGCTTTATTTAACTCATAATGTTTACAACCAGGAAGGAAGCTCACACCCTGAACCAATCAGACGCCCTCTTACATCACAGAGAGTGGACCAATGAGCAGTCAGCATGCTGCAGGTTGTGCGTGTGTGTACCTGCAGTGTTTGTGTGTGATGAACCTGTCCTGGTCCAGGTGTTGGTAGGAGGGGAAATCTGATTGGAGGAATCTCTCTGTCACCATGGTGAACTGCACCACACCCACCAGACAACCTGCAGCACACACACACACACATTAAAGAATAAAGCTGTGTGTCCCTGTGTGTGTGTCTGTGTGCGTGCATTGTACCGATCCAGGCGCTGTTAAAGACCGCCCTCTGCGCTCCCTCCTCCTCCTCGCTGCTCTCCGTCAGCACGCAGGCTGCAGCTCCCGCGGCGTCTCTGAGCTGCATCGAGTGTTTGAACTCAGACGTCTGTGACGGCAGCTCCAGCACGCCGACCAGCAGCAGGGGGCGCTGCCTGACACACAAACCGGCAAAAACCATTGGTACGTAATCACATGACTTCATGTGGGAGCTGCTGTCACCTTACCTGACAGCGTCTCCACCCCGAGGCTCGGAGGACAGAGTCCTGCAAGACCAGGACAGGAACCCGTTGATCTGGGCGGAGGTCAGGTTGGAGCCATCAGGGGGCAGCAGAGAGCTCAGAGGGGCCGAAGACCAGCAGCCAGTCTGCAGGGACTCCAGGAGCTCCGACACACCGAGGTACTGCCGGACCGCCGAGGACACGCTGTACTGCAGGGACACAGAGCACACTGAGCATGCTCCACACTCACCTGTAAGGAAGACAGGTGAGAGTGGGACCTACCTGCGTCACAGGACAGGTGTGAGGCTCGTCCAGCATCTCAGCGTAGATGTCTCTGCGTCCTCGTCCTCCAGCTCTGCTCAGAGTCTCCATCAGCCTCCAGGACAGCAAGCACACACACTGCTGCCTCCACACACCTTGGACCAGACTGAGGACCAAGACCAGAACCAGGACCAGGAAACAAGCCAGAGCCAGCGGAGGACAGGAGGACAAAGGTTAGGCTCTGCTGTCTCTGACTGTGGACAGGTGGTGGTGGGTGGAGCCTCACCTGTGTGCCAGCTGCGAGCTTAGGTGACAGGTCCACAGGTAATCGGACACATCTGTGTTTCTCTGCAGCAGTAACCGTGGTAACGCCCCATCTCCCGGGCAGCGGTTGTCGGGTGGCGAGCCTCCCGCCCTGCTGAAGGCCGTCACCCTCAGGCTGGAGCGCAGGCAGGTGCAAAGCATGCTGGGAGGGAAGTCCGGGCAGGGCCGGTACAGGAAGTGGGCGTGATGCAACTGCAGGAGGAGGAACCATCAAACTTTATTAGTCGTGGCTGCCACGAACACAAACGGGCATGATGATGTCACATCATGTGACTCACCTCCACTCTGTCTCCCGCCCTCAGCTTCCTCTTCGCCGCCGGCTGATAGGCCACGCACAGACCCACCTTCCCATCCAGCACGTAGAGCCCCGCCCCCTCACTCACAACCTCAGTCACCGTGCCCTATCACAGCAGAGGAGGCTTAGTAATCAGCACACAGGTACAAACTTGTGGTAGCCAATCAGAGCTCACAGCACTCTCACCTGGTAGCTGATGACTTTGGATTGCTTTATCCTCACAGCTGATTGGTCCAGCTCCACCTCCTCATGCTCCGCCTCCTCACAGTCGTCCTCAGCAGGCTGTGACAGCAGGGACTCAGAGTGTGTGTGTTCCTGTGTGTGTTCCTGTGTGTGCGTGTAGTCGGCGTGCAGCTCGGAGCGCTTCGTCACACACAGGATGTTGTTTCCTCTCCAGCCTCGTAGCGCACACACACGTAGAGCTGTCACACACACGCTCTGCCCGACACACACACGCTGGATCCAGCTGAGCCGGCTGCTGTCCTGCACACACACACACACACACACTGAGCTTCATCGTCCCTCCTCACCATCATCATCCTCAGAGAGCTGGTACCTGTACGAGCACGGGCAGCGAGCGCGACTCATCCGTCAGCGTGAAGCAAAAGAAGGTCGTTCCTGCCACGGCCAGCAGAGGGCAGACTGAGCCCACCTCTCCGAACACGCTCAGCCGCTGACCTTTGACCCTGGAGCACACACACACACATCTGTCACACACACTGCTCAGAAACTCCGCTGCAGTTCAGAGGTCATGTGACCCACCTGTGCCTCAGCAGCCTGCCGGCCTCTCCGACTCCCACCGCTCCGCTTAGCTCCACCCTTCCAGGAGCAGCAGCCAATCCCTGCTCAGCACCAGGACACAACAGGACAGGGGAGCCAATCAGCTCCAAGAAGCCTGCGGCCTCTTCCTGGCCCGATGCATTGTGGGGGATGTAGTTCCAGTGAGGGAGGAAAACGGGACGATCGAGCCACAGGGGCGAGAGAGACAGGCACTGGATGAGGGAGAGAGAGAGACGCGGGTGAGAGAGAGGCGGAGTGTGTCCTGGGTGGATGCTGGAAGCCTGTACTGATGATGACAGCTTCATCAGCTCTGATCTGCAGTGATGCCGTTTGTTTTATAGCTGCAGGAGATCAGATTAGATCAGATTGGATTAGATCAGATCAGATTAGATTAGATTAGATTAGATTAGATTAGATCAGATCAGATTAGATTAGATCAGATTAGATCAGATCAGATTAGATTAGATTAGATTGGATTAGATCTGATCAGATCTAATCTAATCTAATCTAATCTGATCTGATTAGATGAAACTTTATTGATCCCTCGGCTGCGTTCCTCCAGGAAATTCGGTTTCCAACAGCCCAGCACCGACAGAAGTTACAGAAGGTGAGCAGAAATATACACATATACAAATACAGAGTATAGAAAAGGGAAGAATAGAATAAATAGCAATAAGAACACAAGAGAACTGCACATTTCAAGTACTGTGAGTCATTAATCCGTGCGGTGATGCTAGGACCACACTGAGCCTGCTGCAGCTGTCTGACTGTAATCTGTCAGGTTACTGCAGGTGATGCTATCTGTATACTTTATGTGAGGAGGAGGCTCCACATCTTTATAAAGCTCTGCTGTCATCACGTCTGTGCCAGCACAGTTACTCACTTGCTGACAGACTCTGTCTTTACATCCTTACTTATCGATCAGCTAAGTGAATCCATATAAACACAGCTCACATTTAACAAGTCCTGATGTTTCTGAGTTACAGAAATGAAAGTCAGCTGTTGAGCTTGTTTGCTTGTTTCATGCTGATGTAAACATCAGCAGAGAAGCGTGTGATGACCAGACTCTATCAGCACTTGTGTCCCTGCACAGAGAACGAGCTGAATTAAAGAGGAATTCGATTTCATTCACGTTGCACATGAACACCTGCAGTTTGTTGTGACCTCGTTACCATCAGTTCTGACCAGATCCGGTTTAGTGACGCTGCTGTGAAGAAGCTCCTGAGAACTAACCAGCTGATGGACCATGGGTTAAGGTTAGGCTCCTCCCCCTCTGACTCACCTCACACATGACGCTGCCGCTGGCGTCCGTCAGCCTGTACTCTCCGTCAGGGCCTTCTCTCAGACAGCCAATCAGCAGCAGGTTGACCCTCGGCAGCGCCCTCTGACCCGGCACGGCGAGCTCCGCCTCCCTGGCCCAGGCTCTCTGCTGATTGGTGCTCCAGGACAGGTTGCTGACGCAGGCCAGGTGCTGCTGGGAGACGAGCTGGGAGACGGACAGCAGCCTGCGGACAGACGGGAGGACAGCGGTAAGGCCAGGTCACGTGACCTGCTACAGCGATGATGTCAGCGGGCGTTACCTGTAGCTGACAGGTAAGCTGTGGGCCACACACATCTGCTGCTGGATCGCCTGCACCGCACACATGCTCAGATCGAAGAGGCTGAGGTCACCGTGGTTACCTGGGAAAACAACATTTAAAGGGTAAACACAAACATAAACAACTGAAGCCCCGCCCACTGAGAACACCTGAAGTGGACACCAGAGCTGGTGTGTGTAGAATGTTTAGCTTATTTTAGAGTTTAGAAATGTGTTAAAATATAATGTAGAACTATTGTAGGAGACCCCTCCCCCACTTGAGCTGTGAAAGTAAAACAGAGAGGAGTTAATGCTGAGTGGAAATTCCCCAGAGGATGTGTGGGTGGGGGTCTCAACATTGTAACTGGATACCTGTGGTCTGGGAGTGAGAGGGCTTTTATGACCTCTAGGGAGTCACCTACACCCACAGTGTTTTAACGGTCACGCACACACTTATTCATGTGCACACGCTCACACATGAGCACTCATATAGGCACGCGGGAATGCGCACATGTAGGCATTCATGTGCTCGTGCACATAGACACAGACAAAGTTTGCAGCACACCGTGGGGGGGGGGGGGGGGGGTTATGATGGGGACGTTTCTATAAAGCTGGCTGTAACTAACAAAGGGGTGAAGATTTTGCAGAGGGACATCGGCCTCGTCTTCCCTTCTAGAAGTGCATGCTTAAATGAAGAAGAGTAAAGATGAATAAAGATGAATAAAGATTTTGTGAAAATGACTACTGAGTCCGGTGCCATCTCTGGATGCTCGAGGAATAAAAAGAACCGGGGTAAAACTGATTTTGTGACATGTGTCAACAGGTGGGACCACCTGAGGAAGCAGCTGCTCTTCATCCTCAGACTCTTAGTCCTCCCTGTTCCTCACTGACAGTCGGTCACCTTCATGGCTCTGACCTTTGAACCACACTCACATCTACACACTGGACTGCTCTGATGACACCTGTGAGGGCAGGTGAGCCCTGCTTTCACTGTTTAAATAATGGTTTAAATAGTATTTGGTTTCATAAAAGACATGGACATCGTCATTAAGGATTTAAAGTACAGCTGATTTATCAGCCAGCTGTTTCAAACAAACAGGAACTCACCTGTCTGCGAGGGGGCGGAGCTACACACCACAGGACTCAGGTGTTCAGAGATGGAGGTGAAGATGTTCTTTAACCACAGGGACTCCTAAAGAAACAAAGCAGCAGGTCGGAGGTCACAATAATAAATGTAGAACAGGCTCACATCCTTATATTCTCTTTTCTGTGTGGATTTCTGCTATAGAATTAGCTCGAAACAGTGATCGGCTGCTGCTCTGCCTACGTCATGACGCAGACAGTCTACGTACGCAGGGCTGTGCGTGTACGTAGACTGTTATTTATCGCTCAGTTCGGGCAAACAGGGTCAGACTGGGACTCACCGCCTCGGTGCTGGGCTTGACCCGGTCCAGGAGCTCCTGCAGGGGGTCCATGTCTTCGCTCCGGGTGCCGGTTTCTCCCCCTGCTGACAAACTCCCGCTCACGGCTTTCAAACAGCTTCCGGTCCTCCTCCTGTTGATGTCCTCCCTCTGACCGTCGCCCCCGTGTTCCCGCCTCTTACCGTTCATAAAGCCGCCATGATGCCCTACCGTCCTACTTTGTTTACTTTTGTTCTGTATTTTAAACAAATCATCAAACTTATTAAACTGACTAGTCTCTGCTCACGCAGGATCTCTACCGCGCATGTGCGGAACAACTTTTCCCTACCCTGCATTTCACAATAAAAGCCCTTCACGTTCACATACACTCAGTGGTCTCCTACCTCCTTTCCTAAGCACTTTTCCTTGATAGAAACGTTCTGAGGTGGAGGAAATGTGTTTAGGAGATGTGATAAGAACTCAGGAAAGGAAACAGCTGTGTTTGAACTACAAGTCGATCACGTGACTCCAGCCCAGCGTGTTCTCAGCCTGATTAGTGCAGGTGAAGAACATGCTTTTATTATGAAGGGGTCAGGCTTCCTGCTGAGGCTCAGGGTCATGTGACTGACAGCACCTTTTGCAGCTCACCTGACGCCACAAGGTGTTTCCTTTTCAGGAGGATGACACCGTGCGAACCTCGGGAATCTCAAACAAAAACACATTTCTGTCAAGTGGAAACTTTAAAATAAAATAAAATTATATATATATATATATATATATATATATATATATATATATATATATATATATATATATATAATTTTATTTTTTTATTTTTTGAGCTTGCAGAGCATAGATGCAGATCAAACTGAAGGTTTGTCACTGTTTTTTGTTCACTTTTTATCCAGGCTGCAGGTGTCTCAGTGGAAAAATAGAGCGTGGCTGAGCGCACCTGTGCAGACCAGTGATACAGTTTAAGATCAGAGAATTGTAACCCCCTCTTTCATATGGCAGGCACAACAAGCCAAGTCTTCATCTAGGACCTTTGTTATTCCAAATTAACCAATTAAAGATATCGTATAACTTCTGAAAGGATTCTTTTGGAGGAGGCAGAGGACGTGACTCAATATAAAAACTTTGCATAACCTTTCATCCTTGTTCAGGAATAGGACGGAGGAGGATTTTGAATCATTTATAGCTAGAAAATCGTCTAAATAGCTCCATTTGTAGCATTAATTTTGCAACTTGGCTAACAGACAGCCAGTCTAGGGCCTAGGGCCAATCTCTGCTCTCGATCTCCTAACTGGAAACCAAATAGTACAGCTCTCATTGTAAGTGTCATCACCAGAGGTTCCATAGTCAGAATAAATAGCATTGGAGATAACGGGCACCCCTGATGAGTGGAACACTCCAATGTGACGGGTTAAGTTGAACCCATCTGAGAAAAAGATTTCCAAATCCATATCTTGGGAGAAGGTTAAATAAATCTGACCAGTCTATTCTGTCCGAGGCCTGACGAGCGTCCAGTGATAATAAAGCTGCATCGTTAGCATCACATCTCTCATGAATTATATGAGAACCCTTCTTATATTGTGAAACCCTTGATGCTTTGGTACAAAGTGAATCAAATGTGGGATCCAAGGCTCTGATCTTCATGCTAAACATTTAAAGTATTTTAGTGTCAACCCCCGTCAGACTCTAAATGATGAGTGTTCTGCAGGTTTCTCAGTACTCACTGCCTGTCTCACAGTGGGTGGAGAGCCTCCGTGTGATATGCTTCTACATGCATGTTAAAAAGTGAAAAAAAAAGTAAAAAGTAAAAAAAATCCAACATGTCCAAATGAAGACTGTCAGATTTGATTTCAGCTCTTTTAAAGTCTCTTTATAAGTTAATTTAACTCTTATTGGAGAGTTGGAACGTTAACTCTGACTTAGTGTTGAATACCAAATCTGTCTGGAGTTGATCGTTCAACACTTATTCATGCTAACTAGGTGTTAAGAGTTTATATACTAACCCCCACAGAGGATTTTAGTTTAACTACATCAGAGTTATCTTCTAATTCATTCTGTGAATTTTACTGTTCTGAATTTCTAGAAATTCCTTTGGAAATAAACATTATTGCAAAGAGGACTGCATCAGCTGAGGCAACATGGTGTCCTGTGAGCTCAATTTGTTTTTAATCAGAAAAGGTCAGACACAACAAAAGCCAAGCATCAAACAAAGGAAAAATAAAGACAAGTCAAATGTCCAGCCAAAGGATTTATGGGAGACTCCATCAGTGATGGACCGAGTCAACCGGCATTTCACCTCTGAGAAAGATATATAACAGAATAGCTTTAGTTTGAGTTTGAACTTATACAAAACGCAGCAATATATTAAAAAACACAGTTTTATTGATTATAAAATACACTATTGGAGTCATGTCGGTGTGGGCAGAAATCCAAATGTAGGATATGGGACATAAAACACGGTGCCATCTCTAGACTCCATAGTCCCACAGGAGCTCCTCTCCAACCGCGATGTCCCTCAGGGCGATGAACAGCACACTCTCCCGAGGACCAGCAGGGAAGTTCATGGTGAACCTTTGTGGCTTCACGTTTGGATTCCTTTGGCAATGGTTCATGTGCCTTCTATAGGAGTCCTTGTGCAGGTGGCAGGCACAGGGGGACGCAGTGGCATCAACCCTGTGGCACTCGTCCCTGTAGAAGAAGAGAGACCCTGACTGCCGCCTCTGATTCCCTGCAGCTTTGGTGATGCACGTCCCGTGGTAGTCGCAGACGACGTCTCCTTTGTTGAAGGGCATCAGGGCGATGACACCTGTGAGCAACAGGAAGTCATCATAAGCTCTTTAGAAATGTTGACTTGCTGTCAAACGAGGGTGTGGTCCAAACGATAGGTGCATTTACCTTTGCCCTTTTCCCCCCCGAAGTCCTTCAAAGCCAGGCCCTTCCATTTCTGCTCTGAAATCGAGGACATGAGGGACGGGCTGTCCTGGATCCTGGGCTGTGGAGCAACCCAGGCCCGTAGGACGGCATCAACAGTGGGCTTGTTGGTGCTCCAGGTCTCCTTATCTAATGCCGTCTGTACTCTTGCACGCTGAGGGGCGTTGCCTCTTCTGGCACACCCTGTCCCAGAGCGAGGCGTGAGGAATACTGCAAATCAACCATCTGAGTCAATCATATATATTTGAACCTCTGTGATGTGAAGTATTGCTGAGCTATGTGTATATATTAGAGCTGTAAATAATGGAGGCAGAGCGTCCATTAGCATGACGGGCTTACCGAGGATGTGCTGAACTCTCTGCTTAAGCTGAAGCTCCCTCCACCTTTTGTAGTGGGCTCGGTAGTGTGGAAAACCAGCCTGTACACACCGGCGTTTTGAAGGTGGCTCTCCATTTAGGGTTACTGGGAAGGTCTGCTGGAAGGCATCCCATTCCCTGAGTGGTAGGCGCTTTGTGGAAATGGGCCTACACAGAATGAGAGAGAAACCCACCAATAGTTTGTATGTGGAAACTTGTAACGCAGGTTTTCTTGTGCTAGTGGGTAACATAAAAACAAAAAGCATACCTGGCCTGTCCCGAGGTTTCTACTCCTCCTGCTGAGTGTGATGCTGACCCAGCCGCAGGATCCTCAGTGTCGCTGCGCAGGTATCTAACCAAATTAGAAAGGTGAAGCAGTTCTACATCCACCAACAAACGCAGCAACACATGTGTTTGAGTGCTATGACCACACTGGCAAAGTTTTGCCAGTATGGATCCAGTGGTGTGCAGCACTCACCTGGCCCTCAGGCGCTGTACATCTCCTGTTGGGTTGGTCAGAGGGACCCCACCTTCTCCCAGGAAGAACCTGCCCCCGTCGTCACTGCCAACTCTTTGGTTTTGTAAGCACACTGGGCGGATGTTCTTAAAGTAGCACTCCAACAGCTGCAGCGACAAGAGCCATCAATGAAAACTATAAATCACCTCCCAGGGTCCACACAGAGCAGGAAGAGAGTCGCTGCTGAGAACAAAGGACTTACTTCTTCTTCCTGGATGGTCATCCTCAAGCTTGCCCTTCGCTCCATCCAGTCCTGCACCTGTGGGTGTGGGACAAAGTGTTGGAGCTCAGGGTGACTTCCATCAACTATCACTTATAATTTACTGTTTTTGTTGGCGGCGCTTACAGAAAGTTCCTGAACAGCACCTGCTGTCAGTCCGTGCTGTAACATCAGGATGGCCTCGCAGTACTGCCTGAACGTTGTCATGGCAACGCTGGGGATGCAATCACCGCCTGCAAGCTTTTGGTGGAAATACTCGATGTCCCTTTTGGCCACGGTGAGGATTTCCTTCTTATCAAAGCTGTTGCAAAGGTGACAGTAAGACAGTGTTGAAAGTGCGTATGTGTCCTGCAGTATGTGTGAGCCAGAGTGGCAACAAGCTCATCAGACCTCTGTGTTGGGCAGGTTTGGGGAGTGTCTGTGATGATAAAGCCACGACTCTGAAGACGACTGCAGAGTTTGGTGCAAGATGTTGCGTCCTTGCAAAACTCCTGCAGCTCCGAGAAGCTCCAGAGTCGACCTTCCCTGGAAAACAGCTTCTGGGAGGCTTTAGCTCTGGAAGCTTCTTGCTCCCTCTCCTGTGCTGTGCCGTCTTTCAGGCACACTCCGCTCAGGTGATTCCAAATGAACAGCTGGGGCTTGTTGCACAGCAGGCAGTACACAATGTTTTTCTCCATGTTGTTTGGACTGCAAATACAAAGAGAGAGACAAACTCTGCACATCACTTTATAGCACCAGTAGCGTGTCTCGGTATGATGCAAAGCTAGCTATGTCGCTACACTGGACACCGAGCAGTACCTACTTTAAAACTGAACCTTTGTTGATCCTCTGCTGTTTCTCCAAAGCACACAATGTTCTGCACAAAGACATTTAACTTTAGCACATGTATAAAACATGCACGCACACCAGCAGTTCGTTCAGCTAAAAGAAACGCTTCATAGAAACCATTTCTACAACCAGCAAACGCAAAGAAAACAAGCCATGACTAAAACAGCAGTTACGTAAATGAGCAAAAGTTGCTAAACAAACAAAACTGAACCAGAAAGTCTCCAGACATCATGTAACCACTGTTTGACAAACGGTCCTACTGTAGGATGATGTTACAGTGATGTCTGACAAACCATCCCACCTAACTGAAGCTGCAAATTCGATAGTTTTGTGCCAAAAGCAGATGGCGTTTTCACTTTAAAATGAACAAACATTCACAAAGGCTTAAAACAATATAGTATCCAAGTCAATAACATGCTAATACTTCCAAGTATGAACACGGAGTAGCGTTAAATCACCCGGTGTTCCAGATTAACTGGTGACGGTGGAAACGATGGTGGATTTTTAAAAATATTTTGTTGTTAACAGCAACAAGACTGGCGGAGTGTGTCTGAGGGAACCTCACAAATGTCACAGCAACACACTGCAGTGGAACCCCGACTTACGAAATTAATCTGTTCCCGACGGTTTTTCGTAAATCGAAGCAGCCATCGCGCCTTTTGAGTGAGAAGATGCTGGCTGGAGACGGAGTTCTTGGTGGCGGAGGTGGTGGAGGCTGAAGAAAGCATACGTATGCATGCATACATACATACATACAGCACCACCACGGGGGAAACTGGCATAACATTAAGGTGTAAAGTTGTTGATTTTTTAATTCAAAGATTAATCAGGCTTTAAACATCAGGAGGTAGTGCAACAGACACTGAAGTGCACATTAAAGACCAGAGAGAACATTATTTTTATTAACAAAAAGTTTTAATCCACCAACAGCCCTGACATCTAAAACACTACAAGTAAAAAAGAAAGGCAACAAAAAACAATTCAGACATTTTTACACAATTAGTAACACTTCAGCTTTCTTTGTAATGTCTGCTTGTATTTTAAGAAGTATCGCATTTGGGTAAAACATTACCAATAACTCAAAATTAGAGGAATAAGTGTATATATGTGTTAGCTGTATGCATGCATACATATGCTGCATGTACATGACGTTCTAAACATTAAAACTAAAACTTTTTTAAACTTAGATAATTAAAAAAAAAATCTATTTTATCATTTATTTTTACATTTTTGTGCATTTTTATGTTTTTGAACTAATCACTACTGCTACTTTCATCGCTTTTCGCCCTCTAAGGCACACTTTCACCTGAAGGTTGACTTGTTGCTGGCCTCTTTGTGAAAAATCTATCCAACGACGTCTGTCTACTTTTCAAAATGGATCTGAAGTGGGAGAGGCAGACGTCACCAAAATGCTCTATAGCATGAGCGGTAAAGTTCTTTTCAGGGTGATTGTCCTTGATATCGGCCGATGGTATGACGGCCTCCTCCTCCTCCTCGCTGAATTGTTGCTGTACTGATGAGTGCAGCATCGCCTCCAACTCTTGCAGCTCTGCCGTTGACAGCTCCTCTCGATGTTCATGCACAAGGTCGTTTATATCCTCCTCGTCAACCTGCAGTCCCAGGGCGGTGCCGAGATTTACGATCTCCTCAACCTTGACTTCAGGTTGAGGTTCCCCCTCAAAGCCTTCAAAATCTCGAGGGGCAACAGCATCAGACCACAGCTTCCTCCAAGCAGAATTTAGCGTTCGACGACTCACCTCCCGCCATGCCAAAGAAATCAACTTGAGGCATGCAGCGATGTCGAAATGATATTTCCAAAACTCCCTGAGGCTGAGCTGCGTACTCTCTGTTATGTCCGAACACCGTTTGAACATGTGTTTCGTGTACAGTCTCTTTAAATTAGAGGTCACTTGCTGGTCCATGGGCTGGAGGAGAGGGGTCGTGTTGGGAGGGAGGAAGAGAACCTTGATGAACGAGAACTCCTCCAGGATATCGTCCTCGAGGCCAGAGGGGTGGGCGGGGGCATTATCGATGATCAGCAGGCACTTCATGGGGAGCTCGTTCTCCTCGAGGAACTTCTTGACAGCAGGGCCAAAAACCAAGTTGACCCATTCGACAAAGAACTGTCGGGTCACCCAGGCCTTGGGGTTGGACCTAGGGCTGAACGATATACCGCATTTGCGATAATATCGCGACATGATCAAGTGCAATTTTCTAACCGCAAAGGCTGCGATTATACTCTGGACATGTCCAAATTCATGGGCTGCATCCTCCTGAGGCCGCATTTGTAGACCGATTACGTCACAGCAACGCGCCGAAGGCTGTCCAAATTACTACCATATCCCAGAATTCATAGCGCGGCCCAGCCAAACTCCAGTTTCCAGCAATGGCGGCCGCTACTAAGTTTTAAAATTACTCACACTAATCTTTCTGGGTCACAAAATAAACTTTTAACATATTTTCAGGCGAGAAAGTAGTTGTGTAAACATCAAATATCTGCTCGGTTTATCAAGATATCCCATATTTGCAAAAGTGCTTCGACGTTTTCAGAGGCGTCTGCTACCCACCAGCTCGACAGCTAGCCGGGAGCTCGAGGGTTACTGATGCGGCCGAGAACGGCACAACTCCCGGCACATCATTTTCAGATCACCGCGGAGTTTCGCTGCTCGGGTTAAACGTAATATATAAGTCACTTAGACAACCTAAAAATGTTATTGTTGGGCTTTTTTCAGTGTTTTGTTTGTTCGTGAGTAAATCGGTTTGGCTGAGATTAAAGTTATTAGATTAGATAAAATAAAACTTTATTAATCCCCCGGGTGGGTTCCTCCTTGGTTTTCACACAGCTGACTAAACGTCAAACAGAAAACTTATTAAACAGAAGTATGAGACAGTCGAGAATTTACGCCAGTGTCTGGTTATATTTTAGATAGCAAGAAGCAGACGGCCGAGTTTATTAAACTCCACCGAGACAGCGGTGACGCTAATCAGAACTAGACCGTCCAATTTCACGCCTTTAAATTTTAAAGGCGTGTTTGTGTGTGTTTATACAATTGCTATTATGTTTGCACTTTATGTGTAATGTTACTGACTGCAGAGATCAGTAAGATGTGTGTATTTTTTATTTATTAGTTTTATTTATTTAATATTATTTTTTAATTGAATGACTGTCTAGTAGTTCACAGATGTCGAAAAACTGAGTGTGGTAAAGCCACTGATTTTGTTTATGTATATTTCTGCAATCTGCACATTGTACTGACTTTCATTTTAATGTTTACACCAGGGTTCCTTGTCAGCACTTTATGCTCAGATGTTTGTAAGCTAAAAATAAACTATTGTGTATGTTCAAATATACTGTTGTGATTGAAGAAGTTAAATAAAAATGTCAGTCATCAATTCATGCATCACCTCATGTCATCATAACAGAGGTCTGTCTTCCAGGAAAGAACAGTTTAAAATTAATGTAATATAGTATTGGCCATACTATATGATGTATTGCTTGTCTTTGTTTAATAATACAGAAGACAAAGACCTTAAAAAATAATCGCATATCGCATCGCAATCGCAATATTGGGGCAAAAAATCGCAATTAGATTATTTTCCATAATCGTTCAGCCCTAGTTGGACCTCCACATAACCTCGAGCCTCTCCTTTAAAATTTTGTGTTTCTTAAAGGCACGCGGATTTTCTGAGTGGTACACTAGGAGTGGCTTGACCTTACAGTCCCACTGGCATTAGCACACAGGGCGAGGGTGAGACGGTCCTTCATGGGCTTGTGGCCTGGCATCTTTATTTCCTCCGCGGTGATGTACGTACGCCGCGGCATCTTTTTCCAGAAGAGGCCAGTCTCGTCACAGTTGAATACCTGCTGGGGGATGTAGCCTTCTTGATTTATAAGTTCCTCAAATTTTTTAACAAATTCTTCGGCAGCCGTGTGATTGGAACTTGCTGCCTCGCCGTGACGCACAACGGAGTGGTTGCCAGTCCTCTTCTTGAACCGATAAAACCACCCATGCGATGCCCTGAACTCTGGGGAGGTTAGCGGTGCCTCCTGCGAGGACGTCGATGCCGTTGGCTGCTCATTGGAAGCTGGCTTACTTACTAAATCATTATAAATTGAGGACGCCTTCTCGCAAATGACAGTCTCTGTGGGGGTATTGCCCTCCCTTGTCTTTAATCCAAACAAGGAGAAGCCTTTCCATCTCGTCGTGTATGGGGGTCCTCCTTTTGGACATGATGGTGGTGCCCTTTGAAGGTTTACCTGCTTTGATGACTTCTTTTTGTTTTAGAATTGTTCCTATGGTCGAAGGATTTCGGCATACTCGCGTGCAATAGCACAAAGTTTCACACCTCGCTCATATTTATCAATAATTTCTCTCTTTGTTTTCATCGACAGTACTTTACGCTAGGGCTGGGTTTTTATAATCGATTCATCGATTAAAATCGATTCTGGCTTGGATAACGTAAAATCGATTCATTAAAACCCTGAATCGATTTTTTAATATAAATTTATTTTGCCCGAAATGCCAGAATCTCAGGTGACATCTCACAAAATTTCAAGAACCACCAAACAGTAAATGAGAGCAGGTACAGGGATTCTGCACATAGACTTAAACACACAGCGCGACCCGCGGATCAGAATCAGTTAGATGGCGCCTTTCTCACGGTCGGGGCTGAAAGCCGACAGCTCGCTGATTCTGATCTGTCGGCGGGTCGGCGCTTTGTGTTCACGCCCTTTATGCGCTGATTCTAAAGCTGTTAGTTTGATCTCTCTCCAAACAATATTGACCGAACCAGCAGCAAAAGAAGATCCAAACGCTTCACATAAACATCGTCATGAATTCACTTTTACTGTTTTGCTTCCATCGCGATGCGCAGCTCTCTCTCTCTCTCTATACTTCAGGAACAGTTTCCCTTTCTTCATTATTCGCTTGCTTGTTACGCACAAGTCTACCGTTGTTTACAGCGCTGTCGGCCGCTGTTTTTTTCCCTTTTACATTCTTCCGAAATGAAAACCTCATTTCTGCTGTTCAATACTGAACAAATTTAAACTTTTTAAAATTATTCAAAATGCAAAATGCTGTGTCTGTAATAAAACCGCTGTAACGTCAGAGGTAATGTTCATATGTTGATTAATGGTTTTCTTTCGTTTTTGATGTACTGCAGAATATTTTAATAAAATCCCAGGCCAGGAAAATCACCTTCATGTTTTTCTGTGTTTTATCCTCAGCTACTTTGACACAAAGGCCTCTGCTGTGACGCTCACACCTGTGATAAAGTCTTGCGTGTGTCAGCTTCCTTTTTATTGATACAAAAATATGTAAATGTACTGATCTGAATTATATTTCTGACTGTCAAAATTTCCCAGATTTAAATCGAATCGAACTAAATCGAATCGATTCGGGACCTTGTGAATCGGAATTGAATCGATTCTAGAAATCAGTGACGATACCCAGCCCTACTTTACGCTTCATTTTGCTAGCTGCGTGGTTCAAGTGGAACAGCGAAGCGCAGGTGTCACTACCCGATCCGTACCGGAAACCCGATCGGTACCCCGCATGCGCGAAAGGTGTCTACTTCCGGTCGAAGCATTTTACGATAGTTACAGGTCAGAGTATCTGTTAAGATGTTAAGAATAACAAGTATCTCTTAACATGTTTCCGCTAATGAAACATTTAATATAATGTAGACAAAAATAAAAAAATTAAAAGATAGTGACGGATCGGGACTCCCGATCCTTACTGCGCATGTGCAAAGTCAGACCGTACAAATCGGTTCTACCCGATCCGTACCGCGCATGTGCAGGGTTTTCTTCTTCTTCTGTTCCTTTAATGGCAGTGTACTCCCCAGTGTACGAGGATACCGCCACCTGCTGACTGAGCGAATGAACCCTATTGTAAACTGAATTAGCGTCATTACAAACGTGTGTTAAATTTGATTTAGTGATAATCGAGTGTGTTTATGCTTGTCTATGTGGAGAGGATTGTTGGAAAAGTGATGATAATGTCTGCTATCACTGTCAATTGCCAGTAAACACTTCATCTGGCTGCTGAATCTTCACGTGACATATTATAAAGTCTGTATTATTAACTCTGTCATTAGGCACCATTCTTCTTATTTTACGGCGCTGTTGTTCAATCGGGGAACGCTTTCTGTTGAGGAGAAAAGCAAAAATTTGTTGCGGATACGGATTATTCATTGTTTAAATGTCCTGGTAGTCGAAAAGGAGGCAGAGCTGCTGAGAAATGCTAGTGTCCGCCCTCTAGTGTCCGGATGTAGAATTGCATTTAATGCCTGAAACTCACAATCCAACAGGTTTTTGCAAATTGTTTTTAAATCACTGTAACTTTTGAACCGTTCGCTCAATTGAAACTAATCAAATTGTTTCTGAAAGCAGAGACTCTGCGCTTTCTCTGCATTTAACTTTAGCGTGAATATGCATGCACAGTTTGTTCACCTGATAGAAAAAGTCACATATAAAATTACCCGATACTTGAAAAAACACCAAAGTTAGCAGGTTTACTCTCGCTGTAGTTTCTCCGTAGCGTTACATTCACCTGGAAGTATGTCGGTTCTCAGTCATCCAGCTCAGCATAGTGTAAGGAGCTGCTGATGGAGAGTCCCACATTTAGCCATATGGGAGAGTCCCCAAGAGGGTCATGGACCCCTAATCATCCTCTACCTAATCATATGAGCCGAGGTGTGAAGATAACAAAGCCAGCAGGCAGGGTGGCACCTTTGTCTCTCATGCACGAAGAGAGACGCCTCTGAAAAGGCCTCCAGGCCTCTTTAAGTGCAGTCACACCTGACAAAAAGGGATCTTAAAACTGGATTATAGATGTTCAACGATGGTCGTGCAGCACAAAAGCATTGCACATCTGCCTTTCACGAGCTGCCGTCTTCCAACAAAAAGCATTTACAATTCCTCATCAGCCGTCAAAGGGTTTCCTACAGCTCGCCTCCTGCCTCTGCACAGCCAGGGAGCTTCTAACGACCTCTGACCTCCTGTAGTTTGGAGTTATCAAAGTAACCCATGACAGTAATGTTTATGCTGAGAGATGGGCTTAATATGATGGAATAAAAATCAGGTCTGATTTTATAGAAATGCTGTTGAATGCATTAGCTTTAAAATAAGTGAGGGATGTGCTTTTCTATCTCCAGTGCACCCAGGAGGCATTTCTGCTGCACACAAAGGTAACTGAATGTCATTTCTTCTTTTCAGGGTGGAAATGTGTCCAGACTCTAACATGGACCCACGGGCCCCACCCTTGGGATTTATGAGGAACAGGGAAAATGATCGGGAGAGAAGCAACAGACTGACTGAAAGAACTGGAACGAGCTCGTATAGAATCAGCTAAACAATATTGTGGATGAACAAATAGAAGCTTAAACACCTCAGACAAAACTATTATAAAACGGCCCCAAAGCTAAAGAATAACAGCACGGAAACTGTGCAAACAGTTAGAAACATTAAAAATCCACCTGCTTATTGCTGCAAACCCAAAGATACAGAAGAATCCTTTTGGTCCTCCTTCATCACTTCCCTGCTCCTCCTCTGCCTCACCTCGTGCTCTCATCCTGGGTTTGCATTGAAAGTATCCCCACCTAATCCCTTATCTATGTAATGCTGAGCTTGCTAAACCTTTTTTATACTTTTTGTTTTATTGGTGACTCCAGAACTCGTGCAGCTGTTAGTGATCACAGCAAGTTTCCCAACCCCAGTTTTAGTTTCCACTCACCCTTTATTTACAGACAGACATCAGTAACATTGTCAGCTCTGTCTTGCCTGTTGATGGTCTTGTTTTCACATTTTGGGGTTAATCCTTTTAAATAAACTATAAAAACAATCCATGTGTCAGAGCCTCGTTTGTGCTGATTAGAGTCAAGTTTCTTTATTTGTCACATGCACAGTTATACAAATACAACACGCAGTGAAATCTATCCTGACACGCTCCTGCACTGTGAAGGGGACAGAAGAACATGATGTTATATACATTAAGTATAGCAAATATACTTTGATGTATATATTATATACACTGTAGGTGTTGGAGCTGTTATCGATGAAACACTGTCCTTCTCCCTGCCGTCTCTCTTCATGAGATCCTCCACCGATGGGCCAAAGTCGGCTGTCATTCCCAGAATGGTCCAGGTCTCTATCTTACAATGAAACACAGACCGATCTCTGCTTCCTCCTCTGCCTCCTTCATCCCCTCTGAGGATCCAGAAAAGGCTTCAAAGACTCTACTCCCTGTCAAAATTAGGGCTTAAAAAGTTTTCTCCCCCAATAAAGATTAAACCATAAGCTGGGAGGGCTGGGTTTGTTTGCTCTCACTGGTCTGATCGAGCATCCCTGACGTTTCACACTGGTTACCAGTTCTTCAGAGGGAAAAACACAGGTGGGAACAGGAGAGAAACAAGGCACAAGATAAACAGCTCCCCACGGGGTCACATGGGACTATTTCACACATGGTGTGTTCAAAAGCACATCATTAACCACGTACATTCTAAACCCTAACCAGCGTCTGGACTTCTTTGAGTTTCTTTTCATCACAGAAGCTTCTTCACCTCATCCTCAACACGGACAGAACCAAGGAATGAATACTGCACTTTTGGAAGAACCCCTGATAACACAACACTGAATATGCCACAGTCAGACTGATGGCAAACAAAAACACAGAACACTTAAAATAAACACTGCACTACTTCACCTCATTTTGAATGTACGATCGATTCACTGACTAATGTGCAACATACTCACAACAGACTTCTGTAACAGGTCTGTGAAAAATGTGCAATACTATAAGAGAACTACAAACGCTGTACAGTTTTTCCCCTTGTATATAGAAAATATTGCCATTGCCCCATTCCTGACTTTATTTCTATCCTTCTGCTTCTTCTGTCTTTATATTGTTATGTTGTTAGAGTGTGTGCAGTTTATTAAAGTGCAATTCGAAAATGTTTTTTGAAATGAAGACTTAAAAAGCGTTTTAAAAACCAGTTTATTAAATTGGAATTCAAAAATGAATTTACAAATACAGATTTTATTCTACAATTCATTAATGTCTGAACGATTTCAGACCTGTGGCACTCACCCCCATTCCCGCCAAATGCCTGGAGAGACTGGTCATTAAACACATCAGAGCTGCTTTTCCACCATTCCTGGACTCGCACCAGTTTGCATACAGGGAGAACCGGTCAACCGAGGATGCGATCGCCACAGTGCTGCACACATTACTGAAGCACTTGGAACACAGGAACACCTATGCACGGCTCCTCTTTGTAGACTACAGCTCGGCTTTTAATACCATCCGGCCATACAAACTCCGTCCCAAACTCCACCAACTGGGACTTAACTCCTCTCTGTGCAACTGGATTGTGGACTTCCTCACTAACCGTAGACAGAGTGTCAGAGTGGGTAAGAACACCTCTTCCACCCTTGTGGTCAACACCGGTGCCCCTCAGGGGTGTGTCCTGAGCCCTCTGCTATACACTCTCTTCACCCATGACTGTATTTCCTCCTGCGCGTCCAATCTCATTGTTAAGTTTGCAGATGACACTACAGTGCTCGGACTTATATCCAACAATGATGAGACAAACTATAGGACAGAGGTGCAACAACTAGAGTCATGGTGCCACGACAATAACTTGGTCTTAAACACCAAAAAGACCAAGGAGATCATTGTAGATTTCCGGAAGAAGGGTCATAACAACCATCTGCCTCTCTTCATTGGCAGTGAGGCGGTGGAGAGGGTGAGCAGTTTTAAATTCTTGGGGGTAACTGTGACCGAGGACCTGTCCTGGGGCAACCATATCACCTCAGTTGTACGGAAGGCCCAACAGCGCCTCTACTACCTGAGGAGACTGCGGAGCGCACACATTCCCAGATCTCTGATGTTGAACTTCTACAACTGTGCCATCAGCAGCGTTCTGACGTATGGATTTCTAGTGTGGTTCCCCAGCTGCACCAAGGCCGATCAGCAAGCACTCCAGCGGGTGGTGAAAGAAGCTGGCAGAATTATTGGAACAAGTCTGCCAGAGATCAGTAATATCTTCCCCACTCGCTGTCTGAGGAGGGTGCACAGTATCCTGCGGGACCAACATCACCCTGCGCGCCACCTTTTCCATCTGCTGCCCTCAGGGAGAAGGTACAGGTCTATACAGGCCAGAACATCCAGACTGGCCAACAGCCTGTATCCACAGGCTGTGAGGCTCCTGAACTCTCTGCCCCCCTCTCACGGACAATAACCATATCCAACTTCTTAATAGCAATGAACTGGTCTGCATTGGTGCATCATATCTTTATTCTCTTCCCCCTCCTGCCCCCCCCCCCTCTTTCTTAAATAGATAACTATCATATCTGACATCATGTCTCACAGTACAATAATATTGAATGGGTTGCATTGTTGTATTTTGTCATGTTTCTCAGGTCTTTGTCTGAATTTCTACGAACATTATTGCTAAGGATTGTCTTATTGCATTGGAGTCACACTGGGTTAAATATGTACACTTGGGTTTTAAGGGGTATTTATTATTTTCTTCTTTTTTTTGGGTTGTATGGAAGCCCCAAACGCAATTTCATTGTTCTTGACAATGACAATAAATAATACTACTACTACTACACATGTACATCTAATAAAGGATATAAATACTGAAACACTGATCCAACACTTTTACCTGAATGTGGCTCCTGTTTTTGAAAAAACTTCCTCATATCCATTATGAACCTGGCTGTCTCTCTGTACACAAACACACACGCACACAACAGGAGTTATAAGGTTAATGCACATATGACAAAATAACCAGTTTCTCTGATTACACTTCAAACAGGACAGTGGTAACAGCAGCAGCATGTTAAGTTTTAGATTTTAAATAGGCTGTATAAATTTCAATGGGAGCAACAGGACGGTCAAATATGGCTGATTTTACTACAGAGCAGGACGGATTGTAGGGCAGCAAACATAGTCAGGAAACACGTTTTTAACCCAGCAGGTAGTGATGGCCCGCTTGAAGCTGGCGCTCCGGAGCGTGTGCTGAAAAAAACAACACACTGGTTCAGAAGCACTGTGTCGAGGCTTGCTTCGTTTGGCAAAAGTCACGTGACCAGTGACGTCCGAAGCTTCATTACGCACGTAACTGCTTCGGTACCTGATTCAAACAGATATAAGGAAGTGAATCATCCACGGGATTCGTGGAGTGTGTTGATGGTGACAGAGAGCGACGAGGTGATCATTCCACTGACAGATATGGAGCCAGCGAGGAAGAGAGGACGTTCTGGCGTGTGGGGATATTTTGAGTTGATTTTGCTCAATTCATTTTATCTGCCGAAGTGAAAAACTTGAAATGTCCAAAATCATGTTTTCATAATGTAAATATCATTACAGCATATGACTTTAGGAACACTTCCATGTGAATTAAAGCTAATGAAGACTACAAAAATGTATTTGACACTATACGTACATTACATTGCTACAGTTTAGAAAATCATTTTGTTTATTGTTTCTAGGTGATAGTCTGCAGGACCCAGGAATACCTGCATATCTACCAGCTTGCAGTGTAGTTCCTGCACTCCACAGCCTCTTCTGTTCCATGCAAGTGGATTTTCTCCAGGGCAGGAGAAACTATTTCTAAGAAAAGAAACAGACTCAGCCAGCGCACAGTAACACTAATCCTCTTTTTAAATGTAAATAACAAAAGGGCTACCTGACATAGATCATGTTTTTACTTTGCAAGTTCTTGATTAGGGGTGGGTTTTGATTATCGCTTTTCTGATTACAATCCATGCTAAATTGAATAAAGTGATATTGATTCATTACAATCCCGTGTCGATTTGTGAATTAACGTTATTATGCCTGAAACGCCAGCATCTCAGGTTAAACCTCACAACATGTCGTCAAACACCATGCAGCTAAAACAGTAACTGGGAGCAGGTTTACGGATTCTGCATACAAACGTGAACACAGAGCGCGGACCCGACGCGTCAGAATCAGATTTTGATGTGTCGTCGGGTCCGCGCTGTGTTTGCCTCTTTTTTTTTCGCTGGCTTCTGCAGCTGCAGGTTTCATAACTCTCTGTTTACATCTCTAATTAAGTCTCACATGTGTCAGCTTTCTTTTAATAGATACGAAATTATGGATATATACTGTTAAATGATCAGAATTGTAATATTTCTGACTGAGGCAAAACTTTCCAGATTCCAATCAAATTGAATCGGATCCTGTATCGAATCAAAATGATTCTACAAATCAGTGACGATGCAGCCGTACTCAGCTTCCTAAGCATTTTCCCTTTCCAGTTCACAATCAATCCCACCCCTAGGTCAAAAATATGTATAGGACAATTGGCCTCATCTAATATTTTGTATGAACCTGTCCAGCTGTCCAGTGATTAAATGACAAGTAGATGGAGGCAGGACTTCACAGCAGGGGCATACTCCATAATGTGCTGTGTGTTATCATATGTATATTATATATTGTAACGATGGTTAAGTGTTATTGTACAGTGACATGTTGGTGATCTCTGCACACTCTTGTTGTTCCTTTAAGATTCAAGTTTGGTTGTGGTGTACAGGAAAGGGTGGGTGGGACCTGGTTGTTCTGTGTGTGTGCCAGGCTGAAGAGAGGTGTAGTTCGAGAGCGCTTCCCCCTGAGTTAACAACCCGCTGGCTTATGTGCCAAATAAACGGACAAACTGAGACCCCAACCGTCTGGTTCTTGTGAACGTTACATTGGTGTCAGAAGTGAAGAGAGAAAAAAGAACCCCAGAACGCCCGACACCCTGTTGCTGGCGACGCTTGCCGTTACGAGACGAGGATGTTGCCGGGCAAGATTAAGAAGGAGACGGAGGAGAGGGAGGTTCGTCCGCGCTCGCCCGCCCATGGAGTGAGGGAAACGGCGCTGCGGCTGTCTGCCGAGGCTGGATTTTCTCCAGGTTTGACTAGGCTCGGGAACTGTTCGCACAGCGGCCGCGATTCCGGCGGGAAGGAGTCGACCTCGCTTGGCGCGCCGTCACGTGATGTAAACAAACATGGCGGCGCCCAGCAAGCTGCAGCGAATATAAAAACGCCTAAGTTCAGCGGCAAGACGCCATGGGAAGTGTTTATCGCACAGTTCGAGCTGTTAGCTGTCGCAGCTGGCTGGTCTGAGGAACATAAAGCTCTCCAACTGGCTTTGTGTCTGTGTGAGGATGCAGCTGCATGCCTGCTGCTGCTGACCGAGGAGCAGAGGGGAGATTATAATGCTCTGGTCGGAGCACTTCAGAGGCGCTTCGGGCAGTATAACCAACCAGTGCTGCTGAGGTCGGAGTTCCACAACAGACGCAGATTGCCAGGCGAGCCCCTCCGCATTTTGGCCCATGAAATCGAGTGCCTTTGCCGGAGGGCGTATGACAGCATGCCACCATCAGTGCAAGCGGAGTTAGCTCGGGACCAGTTCCTGCAGGCCCTGAGCCCTAAAGAGCTCCGTATGCAAACTCAGCTTGCTCGGCCAGCCACACTCAGTGCAGCCCTGGAGCTAGCGTTGGAGAGGGAGATGCTTGCAGGATCCTCTGGGGGCGCTGATGACGCACACGTGGTGAGGGCTGTGTCAGCACCTGTGGAACAGATGGAGACGCCAGCGGGTTTGTGCAGTTTGGTGCAGGCGGCTTCGCTGCAGTCGCCTTCCCCTTGAGCTGGCCCACACCGCCGACCACAGAGCTGCTGGGGATGTGGACAACCCGGACACCTCATCAGGCAGTGCCCCAAGCTTGCAGCGGTTCAGGGAAACGCCCACGGGCCCGTGTAGGCGGGAGTACACGGGCCTGGGAGAACGACATCCCCACACCACCGCCACCTCCACCCGGTGCGGCCATCGCTGTGGGCTGGACCCAGGTTGGCGGCTTTTGCCATGTTCCAGTGACGATCGCGGGGGTGTCCTGTACGGCCCTGCTGGACACGGGGTCCAATGCAACGCTGGTCCGACCCGATATTGTCCCAACCGGAGCTGCTGTGCAACCGACTAATGTGCAACTTAAGACTGTGACCGGTGATCTGGCCCCAATGAGAGGGAGGGGAGTGTTCCAGTTCAAGGTGGGGGACCTCGGTGTGTCTTATGCTGCCTGGGTGGCTGACGTGCAGGACGCCTGCATCCTTGGGCTGGATTTTTTACGAGCCATTGGCGGTGTACTGGACTTAGGCAAAGGCTTCCTCGTAACCCCTGATGGGAAGAAGGTGCCGCTTATTCCTCCCCCGGTCTGCACAGCATCTGCCGCGGCGTCCACCTCCACCGCAGAGACCGCTGCAGACCCGCCAGCAGAACAGCGAGCGGAGGAGGAGGAGGAGAGGCTCTTAGCAGTGAGGAGTATCTGGTCAAAGAACTGTGAGGGGCTGACTCCACAGCAGCAAGAGAGTCTATGGCAGGTACTAAAAGAGTTTAGTGACATTTTTGCCCTGAAAGAAAGTGATGTTGGCTTGACACACTTGGTAGAGCACGTCATTGAGACCGGGGATGCCCAGCCTATTAAAGTGCGCCCCCGCCGCCTGCCCCTGGCTCATCAGGAGGCTGCGGACAGAGAGTTGTGTGAAATGATGAAGGCGGGCATCATAGAGCCATCTGATAGCCCGTGGGCCTCCGCGGTGGTGATGGTGCCTAAGAAAAAAAGTCCTAGGATGCGTTTCTGTGTGGACTACAGACCACTCAACAAAGTGACGAAGAAGGACTCTTACCCCCTTCCCAGGATTGATGAGTCTCTCGACTTAGTAGCCGGGTCCTCCTGGTTCTCCACCCTGGACCTGCGGAGTGGCTACTGGCAGGTGCCACTGTCCCCGGAATCCAGACCGAAGACAGCCTTCTGCACTAACAGGGGACTATGGCAGTTCAAAGTCCTGAGCTTTGGTCTTTGCAATGCTCCTGCGACCTTCGAGAGGCTTATGGACAGTGTGCTGGCTGGCGTCCCACGGCAACGGTGTCTGGTTTACCTGGATGACCTTCTAGTGCACGGGAGCTCCTTTGATGCTGCCCTGGATGCCCTGAGACAAGTGTTGGAGAGGGTGGCAGCTGCAGGCCTGAAGCTGCACCCCGACAAGTGCCACTTCATGAGGAGGGAGGTGGAGTTTCTGGGCCACAAGCTGGGTCGTGAGGGCATCAGCACGTTGGAGGAAAAAATTCACACCATTACCGAGTGGCCCACACCAGCAGACCAGAAACAGCTCAAAAGCTTCCTAGGACTGGCGTCTTATTACAGGAGGTTTGTGAAGGGCTTTTCCTCCATAGCCGCACCACTCTTCCACCTGCTGCAGAAGGACCGTGACTTCATCTGGACCCAGGACTGTCAGCAGGCGTTCGACACCCTCCGCAGATCGCTGACAGAGTCTCCAGTCCTTGCCCCCCCTGACCCCGCCCTGCCTTTTGTCCTGGACACTGACGCAAGTAATGTGGGGCTGGGAGCGGTGTTGTCGCAGGTTGGGCCGGAAGGGGAGAAGGTGGTGGCGTACTTCAGCCGGGTCCTGAACAGGAGTGAGCGGCGCTACTGTGTCACACGACGAGAGCTGTTGGCTGTGGTGGCGGGGGTGAGACACTTTAAGTACTACCTGTGCGGCACAGCATTTGTTATCAGAACTGATCATGCTGCCCTTCAGTGGCTGATGTCTTTCAGGGAGCCAGAGGGACAGGTGGCTCGCTGGCTGGAGGAGCTCCAAGCCTTCAATTTCACTGTGGAGCACAGAGCAGGGACGCACCATTCTAACGCAGACGCCCTCTCTCGTCGCCCATGTGCTGCAGCTGGCTGCCGTTACTGTGAGAAGCGAGAGGAAATAGAGCGGGAACTCACGACAATAGACGGAGCAGCACAGCTCGCCTGCAGGGCTCTTCTGATGGTGGATGCAGCGGAGTGGAGGGCACGGCAGGAACAAGACACGGACCTGCTGCCGGTCCTGCAGTGGCTGGAGAAGGGGGAGCAACCCCTTTGGGATGAGGTCACTGGGTTTTCCATCTGTACCAGGGGGCTATGGGCCAAGTTTGCAGCTCTCAGGCTGAAGGAGGGGGTGTTGGAGCGTGCCTGGAAGGATCCTGCCACGGGAGAGGAGAGGTGGCAGGTTGTGGTGCCAAGGTCGCTGAGGTCAGCTGTGCTGGAAGCCTGCCATGGGAGCACTGGCTCCGGCCACTTTGGGGTCTCCAAGACTCTCCGCCGCCTCCGCCAGGGCTATTACTGGGGTCAACAGCGGAGGGACTTTTGCCGCAGCTGTGATGCATGTTCCTCACACAAAGGGCCACAGGACCAGTCCCGGGCTCAGCTTCAGCAGCAACCAGCAGGAGCCCCAATGGAGCGAGTAGCTGTGGACGTCATGGGCCCATTTCCTCGCACAGACAGAGGAAACCGCTATGTTCTTGTGGCCATGGACTATTTTACCAAGTGGCCGGAAGCATACGCCATCCCAGATCAGGAGGCTGAGACGGTCGCTGATGTATTAGTGGAGGGGATGTTCAGCCGCTTTGGAACAGCAGAGACCCTCCACAGTGACCAGGGGCGTAACTTTGAGTCCAAGGTATTTGCTACCATGTGTGAACGCCTTGGGACTAAGAAAACCCGCACCACCCCACTTCACCCCCAAAGCGATGGGCTGGTGGAAAGGTTTAACAGGACGCTGGCCCAGCAGCTAGCCATCCTTACCTCAGAACACCAACGGGACTGGGATTACCATCTTCCCCTTACCCTCATGGCCTACAGGTCGGCAGTACAGGACTCCACCCAATGTACGCCTGCCCTGCTCATGTTAGGGAGAGAGCTGAGAACTCCTGCAGAGTTGGCTTTTGGGAAGCCCCCGGACGCGCCAGAGGCACCACCGGGCCGGGACTACGCAAGGAAGCTGCAGGACCGGCTGGATTCTGCACATTCCTACGCCCGAGAGCAGCTGGCGAAGGCAGGCCTGCGCCAAAAGAGGAATTACGACATCACCACTAAGGGGAGGCACTTCCATGCTGGGGAGCTGGTGTGGGTCTACAGCCCAAAGAGAAAGAAGGGACGGTGTCCTAAACTGGATAGCAGCTGGGTGGGGCCTTGCAGCGTCCTAGAGCGAGTAGGGGAGGTTGTTTACAGGGTGCAGTTGCCTCCTAGGGGGAGGATAGTAGCGCTGCACAGAGACCGGATGGCCCCCTACAGAGGGCAGTCCCTCCCCTCCTTTCCAGAGGGACGTGTACAGAACGTCCGTGACCCTGCTCAGAGGGACCCCCGACCGGGGCTGCGTTCCCCTCCCTCGGACTCTCCACCCCAAAGCCCCGAAGCTCCGCGTCCACCTCAGGGGCTCAGGAGGTCAAGGAGGGAACGTAGGCTACCACCCCGCCTCAGAGACTGTCGTTCCCTCGGGGACGAGGAACTTATTGCTGGGGGGGCAGTGTAACGATGGTTAAGTGTTATTGTACAGTGACATGTTGGTGATCTCTGCACACTGTTGTTGTTCCTTTAAGATTCATGTTTGGTTGTGGTGTACAGGAAGGGGTGGGTGGGACCTGGTTGTTCTGTGTGTGTGCCAGGCTGAAGAGAGGTGTAGTTCGAGAGCGCTTCCCCCTGAGTTAACAACCCGCTGGCTTATGTGCCAAATAAACGGACAAACTGAGACCCCAACCGTCTGGTTCTTGTGAACGTTACAATATATTGCTCACTTATTGTATTTACCAACATCAAGGAGTTATGAGCAAAGAAAGGCCACACCATAGTGCATGTTTAAATAGGGAAAGTTTATTGATCAAAATGTATTACGCAAATACGCATTACATTTTTTTCAGCCCCCCAATCGTGAAACAAAACCAATTACATGTTCAAAGCAACGGAACGGTGGCCCAATATCAGAGAGAACTCCACTCTTGAGTGAGCAGCGATGATTGAGCAGTCCGTTTTATTTTGCAGATTCAAGCTGCTCTTCAAAATATTCGCCACCAGATGTCACCGGAGAGGACTGTGTTGAAAAGCTTCGAGTAATGAACCGTTTTTCAATACAAGCTTCAGTGCTTCGGAAAGCTTCATTTGGCCATCACTACCAGCAGGTTACCTGGTGTAATGTTTTTCAGGTAAACAGAAACATGGTCTGACTCCTACCAACTATATAAAGAGTAACTGAAGGTTAAATGCAGCTAATATGTCCTGTTTTAAACCAGACACTTATGTCTCCGCTCCGCTGCGTCTCAGGTCTCAGCCTCTGCGCCAGAGCCAGAGCAGGGGAGAGGCCAGCTGGAACAAACCATTTTGGGAGGGGGGAGGGGTTATCTATACTTTTGTTGTTAAAATGTTCCATCTCAATTAAGTACTGTATGCTTTTGTAACGATGTAAAAGAATGGATATGGTTTTGTTGTTGTTAAATTCCTGTTAAACTTGGGATCTCAACCATGGGTTTATTTTGAAACTTTTATTTTGAAAATCCGCAGCGGAAGTCTGCTACTGGTAAACGGGTCTTTCCTAAGCTTATCCGTTAGTAGCAATGAAGCTTTTGCTGTGGTAAGTTCTTCCTCAGTCCGCCCTGACTCAACATGAGTTTAAAACATATTTGAAGATCCTCATTGAGGTTAACATGACAGTGCATTAACAGCATGAACTGCCCCTCCAGTAGCATCTGAGTAGATTCAGTTTTATGACCTTGTTTTGCAATTAATTGGTTAGGCGGTAGGAAAAATGGACACGCTGAGCTAGCGGCTAACAGCTAGAGGAGGCTGTCGTGTCTAATACTGTGAAACTTCTCTTGATAGTTTGGGCGGGATCCTGTTGCTGGAAACCCATGGTTATTCATGTCCCATGTTATTGCAGGTATGTGTATTTGAAACATGTATTTGGTTGAGCTGCAGGCTAATTCTGTTTAAGAAATACTGCTTATTAAGTTTTGCCCAGTAGATGGCAGCATCGTTTCATTTACTATTGTACAGGAAAGGAAATTTTGGATTTGGTCTGGAAGTTTATTTATATTTACATGAATGTGCATTTAAGAGAATTAATTTCTCTTTTTTTACCTAAACCACAATGAAGTAATATTTTTATTTTATTTTCCGCAATAAGTTTTGTTGCCATTTTATTTTTCAATCAATATTTGTTTTTTTTATTTATTTTAAGAAAACTAAGAGTTCCACTATACGATCATTTGTTTATCCGTGAGTAGCAATGAAGCTTTTGCTGTGTTTGGGCGGAGTCCTGTTGCTGGAAACCCATGGTTATTCATGTCCCATGTTATTGCAGAGACCCACTAAAGGGGAATAAACCACGCCTGAGCTCTACCCATCTGAAGTCCAGCGAGTTTTACTCATACAGCACCGGACATGGAGACTGAGGGGGGTTACATTGGTGCCGTGAGCCGTCAATCATCTGTTTGGACGGTCGACTCCTCTCAGCGACGTGGGGCCAGTTTCAACGCTGCACATTTGTGATTTTGTTATTTATTTTATTGTTCACCACTGAACGACACAGGAAATCATTCCTGCCTGTGGCCATCTCCCTGTACAACGCATCCACTTAACACACTGTTTGCTGCTACAACTACACATGTTTCTTTTCCAAATATTTATTTATAAGTGACTTATGTATGTATGTATGTATATATATATATGTATATATTGTACTATTCTTAGTTAGCGTATTGTCTGTCTTGTCTTAATGTTGGTTTAAAATGGAGCACTGTAACAAAAAATAATTTCCCCCAGGGATCAATAAAGTATTCTGATTCTGATTCTTTCTGACACATCTTTTTTAAAGGAACAAATATAGCATTTTTGTTTTATTCTAGTCGCTGTGATGGACATCACAGAGGAGGGATCGAGTACTCCTAATTGGGGCTGGGACAACGCGTCGACGTAATCGATTACGTCGACGCGTAAAATACGTCGACGTAAAACAATTTCCCTCGATGCGTCGTCACTTTCAAAAACAGACATGGCGGCAGCGAGTAGCGGTAACATGAGTGAGGCAGTCGCAGTCGACTTAAACCACTGCACCCGAACACGCAGCTCTACAGTATGGGGATATTTTAACCGAAAAGGAAGTGATTCAGTCGTTTGCCGGCTTTGTGAGGTGGAAATGGCCTATCATAAAAGCACGACGGCTATGCACCAGCACCTCAAACGACGACATCCAGGAGCAGCTTCTGCAAAGGACAAACCACCGTAAGTTTTCAACTTTTTTACTAACGCTAGTTTTTACCCGTTAATTCATCCAGACCCCCCCCCCCCCCCCCCCCAGACATACACTCACTCATAGACAGAGATAAACACCCAACCTCCATAAATGCAAAACTAATTTAAGCTGCTTAGCAGTAACATATAGCAGCTGCTGTTTAGTTGTTGTTTTTTTTATTTGTGGCCCATGCTGGCAAAATGAGTCTGAATGCGCGCAGGCTGATTATCAGAATCGGCGAAAGACGAAAATGTGAGACAGCGAATTGGCCGCAGGAGAAATGTTAACAAGGATAATGCACCACCTGCTAAACGTAGCCGTCGTGGACACTGTTACAACATTGTTAAAGTGCTTGCAAAAGCAAAATGACAACGAACTCTTGATTTGTCAAGTTTAATGTCTTTCATCCTATTTGAACGCTGTTTTTATACATAATGCTTCTCCAGCTTGATCTTATAGGTCAAAGTTATGCCATCTAATGGCTAGAAAGCAGTGCACCAGTAAAGGTGCCATCAGCTATGGCTGTTTAAACGCTATTTTTTGCAGTTATTTTTTGCAGCCATATCATATGTTCAACATTGGTGATTATCATTAATCTCTTACTGTTATGCTATGATAGCACATGGCATAACAGTAAGGCACATACATGGTTTATATATATCTATATATATCAACCAGATCCTTATCTAATTATTTTGATATTATGCTTTCCATATAATTATTTTGTAATTATTCGAATTCATCTGTGTGCTATGTGTGATTTATGATTTCAGGAACAAACAGAAAAGTCTGGAGGACTACTGTCAGAGAAGAAGTACACCATGCACCCCCCAGGAGGTGGCTGTACTTACTGAGAGCGTCTTAGCTGTGATTTTAAAAGACATGAGACCACTTGCTGTGGTTGAGGGTGAGGGATTCAAAGAAATGCTGACCACTTTCCAACCAGGATACACTCTGCCGTCTAGGCGTCATTTTACAAGCATGATGGAGAGAAAAGTTCCTGTTTGATCCAAACAGCTTTTTGAGACAGTAACCCGCCTTTGTTGCATCTAGGCTGGATTGTTGTAACGCACTTTATTGTGGGGTTACTGATGCATCCATTATGAGTCTGCAGCTTGTGCTGCAGCACGTCTTTAACTGCAACAAGTCTGAGCACATTAGCCCATTTTAATTTCACTCCACTCCCTGCCTGTACATGTGAGGCTCGTTTAAAGTCTTTTATTTGTCTTTAATCTCTTAATGGGACTGCACGTGCTGTGAAACAATTCATTCACAAGCTTTAGTGCTACTTCAGGAAGTGCTTCCTGCTGCTCTCCATCAGTCTGGATGACGAGTCTTCAGCCTGAACTCACCTGTGAGCCACAAGAGCCCAAACATGGTTTGTATTTCACCTTCATGCAGTTGTGTTTATAGTGTACATGTTAGTTATTAATGCAGTCTGCACTCCTCTCTCACACAATGTCAGCCTGACTTTGTCTTTAACCAGCTTCATTTCTACTTTACTGTAAATATTAAAGTTCCTGCACTACATCACAGTATGAGACCCTTACCTGTGACTCTGTAACTGAATGTGTTTATTGTAGTCTGAACGAATGTATCGTTCTTTATCACGCTGCTGTTGGATCTGTAGAGTTAACCTGCAGCTTCTGTTAAAGACCTGGATGAGCTCTATTGGTTAAAAGGGCTTTGAGGGCTTTGACAACAACCTCACCACTGAGCTGATGGAGCCTCTCGATGACTCGAAAGGTTAAAAACGTTAAACTCTACAGAGTCTCTGATCTGTTCACTCATCCATCAGTAATCTCCAATTCATTTTTGAGGTGAATGAATGAATGAAAGTGTGGAAACATGAATGCGACTGCCTGATAAACTCAAACTAGTCTCAATACAACAACATGCACTAAATGAAGAAACTAGGGAAGTGTAACAGAAACACAGAGCACACTCATGCTGTGTGAGAGATCACACAGCATGAGTGTGAAGCATGAAATGAACAACAGGAGACAATAAACACACAGCAGGAGAGAATCAGGACAACACAAAGTGCACGAGACCAGAGACTCACAATAACACAGAGACTAACCTCACACAGGTGCCCAAACAGAGACACCTGACTGACTTCATAACAGGGACACCAAAGGACAAAACTCACAGAGGACCAGGAGGACAAAAGAACCAGACGTCACCTACAAGAAGCCCAGAGACACAACACTGAGACGTCATGGTAACAGGAACCAGGAACATTTCACCAAAAACATGAAGAAGTTACAGAAACTCAAACACTGGACCTACGACCCCGACAGAGCCGAGCTGAAGGAGGAACACCATCAGGACGCCACACCCCCAACCGCACTGAAATAACCTGTAATGACAACATCCACAGACCAACCAGGAGAGAGCACACAGAGCAGGACTGATCTCATTGGCTGGACGCTCGCTTCTATTTAAATCTAATGACAGCAGCTGCGTCACACCTGAACACGACACTTCTGCTCTCGTGATCTACAACTGTGACTTTAACGTCAGCGACACCAACATCTGACATTATTGTAACGACATGTTTCATTATGTCATCGTTTACAAGCTGCAGAGCAAACACGCTGAGGAGTCAGAGGTCAAAGGTCAGTGGTTTGATTCTCCTGTGAGCAGAGAGAGGATCTGAAAGTGCAGCAGGAAGTGTTGATCAGGAAGCTTTGGACAGTTTCAGACAGTAAAGGAGACTCTTTAATACGTCCTGATTCACACACAGTTACACAATGATGCCATCAATAACATGACCTGCTGCCATGTGTGGTTGCTGTGGGACACCAGGACCCCCTGACATCCCTGTAACAGACCCTCTGTGTGACGTCTCATCTAACCCATCAGCAAAGACACCAACAGTTCATCCACCCTCCTCTGGTCTCTGTGAGGAGCAGTGAGGGGCTCGTAGCGTCTCTGTGCTTTGACAAGATTTAAAGTCACCAACAGATTTTTGTGTCACTTTGAAACTGCACCACAATCTGAACTTGACAAGAACAATTCAATAGTAAAGCAAAGGGTTTAAGTTCTGTACGAGAGTTTAGATTTAGACGTTTGTCTCACTGGTGGATGCAGGCGATGCGTGCAGAGTGTCAGGCAGCAAAGTTACCTGTCAGACTGTCCAGTAGGTGGTGCAGAGGGTGGAGGGGATTCTTCATGATGATAACAGCTTGTTTAATCATCACAGCCTCAGCAACTCATCAGAGTAACACAGCAGCATACTCACACAGAGAGCACACACCCGATGAGATCAAAGGGAAGCTGGAGGCGTCTCTCAGTCAGTGCAGACAGCATGAAGGCTGCAGCTGCCTCCCTGCTCCTGCTCCTGAGTCCCACCTTCATCCTTTCACTCTCACAGCTCAGGAGGTCAAGCGGGCACCTGTTAAGACCCTGGAGGTCGGTAGTTTGACTCCTGGCGGCTCCAGGCTGCATGCTAAATATCCTCGGGCGGGACGCGAACACAAAGTTAGATGCATTGGACTGTGGATGTGTGTGCGTTAGACAGAAAGCACTTTGATAGAAAAAGCACAGAAAGAAGTGTTTGTGTGAGGCGAGTTTCATACAGCCAGTAAATATTGAGTAAAGTAAGAGTTCAGGTGGTGTAGAAGAGCACTACATGAGAACCAATCACAGCACAGACTCCAACAGGACAGGAGGCTTTCAGCCAGTTTGGACTGAGCAGCTGTCATTTCTACAAACCTGCCCAAATGTATGATGTGTTCAATGCTGTGATCATGATGTGCTGTTAGAGCCATTAGAGCAGGCTGTAGGTGTCGCAGGTGCAGTGGTTGGTATCATATCTCATTGATGTCATCAGTAGGAGGTAAGTGTACAGTTTCACTGACATGCAGCTGACACCATTTTTCTTTTGCCTGTCCTGACCTGTAACCATCAGAATAATCAGAACAATCTGAAAGCCAAGAAAAACGCCCCCACAGTTATTTCGCAAAGGGATCATTATGGCTTTGCTATGCTAAATGTAATAGATTTGTTTTACTTTTGAGTTATTACACTCAGAACAGACAGGACTGGGCCGAGACAGAAGAAAGACAAAGTAAAGATAAGGAGAGAAACATAGAGGAGAAGAGGGACAGAGAGAAAAGACTAAAATCTGTTTGATCCCATCCTGCAGAAAAACAAGCAAAAAGAAACAAAAAGAAACAAAAACAAGCAAAAAGAAACAAAAAGAAACAAAAACAAGCAAAAAGAAACAAAAAGAAACAAAAAGAAGCAAAAAGAAGCAAAAAGAAACAAAAAGAAACAAAAAGAAGCAAAAAGAAACAAAAAGAAGCAAAAAGAAACAAAAAGAAACAAAAAGAAACAAAAAGAAGCAAAAAGAAACAAAAAGAAACAAAAAGAAGCAAAAAGAAACAAAAAGAAACAAAAAGAAACAAAAAGAAGCAAAAAGAAACCAGCACACCAAGGAAACAACAACAACTTTATTTATAGAGCACATTTAAAAACCAGCGGTACACCAAAGTGCTTAACATAAGACACAGAGAAGGCCTCAGCAAAGTATCAAATATACTCACAGGTCAATGGCACTAATACACAGGGGTAATATAAAACATAATGAAAGCACAAGGCATTAAAAATATGTATAAGGGAAAATAGAGTAAGTCTAAGGTGCGAGCATGAACGAGCAGGAAAGGCGAGATTAAACAAACAGGTTTTTAACCGTGATTTAAAAGAATCACGATCAGAAGGTTATTCCACAACTCTGGTGCAGCCAGGGCAAACGCCCGGTCACCTCTAGACTTCAGCCGAGATCCAGGCTGCACCAAGAGTAACTGAGTAGATGATCAGGCAGGAACGTACGATTTAAGCAGTTCCTTAAGGTAGCTCGGTGCCGTGTTGTTGGTAAACCACAGCAAACCACAGCAGCAGCATCATGTGCACCAGTAACAGTAACTAATAAACACTGAATCCTACTGAGCAGCACACTGGACTGATAATGCACGATGTGTTTAGTGTCAGCAGCCCAGGACGACACAGTGTGTGTCTGTGTACACCTGTGTGTGTGAGCTTGTGTTCAAAAGGTTTCCATCAAGCCACATGATACACATCAGCTAAAGTGCAGGAATGTGTTGATAACTGAAACAATGCTGTGTTGAACGTCAGAGTTTTCATTTCACACCATATTGTTATACAAGTGTTCTTCTTAACACACAAGTGTTGGTCACAGAGCTCGATGTGCTGGAACGTTTTACATGTTCATGTTTCCCCAACACAATATGATTAGAAAACACTCCAACCATCTATTCTGGGAGATTTCATACAATCAATGAGTTAAACTGCAGGAATGTCTTAAAGACATAAAGACCTGGATGGCCGCTAACTTTCTGCTTCTTAACTCAGATCAAACTGAGGTTATTGTACTCGGCCCTGAAAATCTTAGAAATATGGTATCTAAGCAGATTCTTACTCTGGATGGCATTACCTTGGCCTCCAGTAACGCTGTGAGGAACCTTGGAGTCATTTTTGACCAGGACATGTCCTTCAACGCTCATATTAAACAAATATGTAAGACTGCTTTCTTCCATTTGTGCAAATATCCTCTTAGTTGTTATTAATCTCGGCTCTGCCACCGTTTCTGGAACTGGGGACCATCACACTCCTCTGAGCTCTGTCTATAGGTTCACTTTTAGCTCCCACTCTGACTAAACCATCACACTAAACTGGTGCTACTTCCTCCTAAACCAGTCCATGTTTCCTCTGACATCGTCTGTCTTTCCTGTATGTCACTGACAGAACAGGAACTGTTCTTCACCGTGTTCTTCGTTCGCTCCGGTCAGCTGAGCGGCCGTTGCTCTCAGTCCCCAAATCAGGGCTGAAACTGAGGAGACGGAGCGTTCTCCATCGTGGCTCCTCTGGAATAATCTTCCTCTTCACACGAGGCAGTCGACATCAGTGCTGCTTTTAAATCCAGAGAAACACATTTTTATTTGCTTGTTTTTGACTCAGTGGTTAACTGACTTGTATTTACTTACATTTTATTGTTTTTGCTATGTTTGTAATTTTATCCTATTTATTATTCTTATTGTATCTATTATGTTTCTATTGTTCAGCACTTTGGTCAGCCTTGTGTGTTTTTAAAGTGCTATATAAATAAACTATGATGGTGATGATACACTCAGGCTGTGTCCCTCACTGACCTCTGACCTCCTGTTGCAGGTGTGTGTGCTGCTGCTGTCTGCAGGTGAGTTGATGAAGTCAAAACCATCAGTGAGGCTCCAACAAGAACACAAACACATTTGATGCCAGTCACAGATTTATGCATCACTCTGTTTGTGTCTGCTGATCCAATAAAGCTCTGATCCTGGAGATCCCTCCAGATCCTGTGTAAAAGTAAAAATAAGCTGACTGAACCATCTTCACCATGTCTCCTACAGATCCTCCTCCTCATCTCCACACCTGCACCTCCTCTAATCCTGTGAACTCTCCTGCTCTTGTTTGGCCTGTAACAGACTCCTCCGCTCCTCCCTCCTCCTCCACCCTCGTGCTGGTTGTAGCAGGTCTGGTTTCGGTGGTTCTTCTTGTTCTGCTGGTTTGGGGAGTTCTCTGGAGGAAACAGAATGAAATCTTTCAGAGTTTAAAGCATGATGTCAAAGCTAGAAGGTCTCCTGACTGCAGACTGGGAGCTGACGCCACAGTAGAGCGGGTAGAACAGGAACCAGTGTGAAACAAACTCTCTCTGGATCAGCTGAAGGCTTTTCAGCGAGTTTTTAGGACGTCCTGATAATAATGAATTACAGTCGTCCAGCCTGGAAGTAATAAATGCAGGAACTAGATCTTCAGCACCACTCTGAAACCCTGTGAATGTGTTGGTGTGTTTCTTTGTTCAGGAGCGCTCCACTCCTCCTCTCCTGTACATGTGAACAGTGATGTCACCATCAGACAGAGAGCCAATAGGAGAGCTGCGTGTGCTCTCATAACACACACACAGTTTCTCAGGTAAATGATCCTGTGTGTGTGTTTTCCAGCTAAAAGTCCTGATGATCCAGATGTTATCTACTCTGATGTGAGGACTCGCACTTCAGGGACAGATGATGATGACAATGGTTCAGTGTAGTGATGAAGGACACACACCTTCTTCAGTCTGAGTAACTTCCACAGTGGGAGCTGCTGAGAAGGTTCATCTCTGTTTGATGTTTTGTTCTGTAGAAACTGATACTTTTGATTCTCTCTAAACACAGATGTGCTCTTTTTAAAATCAGTGAGCACAGTTAGTGTGACTTCATTCATCCTTCAGAGGAAAAATCTTTAACAGAGATGATGGTTCAGAGTCAGTTTGGAGATTAAAAAAATATTTGGAGATTGCAGGGGATCCAGAGTGTCTGGGATGTTAGTCTGGATGTAGACCAGCACCACTCTCTCAAAGCACTTTGGAGTGAGTGCAACTGGTCTGTAGTTTGTTAGGCAGGTGGCTTTTCTGTACCCTGGCTGAGGAAAGGTTGAAGATGGAGGTGAAAACGTGGACTAACTCTGAATGCAGAGCTGGTTTGGAGCTGTGGAGACTTACTGAGGAGTAAAGTGGACATGAAGGAGTCACAGAGGGAGGAGGAGGTGAACAGTGATGTTTGTTAGACAGGATCAGACTGAAGAGGGAACATAAGAAGAGTTTCATGCTGGATTTGAACAGGACAGGAAGATAAGCTCCGCCCAGCAGCTGAGTCCTCTCTGCTCACACTGGTGTTGGACTGCAACATCAGGGAGTCTGCTTCCACATCTGGTTTCCACAGCTGGAGGAAGCTGTCCCACGAGCACGCCTACGCCCCTCTGTCATTACTGAAGTCACTGGCGTGCACAGATAGAGACGAGGTGGTGCTGAAGCACTTGCCCTTTTGCCCTCAGTCCAAAAAAGTGCCCTTTTGAAAGACGTGATTTTTTTTTTTTTTTAAAGCTGCGCGATTTAAAAAGGTGTGAAAATAATGGCTTGATTTGTGCCCCTTCTTCAAAGACACCCGAACCCTGTCGCTTTTTCACTGTCACCGTGTCACGTGAACACGCTTGCAGTTCATTTGTTGTGAGGCGTGTAGCAGCGGCATGACATAGGACTACTTGGAGTAGGCATAGTAGGCTAACTATAGCGACTGGGAGCCACGGCGGACAACACGGCAGCTCTTTCCCTTCCCAACCAGTCAGGTAACCCATGAATCGAGTGAAATTATTCTGTTTGCCCTCTAAGACCAACCTGCAATTGTTTTGTTGTGAAGTAGCCTGTCAGAAACTGCACATGACAAACTTTGCCAGCTTACCCCTCCATCCATCCATATGGAAAAACAAAAAAACGACACATTTAAAATGTAACCTAAACCATTTAGGCAACCCCACTCTCCATCAATTCCGACCTTTTTGCATACACTATTGAAAATATCACGTTATGCTATAGGCTACATGCCGTTAGGCAGAGGGCTCTTTTGAGCCCATTTTTCGTTACAAATTTTAGGATGATCTCACGGAAATCTGTGAATAAATACAAAGTTTTCAAACTGAAGTCAGTGACGGGAAGACATCACACTTTTTAGAGATGGAACTGCAGAAAAACCTAAAACCTTGACATGATTATGAATAATAGAATTATGGACGTTTCTCCGTTTTTGTGGATTAGCCTTTCCATAACTAACGTCAACTACTGTCCTACTTTGGTAAGATTGAAATTAATGTCTTTGACTGTCTTTAGTAGGTGTCTCCTGTGAGAAAGTTAGAACACCGTCCAACTGTCTAAAGATGCAGTCTTTAGCCTAACTGGTTGTTACTGACTCAGCGATGCTCGCAGACATTTACGCACTGTGTTGTGACCTGATTGTGACAGAACAGTGACGTTGTTATTGGTAGTTTGAAGGGTACGGTGTTGGGGTGGTGCATGTTAAAAGTTTTGAGAAGCACTGGTTAGACATGTTAATTTTTTTTGGTGTAACATATTGGCAACATTAACACATTAATTTGCTAAAGGAAAAATAGGCAGTTCCCAATTGCCTGTGAAAACGACCATTCTGCCCTGTTCTTGTAATGACCACAGTCAGTCTTATTCGTTCTCATACATTTTGGTCTATTTATTTACTAATTTCAGCAAGCATAATGCCTAGGAAAGAGAGGCTGAGAAAGGAGAAAGAAAGGGATCTACAACAGGCAGCCCAGGGAAGCAGTTCTCTGCTCTCCTGGATGAAAGCAAAGGAAAATGAAGATGAAAGGTCAGAGTCAAGGGCAGAGTCAGGTTCTATTTTAATGTTTTAATGTAACCTGCTCCTTGCAGTTAATTCTATTGAAAAATCTTAAAAGCTGTTCACACTTAGTTTTTAATGAACTTAATCAGCAGGCATTGAGCTAACTATTATTTTGTACCTACGAAAGTTATTTCTATGTTACAAGACTTGCAGTATGGGTTATTATTAAAACTATCTGTTTAAGCTTATTATTATGATAAATAATAATACTATTATTATTATTATTGTTCCATTGTAGTCAGTCACAGCAGGGAAGCAGCTCTATGCCATCTACCAGCATAGCAGAAGAGGGAGATATAGAAACAGATGAAGCCGCGACCAATGCAGCAACAGGTTCAGTTAGGCCTACAGACACTGATGTAGTGCTCTCTGAAGACCACAATGAGGAAGAACAGATCGATCACATAATGTCAAAGTTAGCAGCTTTACAATACCCAACAGATCCAACACACATCCATACATTTAAAATAAAGCGCAATGACAGATACGTTTCAATGTGCTGCAATGTGGGCCCATGTCAGCCTGATATACCTTACCCAAAAACTGAGGGGAGATCATTCCAGAAACAGTGTTTTCTGCTAATGTGTGGCTGGAATACTCACCCACTGCTAATTCAATGCATTGTTTTAGTTGTCGGCTTTTCCTCTCGGATGAAAAATATAAAAGCAGAACAGCCTGGACAACTGATGGCATCAGAAAGTGGAGTACTGCTCTTGAAAAAATCAAACAACACTCCAGCGCAGAGATGCACATGACAAGCATGGTTAGATGGATCAATTTCCAGAAAAAGGCCCTTCAGTCTGCATTTGATGTTTCAGACGTAAAAGGGGTGGAAGTTAGAGAGCGAGAGAGGCAGACAAACAAAGAAATCCTGACAAGATTAATTGACCTAACAGTGTATCTTGCACGTCAGGGACAAGCATTCCGAGGTCATGATGAGAGTGAGTCCAGTGATAACCGTGGCAATTTTCGTGAATTAGTCAATGTATTTTCCCGCTACGATAGTGTGCTGAAAATGCATTTGGAAAAAATTGCCACAGTTAAAGCCACCAAGACAAGGCCCCAGGTGTCACTGCTTTCCAACAGAAGTCAAAATGACATCATTGCAGCACTAGGAACTTACATCAGGAAGGAGATACAACGTGAAATAAAAGAGGCTGAAATGTATTCCATTCTACTTGATGAAACCTCTGATGTTTCACACAAAGAGCAAGTGTCATTTGTTGTGCGATATTTTCATCATATGCAAATAAAGGAGAGATTCATCGAAGTGTGCAATGTTGATACAACTACAGGCCAGGAGCTGGAGAATACAGTGTTCTTGCTTCTGCAAAAGAATGGCCTAGAGATGAAGAACATGTATGGTCAAGGCTATGATGGAGCAGCCAACATGAGTGGCATGTATAAAGGTCTCCAAGCTAGAATCCGTGCACACAATGAGAAGGCCCTCTATGTGCACTGCAAAGCCCATTGCCTCAATTTGGTACTAGTGGAGGCATCAAAGTCCAGCAAGCATTTTGTGACATTTTTCAACTTGGTGGAGAAATTGTATGCCTTTTGCTCAGGCTCCCCAAAGCGTCATGCTGCCTTGGTCAAATTTCAGGAGTCTCTCTTTCCTGGACAACGTGTTATGGAGCTCCAGCAGCTGTCAGATACTCGATGGGCTTGCAGGGAAAAAGCACTGAAGGCACTTCAGAGAAATTTGAAAGCCATTTTGATGCTCCTTGATGACATCAGTGACAGTGACCCACCTAACCTGGCCCAAGGTGATGCTCAGATGTACAGAAATGCCATTAATTTTATGTTCATTCTCTGCATGGAAATCACCACACCAGTATTCGAAGTCACTGCTTTGGCATCAGATTCTCTGCAGGAAGAAGGGTTGGACCATTCCACTGCCTACAAGGTAATTGATGGTGTGCTTCACACATTGCAAACCATGAGGTCTGAGGAGAAATTTGGAGAGATATTTAGATGTGCATCAGAGAAGGCAGAGAGTTTCAACATTCCAGTACCTACCGTGGTGCCTGGTCAGGAGAGAAAGCGGAAAGTTCCAGTGCGTTTCCAACACAGCACCACAGTGTCTCAAGTAGGTGCTCAGTTTGAGTCAGTGGAGGCATATTTCAGGAGTGGTGTATATTTCACCTTTCTGGACATCATGACTGGGGAACTGAACAGGAGGTTCAAAGGGGACAATACTAGAAGCCCAACGGCCAGAATCATTCAGTCCTTCCAGCCCTTAACTGTGCATGCTAACTGGGTAGGCCCACCAAACCCAGAAGCCATTGAAGCTGTCCACATCCTCTGTGAATTCTATGGAGAAGATGAGGACCAGCTCAAAACAGAATTAAAGGTCTTCCACTCCAGCTTTAATTCAAAAGACCTCAGAGAAATATTTCTGATACTGAGGGAAAACAATGGCCAGCTGATCTTTCCTGCCTTTGTCAAAATGATTCAGATCTACGCAACACTACCAGTGACAACTGCGACAGTTGAAAGATCCTTTTCAAAGCTAAAAATAATCAAAAATAAACTAAGAAGTTTGTGTGGAGAAGAAAGGTTGTCTGATCTCCTCTTGTTGGCCATTGAGAAAGATGTGGAGATCAATTACAACGAGGTCATCAACATCTACAAAGACATGGCACCAAGAAGGATGCTTCTTTAGAGCAGTACACTCCATTTAATGGACACTTGAGAATATGTATGTATATAGTTTAGAGTTGGATACAGATTTTATCTTTTTGTGGTGTGATTTTTGATTTTTAGAGAATGTTTTGAAATAAAAGTCAAATTGCATTTAACCTGTGCGATTTTTTTATTATAAAAAGAAAAGGTTTTCCACATATGCAAAAAGTGCCCTTTTTCCCCCCTGGAGCACTTGCCCCCCAAAATGTCTGTGCACGCCACTGACTGAAGTAGTGATGGTGTTTAATCAGTGTGAGACTGTTTCACTGGTCCAAGCAGAGATTTACATAAATGAGCTTTTATGAGTTCTTATATTATCTGATCAGGCCGTTTGCTCCTGTTAAAGAGAAATGTGCATCGAACGTTGTGGGTATTCATGAGTCTAACAGTTTAAACCTGTGTGTGACGTTGTGTCCTTGAACGGCCCTGACAGACGGCTGTAGTCCATAATATTAATGTTTCCTGCTGACTGAAATAAGCAGCTGAGCTCTGTGAGGGCAGAGCTGCTGCTAACAGGTGAGTCTGTTACCTGGACTGGACTGAGTGAGCTGCTGTGTCACAGCTTTATCAGTGACACACTCAGCATGTGTGTGTGTGATATGTCACAGTGCTTGAAACACACATGAAAATATATTAAAGGTTGAATCTTTGTTCTTTTGGTTTGTGGAACAAAAATCAGCAACGAAGAAACGTTAGCGTAAAACTTGGTGTAGAAGTGCAACAAATGTAAGCCGGCTCATTTGATGGTGTGAAGCTTGAAAAGGATTTGCGCACCTACATCATTATTTACGGTTTAAATTGTGCTGCCTTCAGGTGCGCCTGGTAAATTCAGGAATCTCTACTCCAAACCACAGCAGTTAGTCAGTTAGTTAGTCACACAGTCAGTTAGCTTTGTATAAACACACGTGTTAGAAATGTTCTTCAATCAGCTCTTTTTACTCTCATTTCACAGCCAGTACTTTTTTACTTTTACTTGAGTAAAGAGGCTGAATTAGTACCTGGAGTATTTTTAACAGTAGTACTTCTACTTCAGTACAGACTGTGTGTACTTTTACCACCTGTGTCTGAGACCTCCTTCAGGGTCCACCTGAAGCTCTCAAGCTGTGTCCCAATTCAGGGTCTGCACGCTTGAAGTACACATTTTAAGTGCGGTTACGTCACCGCCACACGACGACGGCTGTCCCAATCGAAGTGTACTTCAAATGCAATACTCCAAATGCGCCGTCGATTTCCCCAAATATCAAGCGTGGTCCGGTGCACGCTTCGTGGTCCCATATATCCCACAATTCATAGCGCGGCGGTGGGTGTGGATAATTTTGCTGCAAAATACGGCAGGGAATACGGAAGGGATCGGCCGAAGAGGTTTTTTTTTTTTCCAAACTTTATTGAACTTATAAAGCGAACAGTCAGTCATTCCAGTTCAGTTTGTACAGTAGACATACAAGGCAAATAAGAGTAACAATATACAGCACAATGAAATAAGAAGGATAAATAAATAAAGGATAAAAAAGGGAAAAAAAGGGGGGAATGTGACAGACTTCATAACAACTTTGTACTTGAAAGTTGTGACAGCTCATTCGTTAAACATTTCTGGATGAACTTCAATCAATGAGAAACCTTTTATATTGGAAGTTAATTTAAGAGAGTTTAAGTAATATTCAATTTCAATCAAAAACAAATTAAATGATGGGGTTGAGTTTTGAAATTTACATTTATGTATGTGGAATTTCCCTAATAAGATGGAGCGGCCGAAGAGTGAACTGTCAAAAGTACTGAATATGACGTCACTTATTTATGTGCGAATGTTTAATAATTAAAGTCAGTCATATATCCACAAACACAACACGCTGAAAGTCAGTGATATATGTATGTGTATGATATATGTATGTGTATGATATATGTATGTGTATGATATATGTATATGTATGATATATGTATATGTATGATATATGTATGTGTATGATATATGTATATGTATGATATATGTATGTGTATGATATATGTATATGTATGATATATGTATATGTATGATATATGTATATGTATGATATATGTATGTGTATGATATATGTATGTGTATGATATATGTATATGTATGATATATGTATGTGTATGATATATGTATATGTATGATATATGTATGTGTATGATATATGTATATGTATGATATATGTATGTGTATGATATATGTATATGTATGATATATGTATATGTATGATATATGTATATGTATGATATATGTATGTGTATGATATATGTATGTGTATGATATATGTATGTGTATGATATATGTATATGTATGATATATGTATATGTATGATATATGTATATGTATGATATATGTATGTGTATGATATATGTATGTGTATGATATATGTATGTGTATGATATATGTATATGTATGATATATGTATGTGTATGATATATGTATGTGTATGATATATGTATATGTATGATATATGTATGTGTATGATATATGTATATGTATGATATATGTATAGCCTTTGAATTGGGACAGCCTTCGTCGCGTCGCTCTGATGTAATCGGCCTTAAAATGCGGCCTTTAAGGCTGCAGACCCTGAATTGGGATTAATTGAATAACTTATTTAAGGTCTGGGCAAAAATCACCTCCATGTGAGAGTTCTAAGAATAAAACCACTGCTGACCAAGAACACCACAAAGGCTCATCTCACATTTGCCATAAAACATGTAGTTTATCCCCGAGGTAAGGAACGCCAGGACTGCCATAATGAATCAATTAAATACACCATATTTAATTACATAAATATTTACAACACATGTAATTAATTAATTATTGACAGTTTTAATTAATTATTGACATATTTAATTAATTAATAACACATTTAAATAATTATTGACAGTTTTAATTAATTATTTAATGATTTATTTATTTAAGTACTTGTACTTGATTATGCCCCGGAGATACAACGAAGAAGAAAAGAATATGCGGCAGCAAAGAAGGTGCTTAAGGGCTTCCTCTCTTTGCTCTTTAAATGCTTTGCTTCTTTTTTTGATTTTTATGCTGATTTTTTCTCTTTTTTGCGTATGAGCTTACCTGCGATAGCTTCTGGACACTTATAGATCATCAGGACTAAAGTGTTCTTAACAGAAACAGCAACATTTTTATAGTTACCTTATCCTCAACGCAGGCATCTGTTTAAAGCAAATGGATTTAATTTTAACAAGTCAGGGGTGAAACTGTTCACCTCCAACTTGTTTTATTCCATACGTCATCCATCTGTGCTTGGTGCCAAGGCTGAGATAAACGAGGAGTTATCTCATAAAGAGGAACAAACAGTACTCCAAGAACAGACAAAGCCCAGCAGAAACCTTGAGGAGGAGCTCCATCTGCCCCCACCCGGGAAGAGCCTCAGAAAGGAGAGACATCTGAGGCAAGAAGAGGGGTCCCTATTTGCCTCCAACTCTCTCAACAACACCAACGACCAGGACCAGGACCAGGGACCACGATCTTCCCCAGCCCCCCAAACCCCTGACAGGCCATCACCCTCCTCCCCCTCCCTTTCTCCCTCCTCCCCACACCTGAAATTCACTGAGGAGATGATGGAGCGGGTCAATGCTGGGCTCAGATCTACCCCCCGGCCCAATCCCTTTTTGTCCCCCATAAACCCCCCACCAGAGCGGCCAAAGGTTCGCCATCGAGCCCCACCCTCAACAGAGCAATCGAAGTCACATTGCCCAGCCTCGCCCCCCTTAGTTCCTCTTCATGCCCTGTCTCCGCAGTCTGATGTGTGATGTGTGGAGGGTCCGGGCTGTGAGGATTATGGCAGTGATGACTTTTCCCAGGAGAAGCTGGGACCCTGTTTACTAGAAGGTTTTAAAATCTCTGTACTTTTAGGTGACAGGAGACATGTGGCCTGGTCAAAACACAGAGAGCTGCACTCTAAAAGATCTTTAAACATAGTAAACATACCTTGTGTGCCACAGACTGCTCCCAAACACGAGGGGACAAGTAATGCCTCTAAAACACTTAAGTTGGCTTTATTAAACATTAGATCTCTAGCTGGGAAAACATTTTTAATTAATGATTTAATCACTGAGCACAGCCTTGATTTTATGTTTTTAACTGAAACTTGGTTGGACCAAAGTAACAGTGGAGCTGTTCTCATCGAGACGACCCCTCCTAACTACAGTTTTATCAGTGAGGTCAGGGCGAGCAGGAGAGGAGGAGGGGTTGCTGTCTTATTTAATGAATCATTTCAATGTAAGCAGCTATCTCCTGGAAGTTTTCAGTCTTTTGAATATGTGGCTTTACAGCTGAAGGCCCCATCCAAAGTTGTGTTTCTTAATGTTTACAGGCCTCCCAAATACTGCACAGACTTTTTTAATGACCTCAGTGAACTGCTGTCTGTGATCTGTGTTGATTTTGACTGTGTAATTATTGTTGGGGATTTTAACATCCATGTGGACAACCCTCAGGACAAAGGGACTAAAGACCTGAGTAACACTCTGGGCAACTTTGGGCTGACTCAGCATGTAACAGAGGCCACACATAATAGAGGACACACTCTCGACCTACTGATCTCCAAGGGCCTGAGCATTTCAAAGGTTACTGTGTCTGATGTGGGCGTGTCTGATCATTACTGTGTTTTCTTTGAAAGTAAAATCTCAGCCCACATAAATATATCAACAACAGTGATCACAAAACTGTGTATAACTGAACACAGTAGTGAGATCTTTAACCAGGTCTTCCCATTAACACCTGACCTGTCCAGAGGGTCAGTCAATGAGCTCGTCAATAGCTTCAATGCTAACATGTTAAATGTAATGGACACTATTCCTCCCATTAAGGTGAAGGTTATCTCTGGAAGGAAGAAGTCTCCATGGAGAAACTCCACACTGGTGAAAAATGAAAAAAGAGAGTGTAGGAAAGCTGAGCGCAGATGGAGAAAAACAAACCTCCAGGTTCATTATGACATCTATAAAGAGAAACTTCACAATTATAATTTACAACTGAGGAGTGCAAGGAGGTCCTACTTCTCTGACATCATCACTAAAAACAGCCATAATGCTCGGGTCTTATTTTCTACAGTTGACAGGCTAACAAACCCTCCTGTGTCAGTGGCAGCTGAACTTCATTCGACCATGGCCTGCAATGACTTTGCCAAATTCTTCACTGAAAAAATCCAAAAAATTAGACAAGCAATTGGTACATCAACAGCAGATCCAGGATATGTACTGTGTCCACCGAAAAACTGTTTAAACACCATGAAACAGTTTCAACCTATTAACAGCAAAGACCTGGAGGACATCTTAGGTCAACTGAACTCCTCCTCCTGCTGTTTAGATGTCCTGCCAACAAGTTTTTTCAAAAAGGTCTCAAAGACTTTAGAGTCAGACCTGTTACAGATCGTCAACTTTTCTTTATTATCAGGTGTGTTTCCAGAACCACTAAAAACTGCTGTAATCAAACCTATACTGAAAAAGGACAATCTTGACAAGACACAAATGAACAACTACAGGCCGATCTCAAATCTCCCGTTTTTAAGTAAGATCATTGAAAAAGCAGTTTCCCAACAGTTCAGTTACTTCTTAAAACAGAATAATTGCTACGATGCCTTCCAGTCAGGTTTTAGACAGAACCACAGCACTGAAACCGCTCTGACCAAAGTGTTTAATGACATATGTCTGAATACAGACAGTGGAAAAATGTCAGTCTTAGTTTTACTGGATCTCAGTGCAGCATTTGATACAGTTGACCACAACATATTACTCAAACGACTGGAGAACTGGACAGGTCTTTCAGGAACTGTACTAAACTGGTTCAAGACATACTTAGAAAACAGGAAATAGTTTGTATCAATAGGTAACTTCACATCTGAGCAGACAAGCATCACATGTGGAGTTCCCCAAGGTTCCATCTTGGGACCCTTTCTGTTTAACATTTACATGCTCCCACTGGCACAGATTATAAACAACAACAAAATAAACTATCACAGCTATGCAGATGACACACAAATATATATCACAATGTCACCAGGAGACCGAGGCCCTGTACAGGCTCTTGGTAAATGCATTGAGGAAATCAATGACTGGTTGTGCCACAATTTTCTCCAGCTAAACAAAAACAAAACTGAGGTAATAGTCTTTGGCGCTAAAGAAAAACGATTACAGGTCACCAGAGAACTTCAATCTATACATCTAAAAACCACAAACCAGGTGAGAAATTTGGGTGTAGTGATGGATGCAGACCTAAACTTAGAAAAACACATTAAGACAATAACAAAGTTGCAGACTGGGATTTTTAATCAAATTAAAAGTTTTTAAGCATACCTGAGACCAGAAGTTTTGGTCTAAACTGACTGATAAATCTGCTTCCCACTTTGCAATAGGAAGGGATATTGATTCATCTAATTTAGAAAGTGTTCTATATATTTTAGATAATAATTTGGGGGATTTAAGAGTAAGGAAATGTGCCACACTTGGTGGTGTTTGTAATTCAACTTGACTGAGGTTAAATTTCTTTTTTATAATGGATTTAATTTGTTGATATTCTAAAAAAAATTTCTTGTTGATCCCATATTGTGCAACTAGTCTGTCAAATGGGATCAAAATACTACATAGAGTGCACTATACAGGTCATCGGATGTTCAAGATGGGCTTTACATCTTCCAACAACTGCTCACACTGTCAAGGCAATACACCAGACAATTACATCCACGCTCTTTGGTTCTGTCCACCAGTTCAGAAGTTTTGGCGCGAGATATGTGAAGACTTATCAAAGTGTCTGAAATGTAACATTCCAACTTCCCCCTTAGTGTGTTTGTTGGGCAGCTTAGATAATGTCACTTCAGAAAAGAATATCGCCCATATGGTTTTCACTGCCCTATGCATAGCCAAGAAAACTGTCCTCATGAACTGGAAAAATAAAAATAATCTTAATTCTAACCAATATAGAAATTATCTATTAGATTACATTAGTCTTGATACAGCCTCTGCCACCACATCAGGTCAATTGCTCTGGGCTCCTTTGATCGGCTCCATCACCTAGTGGGGGTGGGGGGTCATAGTTTGGTCCCACCTTCAATGTTGTGATTGGTGTGGGGGCAGGGACAGACTTAGGGCGTCGGGGGGTTCCCCGGAAGCATCTTCCTTGGGGGGCTCAACCCGGGGTAGCGGTCACGTCCGGTTGGGGGCTCTTTTCTGACCATTTCCTCGTGGCTGCGTGCAGCGAGGCTAGGGGAGGGTCTGTGATGATGGACGTGGGTTACTGGCCTGGTAGCCTGTCTGCCCCTGGGTGGGTCCGGGATGGGCGTGGGGGTCTGGGGGCGCTCCATCTCTGGGCCGGGGCCCTGGCTGGGCCTCGGGGCCTTGGGTCCTGGTTTGTGTGTTGCCGGGGTTGTGGGCGGGTGGGTGCATGGGAGCCCATCCCTGGCGCAGGGTGCCGCCGGTGTGTCGAGTCGCCTGTGGGGCTCTTCAACCGGTGGGGGAGATTGTTACACCTTGCAGAAGCTTTCCTCCCCTCAGGAACTCTCTGCAGGAGGGGGAGATACAGAAGAGGTGGAGGAAGATCTCAGCCTGGGTGTTTATTGTCTTATGTAGTCTGGATGATGAGTGGATGGTGGGGTGGGTGCAGTTTTCTCTGTGGTGGGGTTGGGTGGACTGTCCCGGGCTCTGTGGGGCCGGGGGGCGCTGCTGCGCTGGGCCCCGGTCTGGATGGGCCTGGGCCCCCTTTTCCCTGGCGGGTCGCGGAGTGTGGGAGTGCCTACTGGGGTCAGCGGGGGAGCTGGCCCCAGGGAGGGGTCACTGCCCCTCCCTTCCTTCCCTCCCCATCTCCAGCCGCCTCCCTCCTCCCGCTCCACCACAACCACCCACACATGCAGGGCCTTGGAGTAGGGGTATGTCACCAGGATGCAGAGGAGGCTACCCCCCCCCCCCCCCCCCTGTCCCCTTCTGGCTGCCTCTGCCTCAATTTTATCCCACAACTTAGACATTCACATTACTCACACCCTCATTACACATACATATAGGATCTTGGGGGTGGGCACAATACACGGAGTCCAAGTTACCATCAGGGTGTACACCTCACCCCTGGCATCGTTGCCCACCTCTCAATTTTAAATACACGTAGACATTGAGGGCTAGCAGGAGGGACTATGCGCTTACCTGCTGCTCTCTGGCAGGTAGCTCCATGCCCTCCTGGGTTTTAATTGCACCTTAGAACACACATGCATCAACACTACTATGAGCGGGTGGAGGGAGGTTTGGAGTCTTCTCTCACCCCCGTTCTCTGCGGCCTGCTGGAGCGGGGGGGCTAGGAGGAGTTGGCCGTCCGGCTGCGGTCTGGGGTGTGGGGCCTCCCTGCTGCTGCGGAGTCGGGGCGGTCTGCCTCTCCCCACCGCAGGGAAAAGGGTAACACCACCTGGGTCTGGGTGCAGTTCCCCCCTCCAGGGGCAGGGGTACCTAGACCCGGTTTGTAGAGTACGCTTGGGGAGTGTGATCGCGTATACAGTGTCTCTTTATGTCTGTCTCCACGTCGGTTGAGTGTGAAGTGCACATGAGAGCATGAGGGTGGGAATGGATGTTTGTATCTATATGTCAGGTTGGGTATCAGACGCCACCTCTCTGGGGACATCTCGGGCCTTCCAAGGTTTGGAGGCCTATCTCCACCCACCACCACTTCCCCTGCCGGTGGCGGACTCCCTCAGGTGTCGGTGCGTTGGTGGTTCTTTGTATCTGGGGGTGGGCGTCCGGGTACACACCGGCTCACTCCTTGGCGGCCGCTTATTGGGGCTCGCTCGGGCCATTTCGGAGGTGGGGTGCCCCCGGCCTCTCGGCCTGGGGCTCGGTCACTCAGGCACAGCTGGCTGCCGGCGGAGCTCACGGGCGCATCACTGCAACTCCCCCTGGCTTCTGCTCCGCGGCTGCTGAATGAGCCCTCATCTGGGACTCTCCTTAGCTCTTACTGGGACAGTGGCGCAGCTGCCCCTCTGTGGGTCTTCCTTGGTCTCTTGTGTTCTGGGGGCCTCTGGATGTCTGGAGTTTTGATCTCCTCCATACCTGCTTGATACCATAAAGGACAGGGCTGTGGCTCCCCACACTCCCTAGCAGATCGTTACATGGAGAAACCTTTGGAATGCAAGCATGCTGATCCACACAGGTATGCACACAGGTGTACGCATGGGTATTCACAGACGTGGACTAAAGCTTTCTCGGCTGCTGCCTCAAAGCACACTGTGCGCTGTCTATCTTGCGTGCTGAACAATATCGTCTATTATTTAGTAACTATTGATATCTATGACTAGCTAGTTTATTGTGATGGTGCTTTTTTTTCTATTATTATGTTGCTCTTTGTTGTTTGCTTTCTCTTCTGTTTGTTTTTTTATTTTTTTTTCTCCATACAGGTGATCCAGGAGTTTTTTTTTGTTGTTTGTTTTTTTTTTTTTTTTCTCTCTTCCCCCCCTTCTCACCGTCTCTTCTCCCCTTTGGTTTTCTTTCTTTCTCTCCCCCTCTTTCTTTCATTCTTTCCCCCGTCCTATTAAAAAAAAAAAAAAAAAAAGGAAATAATTACGCATATAAATAAGGACTCATAATCAGTTTAAACTGGAATTCATCAAACGGTGAGGTGCATTCAGATTTGGTTCACTGTCACACACTAATATGTTGTGAAACACTATGAACTTTGACAACAAGATTGCAGCTCCATGCAGACATTTTACCACACCTGTGTGTTTGCCACTTTTATTCTTCTACATAACATTAAAAATATCTGAATATTGCATTACATAATAGCAACTTTGAAATATATTCAGGAATAAAAAAATGAAAACCTGTAGCAATAGTCGCCATTTCGGATATCACCACAAAGCTTTTTAAAAACTTTTCTAAATGGACACCGGCGTATTTTTAAGTATGCGTGTATATCAATGTCTGTCCTAGTGTTTTTTGTCCTTCAGTGTCTGTGTTCATGTATATAAATGCAAGTGTATGAGCCTAGCAAAAGACTGACAAGGTTAAACCTGTTCAAAGCTCTTTTTTCCCCCGCTTCGGCTTACAGCGATGCTGCAGCGAGATTCTGTCATAGACAAACCTCTGTGGGATTCCATTCAATACTACTGTACATCTTTAGGTACAAAGCTGCGGGCTGCATTGGCTCCAGGTAACATAAACGCTCCCTTCAAGCCACCGCGTATCTGCCCATGAAAATTCTCTAAAGGGGTTTAAGCATTTACGCAGAAACACTATCAGGCACTGCCGAAAATTCAGCTTACCCTGTTGAATAGGGACTTCAAAGAGAATTGCAAAATACCTTTCCACCGCTACATTTCTCCCCACTCTTTTTCCTCACTCTCTCCATGTGTGTCTTCCTGCTTCTTTTCATTTTATATTTCCAAACACAAGCTGCTGCATGATGTAAAATGTATTATCAGCCATATATTTCCTCTTTAAATGAATAATAACAATAATCTCTGAGTAATTTCTTTTTTATACAGCTCCATTTTAAATAGGGCAAAGCAAGCAAGCTTATATACAGCTGCAGGTAAACAACGCCAAGCAATTATGAACGTGTGGATTAGGCCTCTACTCTATGTTGTGCGATAAGGAGAAACAGCTGCTACTATCCAGGTAACAGCACATATTGACTGTCAATGAAGGATAAACTACTGTGCAGCTGCACATTTACTTCCTTCGCACACACTGCGGCCACACTGCACCCCCCACACACACAGACACGCGGACAGAAACATACAAATAAATCTGAAGCCATACACGCAGACACACATTTCGCACACGCTCTCTGTGCGTAAGAACTGCACAGAATTGAATATAATAAAAGTATAAGCCTATTTACGTAGTGTGGAGCTTTAAATGCAAAACAATATGATGCATAAACCCAGTGTGATTTAATGTAAGAGATAATAAATGGCTTCATAATGAGCAATAAAAATGGTCTTTAAGCAGTTTACTGCTTAGTTCACACTTATAATTAATCTGGGTTCCATGTGTGCATATAAAGTGGATATAAAACTCTGCCTAACTGTGCAAGTTAAGCGGCAAGCAAAAGAGAAAAATTACTGCTGGTAAACATCTGCAACATGATTCAGCTTTAGCCCCTAGCAAAAAAAAAGAAAAAAAGAAAAAAAAAAAAAAAAGACAATAACAAAGTCAGCTTACTATCACCTCAAGAATATTTCAAGGATAAAAGTTCTGATGTCTCAACAGGACCTGGAAAAACTAGTCCATGCATTCATCTTTAGTAGGCTTGATTACTGTAACAGCATCTTTACAGGTCTACCTAAAAAATCAGTCAGACAACTACAGCTCATTCAGAACTCTGCTGCTCGAGTCCTCACTAAGACCAAAAAAGTGGACCACATCAGTCCAGCTCTGAGGTCTTTACACTGGCTGCCTGTCCGTCAGAGGATAGACTTTAAAGTTCTGATGCTGGTCTATAAAGCCCTGAATGGTTTAGGATCAAAATACATCAATGACCTCCTGACCCAGTATGAACCTTCCAGATCCCTCAGGTCATCTGGATCCGGTCTTTTATCAGTTCCCAGAGTCAGAACCAGACACGGAGAAGCTGCATTCAGCTTTTATGCTCCTTTATGCTCCACCGAGGGCCCGGTGGCGCCAGTGTCCGGCAGCCTCGCCTCTGTCAGTGCGTCCCAGGGCGGCTGTGGCAACAATGTAGCTGCCATCACCAGTGTGTGAATGGGTGTGTGAATGGGTGGATGACAGGTTGTGTAAAGCGCTTTGGGGTTCTTAGGGACTAGAAAAGCGCTATACAAATACAGGCCATTTATATCTGGAACAAACTCCCAGAAAGCCTCAGATCAGCTGAAACACTCAGTTTATTTAAATCCAGGTTGAAGACTCACCTGTTCTCAGCTGCATTTGAATAAAACAGCAAATCCGCACTTTTAAGCTTAAATTTTAAATTTAAATTTTAACTACTGATTTTATCTACTGTTCTGATTTTTATCTACTGTTTTTTTAAATCAATTTTAAATCGTGCTTTTTATTTGTTTTTGTTTTTTAATGTCTCTGTAAAGCACTTTGAATCACCTTGTTGTTTAATTGTGCTATATAAATAAACTTGCTTTGCCTTGCCTTATTGTATATGCACCTGATTGTTGTTGGAACACTTTAAAGTATTTGTACAGATAATACCTGAGTTTACTTTTGCTTCATTTCATGTAAAGCTTGTATAGATTTGGTGTTTGGAAAGATCTTGGACATGAACAGTTTCTCTAAGTTCTAAAAATGATTCATTAAACATGTTTGTGGCTTTCAGAGTAAAAATCAGACTTTTCTACTGTCAGCTGGGAGGACTTCAGTGAGCCTCCAAACATGGCTGCTGCTTAGTTTTCCACACATCTATACACATCTGTATGTTTCAGCTTTGTCCTTCAGTCACAACATGGTTCATCTTAACTTCCTGCTTCTATCGTGGTTAAAGCTGATGAATCCTGTGGACATCAAACACTGATGGTGTTACTGGAGCTGAGTGAAGTTTGATGGCTTTATTATCCAGGCTGTGACACATGGCAGCTGTCAGAGCAGAACACAGGAAGTCAGCAGGTGTGTTTCAATTCAGCCTCTGCTTCCTCTGAAGGTCCATGACATCACAGCGAGGCCACGAAGGCCGTCCAGACTCCCAGGCTCCCACAAACGTGTCCTTCTTCTCCCTGGATTTGAATGACAGGTGGGCCCACCCTATCCCAAGATGCATTGCAGCGTGGTGTTGGAACATATATTTGGGTCCAGAGATGGAGCAGCGCTCTCTCTGAGTCTCTGAGGCTGTTTTCTGTTTGAGTCTGGCTTCAGTCTAATTTAGCAGCTGTGACATCAGAGATTGTAGGGGAGGAACAGCCACGCCCACAGGTGAGTTTCCCACCCAGAAACAGAGTGTGGACATCACCTCTGTCTGCGCTGTGTTGGTCACAAGCTTTGTTCTGGGCTTTTAAGTGGAGGCTGGAGCTTGTGAGTGATGGAAGCTGAGAGCTGTGTTTGCACATGCTCAGTGTGACAGGATGTTGGCTGCTGTGTTTGCACATGCTCAGTGTGACAGGATGTTGGCTGCTGTGTTTGCACATGCTCAGTGTGACATGATGTTGGCTGCTGTGTTTGCACATGCTCAGTGTGACAGGATGTTGGCTGCTGTGAAAGCTGAATGCTCTCTGGTAGTGATGATATACATTAGGATGACTGTGCTAGCTCTCTGTCAGAGTACCAGGGCCTCACTTTGACCACATGACTCTCAGTACACAGCATGATGTGCGCTGTAAACAGGAAGCAGAGGAGCAGGACTGAGGTAAACCTCTAAGGAATCAAACTGAGACTGAGCTCCAGATGTTTCCACATGTTTCTGCTCTGCATGTGTTTGATGATTATTTCAGGTATAGATGATGGAATATGACCAGTCTGATGTCAGCCTGCTTCTCTGACAGCGCCTCGCCTCTCTGTGCTGCCCCCTGCTGGCTCTGATCATTACTGACTGAGTCCTTGCTGCCACTTTATTAGGTACAGCTTGCTAACACAGGCTCAGACCTGCTTTGCCTTCAGAGCTGCTTTAAATCTTCATGGCTCAGATTCAGCAAGGTGCTGGAAACATCCCTCAGAGTCATGTGATCAGTAAAGTGCATCCACATAAACAGGATATATAATAATAATAATAATAATAATAATCAAATGCTGATTTTTTCAGCCCTTTGTCTGGGTGCTAATCCAGCTGTGTGTGTTTGTGATGACAGTAAATAAATGTCAGACTTACAGCTCCTGCTTTACTGCATTAAAGTGATAAGATGAGTTCAGCACTTTGACATGGAAGCAGGAAATGACAAATGTAGCACAGCAGCAGCGTTTAACACGTCTGAGCTGGAAACAGAAACTCTGGTATGAACATCATTCATAGAACAGCTTCCAGCCTCTTTTGTTCGGCTAAAGTCTCGTTGGATTTGCATTTAAAGATGCAAAGAGACTGAAGTGGATAGGGTCAGGAGGTCAAAGGTTAGAGCTCCTGTGGGTCTGAGGGCGGCCTCACGCTGGAGAAGGATGAAGGAGTCTGACCTGATCCAGTGTTGGACATGAACACATCAGCACTGCTGTCAGTGAGCCTAACGACAGCCGTTAGCATCATTTCCTGTCACTGTGGTGGTTACAGTGACATCATGCAGTTTGTGCTTTGGCCTCCAGAGGGCGACAAATCAGCACAGACAGAGAGCTCCATTCAAACTTTGCTGCCATCAGGAATAATGCTTCAAATATAATCATCAGTGTTTGAGCAGTTATGATATCAGGGACAATCTAGACATGTGTGACAATACTGAACATGTCACATGACACACCTTAAACATCATGTGATCCACTCTCAGTCTGCACTTTCAGTCATGACTTCAACAGGTTGAAATGAGCTTTGAACAAACATCAGTTTAGTGCTGAAATATTCAAACGCTGCAGGAAGAAGAACAACAAAGTGATGACGGATGTTTGTGTTTCAAACAGGAAAACCGGCAGAAATAAATCACGACCTGCCAACAATATGGGAGTTTCTGAGGTGCACCTGAACGCAGCACACAGTGTTTCGATGCTCGTGAGTGTCCTCAAACGCCTCTCTGTAGTGATGGGCAGATGAAGCTTCATGAAGCACTGAAGCTTTCCATCCAATTGGTTCACCCCAGCGCAAAGCTCCTTGAAGCTTCATTTGCTCTAGCAGGACACCTACTGGACGTAAAAATATTAGTTGGCATGAATTTGAAGAGTGTGGCCTTTTGCACACAGCCTGTAAATGTCAACAACAAAAGGAGTGTGTAAAACATGTATATTGTAGTGATGCCGTATACTGTGTATATTTATAGTGGCAGTATGGGAAATGATTATTTGGAAATGCTTAAAATGGAAATGATCATTTACTGTGAGGTGAGGTGTGGTTGGGGTGTGGACAGTGGTTGTGCTTTTGTAACGTTGAGGTATGGACAGCTACACACTGAGCCTCAGTCCTGCCTGTTCACATTTTATTCTGTAAAAACTACATTTTCACTGCTTTTATGACCTTTTTAGTGGGGAGAACATAGCTAGGATTTAATGATTTAACAAATCTTTTGAATCCTTTGTCCTCCACAATGCTAAATGGCTGGGAGTCTTCAATCACCATGCTGACCAGGTCTTCATCTATTTGAGATTGTTCTCCTGAGGAAAGACAATAAAGACAAAGCACAAATATAAATATCACATACGTAACTTATAACAGTTGTATAATATTGTTATATCATTTAGTAACATTACTGCATCCTATATTATCATTGCATTTGATGGCTCACCTGGTCTTGCTCCACAATCGGTGTTCCCCTTATTCTCATGCAAAGCTCTGTAGTGCCTAAGCATGGATGAGGTGTTGTTGTTATATCCCAGCTCCCTGGCACATAGCAAACACTTCACCTTGTACAAAAGTCAAGACAGCTCAACATAAATTGTATTGCACCATCAGTATCATGAAAATACATCTTCTGTAGAAATTTACATACCTTGTTGGGAGGAATAAGATCAAAATGTTCCCACACAGGGGAGGACATCCTCCTCTTCTTAGCTGGCTCCATTCTCTCCTGACTTTCTCTCCTCACTCTCATAAACCTCCAAACTGTCTCCAAACTCTCACTAACAACTCTCCATCAAACACCCACATTTTGAATGAAGTCTGAGGGGTTTATATCGCTGTCATAGCTCGCGGCAAAGTTCGAACCACTTCATGAACCAGTCACGTGGTACAGCCGGGCAGCGAGGCTTCGGACGTCATCATTTTCAGCTCCTCCCATAAATGAAGCAAGCCTCGATACGCGCTTCGCGGAAACGCCCCCTCCATTACTCGACACACGCTCCGAAGCCTCGATACAGAACGTCACATCACTACCTCTCTGGGTGTTTCCCTCCTGCTCAAAGTTTACTTTCACTTTCCTGAGCTTCGTGGAGTGGAGCTTGTTGTTGGTGTGTGTGTTTGAAGAAACTGTAAGTTTGCTTTGTTTCCTCCTTTAACAGTTTGTCTTTAGGAACTTTACTGTTTGTTCAGCTCATGTTGGATTTCTTCACACAACAAACTGTGTTTGTATTTCCGGTCTCTCCATTAAAGTCAGTGTGTAATGTTTTTCAACGAGTGTGTGTCCGCCATTTTCTCTAAGTGTGTGTGATCAGATAAAACACGCTGAATGTTGCCTGAGCTCGACCGGAGAGCTCCGGGACTTTTTATTCGCAGGGACAGCAGCAGACGGAGAGCGGACATCATAAACGAATGTTTTGTTTACATGTGTGTTAGGTATAGATTCAACTTGTTCTTCAAAAAAGAAGAAGAAGAAAGTGGAGACATCAACTGTTGGCTCTGCTCCAACCCTCCTGAGCTGAGCTTCAGGTTTAAACCCGCCTCCTTCCAGGAAGCAGCTCACCTGTGTGTCCGTGTTTAGTGTCCGGGTGTGGCGTGGAGCCTGTAGTTGGTGTGTGAAGAAACTCTAAGTTTGCTTTGTTTCCTTCTTTAGCAGTTTGTCTTTAGCGTTATAACAGGACGTGGGACATTTCTATTTACATAACATAAATCAGAATCAGAATACTTTATTGATCCCTGGGGGAAATAATTTTTTGTTACAGTGCTCCATTTTAAACCAACATTAAGACAAGACAGACAATACGCTAACTAAGAATAGTACAATATATACATATATATACATACATACATACATAAGTCACTCATAAATAAATATTTGGAAAAGAAACATGTGTAGTTGTAGCAGCAAACAGTGTGTTAAGTGGATGCGTTGTACAGGGAGATGGCCACAGGCAGGAATGATTTCCTGTGTCGTTCAGTGGTGCTTTTCGGTAATCTCAGTCTCTCACTGAACGAGCTCCTGTGACTGACCAACATGTCATGGAGTGGGTGGGAGGTGTTATCCAACATTGTCTTTATCTTGGACAGCATCCGCCTCTCCGACACCACCTTGAGGGAGTCCAGCTCCATCCCCACAACATTGCTGGCCTTACGGATCAGTTTATTAAGTCTGTTGGCATCTGCGACCCTCAGCCTGCTCCCCCAGCATGCAACAGCATAGAGGATCGCACTGGCCACCACAGACTCGTAGAAAATCCTGAGCATTTTCTGGCAGATGTTGAAGGACCTCAGTCGCCTCAAAAAATAGAGACGACTCTGGCCCTTCCTGTAAAGTGCTGTGGTGTTTTTAGCCCAGTCCAGTTTATTGTCAATGTGTACTCCAAGGTATTTATAGTCCTCCACAATGTCAACACTGACCCCCTGGATTGAAACAGGGGTCAAGTGTTTCCTGGTCTTCCTGAAGTCCACGATCAGTTCCTTGGTCTTTGCCACGTTGAGCTGCAGATGATTCTGCTCACACCACGTGACAAAGGAGTCGACCACAGCCCGATCAGTGAATTAGGGTGCAAATCAAATAAACTGCTGATGTATGTTAGTCTTTATATGGCTCTGTTAAATAGCATGTTGTTATTGTTGATACTTACAAAGGTCAGCTGTGCTGCATGGGGTTACTAGTTTTGTTTGTTTGAACTTTTATGAAGTATCCTTGGCTAAAGCACCCAACATCATAAAAAAGCTTGTTTCCCTCCTCATGAGTATGATGTCACATAGAGGAGGGAGCTGCTTGTGTTCTTTTTTCTTGGGTTTAACCCCAATAAGCAGCTCCCTCCACATTATAAGTCCTTCTGTATCTAATGTCTGCATATGATTCCTCATCTTCAAGCATGAGTATTTAAACTCTGACAGTTTTGCTTTGCTGTATCAAAATCCCAGGACCAAAAACATGTGAGGCTCAGCTTTGAGGTCCAAAGGGAGATCACATCTATATGAAGGCTAACATCATTTTTGACTTAAGTTAACTGAAATAACTGTTAAAAGTTTGCTCACACACCATCAACATCCAACACACAAAAATTCAAAAGACGCTAAAGCGTGTTCTTCAAGTCAGAGAGCTGCTCAACATGTTTTCATGTTAGTGTCTCTAGGACTTGATAAAAAAAGCCCTGATTGAATTCACTACCCAGGTCAAGTGGAATGAGTGGAATATTTCCCAAACAGAGAAATCCAATAACAAAAGATAAGATCAGTTTCTTTTTACTATCTTCTCTTTTCTTATGGTAGATTTATTTCTCTGAATCTCCACAGCAGCAGGTGGAGGAGATGATCATAGATTCTGTTTATAGAACCAAACTCAGTGGAAAGGCCAGACTTTAAGGATAATTTAAAACACTTTCAGACATCAGTATATGCAGCCACTAAAGCTGGTAGGTCTGAATTTCCCACGAGAAAGTTCTTTCATATAAAAGGAAAAAGGAGGAGGTGAGCACTCAGGGCACAGAGACCCCCCCCCCCCCAGCACACATGATGGAAAGGAGGATTTCAGTTGATGTGCACATGAATGATTTGTGTTTCCTCTGCAGGTAGAAAGTGTGTGTGTGAGCTGAGCAGCATGGATCAGTGTGAGGACAGAGAGGAGGGAGCCCCTCCCTCTAAAAGCACTCTGTGTGGGGAACATGAGAGCCAGACCAAAGCTCAGAGGTGAGATGACCATCTCTAACTGTCCATGACTCTTCTCCATGTCACAGCTCAGCACTCACATCACTGCTCCATCATTATTCACAGGAACCAACCTGGACCTCCACCCAGCTCTGTGTCCTTACAGAGTGACCAGTCAAAGGAGTATGAAATATTTTTTAAACAACAAAGCTCATCTGCTGCAAAAAGGTAATGTGTCTATAGGCTGTAAATTAGTCAGTTCTTCTGAATAAGTTATCCAGCATCATTAATTTCAGTTCACATCTTTCTTCACACATTTCTATCTTAATGTATGTAATGCCGTTTTCTTCACAAACGCAGGAATGAATGTGTAACAAATGGACGTTGTACTAGGTGTTTCATTAGTAGGAGAATGAACAAGATATTCTCCACTGAATGACACACATGGCAGGTGGACAATATGAGTACAGCAGCACCAAATACGTTGGAGACACGCAATATTAGAAGAGCATATGGGAGCGGAAGAACCCTTCATAGCTATTTAATTACATTTTATTTATATAGCACCAAATCACAAAAACAGTACCCTCAAGGCACTTTCTATTGTAAGGTACAAATCCTACAATATTACAAAGAAAACAAAGAAAACCCCAACAATCATATGATCCACTAGCACTTTGGCAAGCGTGGGAAGGAAAATTCCCTTTTAACAGGAAGAAACATGCAGCACAGCTAGGCTCAGGGTGGGGGGATGTGAATTATTGTTTACAGGCTGAGCTGTGTTCCACAGTAGGCTGTGTTGCTGCATGGACATTTTAGAGTGTGTTTCGAGTATTTCAGACTGCGTTATCCCTCAGTAAGGAAAAAAAGATTTTCTTTTCAAAAGAGGCATGGACGTTTCAGAGTGGGACACAAGGATGTGTGGAACGTTAGGCTGTTGTTGTGTCTCACAGCAGAGTCAATCTGACCCACATGTCCTACTAATAAATCTTACTACACCGTTGGTTAGGAAACAAATATTCTGGAGTCTGTTGTAAGTGAGACCAGAATATAAAAAGGAGGAATACAGGACAAAAGACATTAAATGCAGACAGGTGTATAAACACATGGTGAGTGAAGAAGAAACAGTTGCATGAGTGTCATCATGAGGATTGCCGAGCAGCTTAGACGTATTCCAGCATAACTAAAGGAGGATTTGGGGTAATCTGATCCAGGTCTAACTATATGCTTTATCAAAAAGGAAAGTTTCAAGTCTAATCTGAAGCTCAAGAACAAGCTCAAAGCACGAGATCCATAGACCACACCAGGCAAGACCACAGGTGCAGGCAGTGTAAAGATGCCCCTGAGACAATCCAGCACATAACAGCACGGTGCAAGATGCTAACAGGCAGGGCATGCATAGAACGCCATAACCAAGTGACTGGCATAGTACACAGGAACATCTTTGCCGAGCATGGCCTGGAAGTCCAGAGGTAAAAATAGGACAAACCCCATAGGGTTTAAATCCTGTGGGACTTCGAGATACAGACTGACAAACTGGTTATGGCTAACAAACTGGACAAAGAGTGTCAGACAAGCACAGGAAGAAGGCCATGGTGATAGATGTAGCTATATGTGGCTATTCCAAGTAATGGTAACATCAGGAATAAGAAACATAAGAAGCTCAAGAAGTACCAAAGACTGAAAGCGTGGCGGGTGATGAGTGAAGACAACAGTCATCTCTGTGGTAATTGGATGCCTTAAGGGAAGTGAGATGGAAAGTGGGAGAGTGGTTCCAGGAGATCCCGGGAACAGCATCTGAGATCTCTGTCCAGATTAGGTCAGTCCTGGGAACAGCAAAGACACTGAGCAGTAAATTGAGAGCTTTGCTTTTGCACTCAGCTGTCTTTACACCACGCTGGTCTGGTACAGCGTCTGCATCACTGCAGCCGCAGCACTAGGAGGGTTGTTGAAGCTCTGCTGAAGGTGTGAGTTGAAGATCTTTTGGACCAGGGTCTCTGCCAGACATTCCAAGCGCACCTTCACTATACATTTTAAATGCCCATAAGTGCAAACGACAGTCAGGATCCATTCTCCAATCCGAAGGTGCAGAGAACAAACCCTCTCATCCACCGGGAGAAACCCCAATATACAGACAGCAAGCTGAGGGGATACAAGAAAGCCCACCCCAGCCCGCTGCCTCTCACCAAGGGCAACTTCAGACTGAGACGGAGTCCACCCCTCTCCAGAAGACTACAGTCGTGGCCAAAAGATTTGAGAATTACTAAATATTGGAAATTGGAAAAGTTGCTGCTTAAGTTTTTGTAATAGCAATTTCCATATACTCCAGAATGTTATGAAGAGTGATCAGATGACTTGCACAGTCCTTCTTTGCCACGAACATTAACTTGATCCCAAAAAAACCCCTTTCCACTGCATTTCATTGCTGTCATCAAAGGACCTGCTGAGATCATTTCAGTAATCGTCTTGTTAACTCAGGTGAGAATGTTGATGAGCACAAGGCTGGAGATCATTATGTCAGGCTGATTGGGTTAGAAAGGCAGACTTGACATGTTAAAAGGAGGGTGATGCTTGAAATCAGTGTTCTTCCATTGTTAACCATGGTGACCTGCAAAGAAACGTGTGCAGCCATCATTGCGTTGCATAAAAATGGCTTCACAGGCAAGGATATTGTGGCTACTAAGATTGCACCTAAATCAACAATTTATAGGATCATCAAGAACTTCAAGGAAAGAAGTTCAATTCTTGTTAAGAAGGCTTCAGGGCGTCCAAGAAAGTCCAGCAAGCGCCAGGATCGTCTCCTAAAGAGGATTCAGCTGCAGGATCCGAGTGCCACCAGTGCAGAGCTGTCTCAGGAATGGCAGCAGGCAGGTTTGAACGCATCTGCACGCACAGTGAGGCGAAGACTTTTGGAAGATGGCCTGGTGTCAAGAAGGGCAGCAAAGAAGCCACTTCTCTCCAAAAAAACATCAGTGACAGATTGATCTTCTGCAGAAAATATGGTGAATGGACCGCTGAGGACTGGGGCAAAGTCAGATTCTCCGATGAAGCCTCTTCCCGATTGTTTGGGGCATCTGGAAAAAGGCTTGTCCGGAGAAGAAAAGGTGAGCACTACCATCAGTCCTGTGTCATGCCAACAGTGAAGCATCCTGAGACCATTCATGTGTGGGGTTGCTTCTCATCCAAGGGAGTGGGCTCACTCACAATTTTGTGAGTGAATTTTGCCACAACAGTGGCTGGACAAAGCTGGACTGAAAGACAGCACAGAGGCACTAATCATGGCAGCACAAGAACAAGCTCTGAGTACAAGATCCATAGAGGCTGGGGTCTATCACACCAGGCAAGACCCCAGGTGCAGGCTGTGTAAAGATGCCCCAGAGACAATCCAGCACATAACAGCAGGGTGCAAGATGCTAGCAGGCAGGGCATACATGGAACGCCATAACCAGGTGGCCGGCATAGTGTACAGGAACATCTGTGCCGAGTATAACCTGGAAGTCCCGAGGTCAAAATGGGAGATGCCCCCAAGGGTGGTGGAGAATGACCGAGCTATGATCCTGTGGGACTTCCAGATACAGACGGACAAAATGGTGGTGGCTAACCAACCGGACATAGTGGTGGTAGACAAACAGAAGAAGACGGCCGTAGTGATCGATGTAGCGGTTCCGAATGACAGCAATATCAGGAAGAAGGAACACGAGAAGCTGGAGAAATACCAAGGGCTCAGAGAAGAGGTCGAGAGGATGTGGAGGGTGAAGGTAACGGTGGTCCCCGTGGTAATCGGAGCACTAGGTGCGGTGACTCCCAAGCTAGGCGAGTGGCTCCAGCAGATCCCGGGAATAACATCGGAGATCTCTGTCCAGAAGAGCGCAGTCCTGGGAACAGCTAAGATACTGCAGGACCCTCAAGCTCCCAGGCCTCTGGTAGAGGACCCGAGCTTGAAGGATAAACCGCCTGCAGGGGCGTGCTGGGTGTTTTTTTTTTTTTATCTATCTATCTATCTATCTATCTATCTGTCTATCTGTCTATCTATCTATCTATCTATCTATCTATCTATCTATCTATCTATCTATCTATCTCAGGGCTTGCAAAATCGCTAGCCCGACGTCCCGGGGCTAGCGATTTTTCCAGTCGGGCTACCAAAATCTATCTCTGCCCTGCCCGTCGGGCTATTGTAGGAAGGAAAAATATATTGTGGCGAGCTCAGACAAGGAGGAGACAGAGGTATCGTTTGGTCTTGCTTCCCGTGAGCTAGCCAGGGAGCACAGCCGTTTATTGACATCTGCAGAAGAACACTGCCGCTAGCTAACTGCTCAGCGCAGCAACAGAACAGCAACAACAACAACACAGGGCGCCCTCTGACCCCGGAAGGACACACTGTCGCAGCGAGAGGGCGTCACCATGGCAACATAAACAAAACATAACTGTACAAACAGAACCCCGAACATCCCTGACCCGCTACATAGCCCCCACCTAAGGGGTCAGTCGTCCCCGACGACCCCATTACCCCACACAAAGTCCTGCAAATGTCCAGGTGCCTTAACTGGCGTGGTAGGCATGACTGCTACGGTTGGGGGCTCGGCGTGTGGGTCGACAGAGGTAGCCCATGAAGCATTGCCCTAGCATCTGTCGCGACGGGCCGCCGCCGCGGTGCGCTCGTGCCATCAGGACCCGTCGGGGGACTTACATGGCCACTCACATCCTCTCTCTTCAATCGCCAGTTTCCCAAGTGGGGAATGTTCTCCTCGACAGCTTGCTCCAGCCTCTGAATGTCTCTCTCCATTACGGCGAGGGTGAGCTATCCCACTTCTGACACCAATGTGGCGAGCTCAGACAAGGAGGAGACGGAGGTATCATTTGGTCTTGCTTCCCGTGAGCTAGCCAGGGAGCACAGCCATTTATTGACATCTGCAGAAGAACACTGCCGCTAGCTAACTGCTCAGCGCGGCAACAGAACAGCAACAACAACGCACAGGGCGCCCTCTGACCCCGGAAGGACACACTGTCGCAGCGAGAGGGCGTCACCATGGCAACATAAACAAAACATAACTGTACAAACAGAACCCCGAACATCCCTGACCCGCTACAATATGTCAATGCTTTTGCATTCTTTCGGAAATGTAGCTGGGTAATTATGTCATCGGCATCGGTGAGGTACTGTCAATATGTGACATATTGAAATCACGTTTGAATTTGCGCTTGTTTTTTGCTTTCACTTTGCAATCGCGCGAACTGCGAGGTAAGGTAAGGTAACTTTATTTATACCCAAAGGCAAGGTAAATTTGCTTTACAGAAAAATGACAGCATTTGGCATCCCTTTAAAAACACACAGTACTGATTGGTGAGTGATGATAATTTGCGCACCAATTCCTCTGACATCGTCTTATCAATCATTAGCTTACTATGCAAACATGACAAGTGAAATCTCCCGCAGCAAGCTTAAACATATGAGAGGTTGACCGCGCAGAGAATCGCTGACCGTTATGTGTGTGTGTGTGTGTGTGTGTGTGTGTAAAAGCAGCAGGATATATATTTTAGTTCTGCTGAGCCAAATAAGACAGGTCAGGGTGAAGAAGTGACAGCCAAAGAAAAGCTTACCACAAAACGGAGAAATTATGACAAATCAGACTATAAGGCAAAAAGAAAGTGCAGCTTTATGGTTTCATGGACAAAATAATTTCTGTGGCTGCAATATGACGAGCTATATAACCGGGGCTGCACATAAGTGGTCCACAGGTGCGCATTCGCTGTCAAAAAAAAATAAAAAAATGCGCACAAGATATGAAGTTGCAACGCGTGTTTGCATACATAAGATTTTCTGGAGGAGGACAGACATTTGTTTAGAACTCCTTAAAGATGTCGAAGAAGCTCCTTTAAGCAATTACTGTGGTGTTCCTCCACCTCCAAACAAATGTCAGAAGGAGTCCGAACCACAAAAGAAGCACGTATTCTCGGAAAAGTGGTTGCAGGAGGTGAGCTGGCTTCAAACAAATGATGAACGCACAGAGATGTGGTGCGGAATGTGCCGTGAAAATCCCACTCTAGCGGACAAAAACAGTGCTTTTTATATGGACGCAAACGCGCGCTGCAACTTCTTATCTGGTGCGCGTCTTTTATTTTGACAGCGAATGCGCACATGCGGACCACTTATTTGCACCCGTGTAAATAACATAGTGTTCTGCCGGGTGTGTTGTTGGTTTTCTCTCGATTTCTGAGTCGACAAGCGCCTTTGTTACTGGGACCAGTCATTTTAAGAAAGGCCCCCATTAGAACCCATGAGAAATGCAAGAAATGCATTATTGCTCAGTCTGCAATATCTTTCCCAGAACAAACACCAATTGCAAATAACATACTAAAAATAAACCTGAAAAATCTGTTTAGAACAGCTACTATGTTGCAAAGAGTGAACTACCACTGGCAAAATTTAGCAGTCTTTGCAAACTTTAAAAAGCAAATGGCCTCGATCTTGGTTCCACTTGTCTCTTACCCGTGACTTCAGTGGAAATTTCAAATTCAGGATCTGACACAGACTGATTCATGTCCTACACAGTTCTTACAAGTTCATAGAAATTTCTGTTCAATTAGAACCAAGTATTTGAGTTGATGATTGTAATTTTTATACAATGTTGTAATTTGTTTTTCAACAATTTTTTGATTAATGTTTTGTTTCCTTTACAATATTATACATTAAAGTATAATATTGTAAAGGAAACAAAACATTAATCCAAAAATTGCTCTTTTTTTATTCGGGCTACTTAAATTTATTTTGGGCTACCAAAAACTGAAGAGTCCCTGCCCGAAGGGCTACCAGGGATTTTGAAATTTTGATATATATATATATATATATATATATATATATATATATATATATATATATATATATATATAAATAAATAATAATTTGTCATAATGCTTGATAAGAGATCTGAAACTCCCTGTATAAAACCAAAAGTTATCCTTTGGACTGTTACACTGAAATAGACAAAGGTTTTGAATTACACTTTAATATGTACCTAAACATTCATTTGAAGAAAAAACAGCCAAATAAAATGGAATAAGTGCAAAAAAAAAAGTTTGCATGTCACTGTCACTTAATCTGAGATTGAGGTATACTATGGTATTTGGCAACTCAATATAGGACAGTCCTGAATACAGACTGTCTTCAATAATTGGACTGGAGTAAGTCTTTGAATCAGAGATGTCTAAGAGTGAATATTTTTCTTTTGCTCCCTTTGCTATCAAAAAAGGGAGCCATCTTTGGGGCAGCCATCTTGGTTCATTGTTTTGTTTATTTGTTGTTGTTGTTGTTGTTGTTGTTGTTGTTTTTTAATTTAATTTTTCTGTTTTTTCAAAGTGTTTTTTTTTTCTTTTTTGAATTTTTAAGTTTTATTTGAATTCTTTTTACTTTTCATGATTTCCTCCACAGAGTGGACCAGGAGACCTCAGAGGTTCCCCATGGTCAGTCTGCCCAAAACCATCAAACACACCTGGACTCCATATTTATGGTCTGTACATGTACAACAACTACTTTTACATGTATTCTCTTTAATCATCTCCATGCTGGGTCTGTGGGTTTTGGCTCAGGATGTAGAGCCACTTGCCCAGTGGAGTGTAATATAGGAGCTGAGGTGAACCAAACTGGATAAACAGCTCAGCATTGTTGAAGACAAGCGGGACCTGCATTTTCTTCTGTTATGTTATGACTTAATATTTTTGATTTATCCTTTAAATTTTGTTAAATTATGATATTGTGCAAAAGTCTTAAGCCACTTTCTCTGGTATGATGGCACCTGTGTTTGGCTTTTCTGTATCAAGTAAGTCCGTATCCAAGAAGGGGACTTTTTTCTTCCGTGTCCATGTTTAGATACACATAGGCTAGTTCTCTGAGACCATGCTACCTCAATAGGGTTTATCCAGGCTCTCCAGTTATTTTTCCTTTCATCCTTTCAGTGAGTGGAATTCAATTGTCAGTATTTACCTCCCATAACTTGGGCATCTAATAATTGGGCCACCTCACTGACCATGGCATAACTTAAACCTCAGCTATGAATAATAAATTGTTCTTGCAGAACGACTCTATAACCCCCCCCCCCCCCCCCCCCACACACACACACACACACACAAAAGAAAATTCTTACTAAACCTGGTAGCGTGACAGAGACTATTGGCTGGATGGCTAATCCTTTAGCTTCCCTTATTTATGTTACTATGGTCTCAGGATACAGGAAAAATTACTGTAATGTACCAAGCTTCTCCTCTCCACTTCTCTCTTTATACTGCCTTGATGTTTATATAATAGAATACAACTACTACTAGATTCTCTTAAAGTTTTTTGTCTTTCCTGGAGTTTGTGTATTGTTCAATTTGGTGTTTCTGTTTTGTATGCTTCTCTTTTTTCTCTTCTCTTTCCATTGACTCTGCAATTGATTGACGTTGTGGTGTGACTCATTCAACCTTTTGGTTCCAGATGCTGGAGGAGAAAATCATCACTTTTGTAAAGAACGAACTGAAAAAAATCCAGAAGGATTTGAGTCCAGATTGCCCAGAATTCTTAGAGGGTAGAAGTGAGGGTGAAGGTTTATTGGAGAGTAAGGAAGAAGACCAGGGAAGCAGAGAGGCATTTGTTGAGATCACACTGAACGTCTTGAGGAGAATGAATCAGAAGGAACTGGCTGACCGTCTCCTTAACAGTAAGATAGACCAACATACATTCGGAACATATGCATATGACAAATCTTTGATTGTGTGGTTTTTGTTTTTGTTTTGTTTTTTGATACATATAGGACATTCCAAGGGGCAATTCAAGTGGATTCAGAGTGAATTTAAATCTACCCTGAAGAAGAAGTTCCAGTGTGTGTTTGAGGGGATCGCTAAAGCAGGAAACCCAACCCTCCTGAATCAGATCTACACAGAGCTCTACATCACAGAGGGAGGGACTGCAGAGGTCAATGATGAACATGAGGTCAGACAGATTGAAACAGCATCCAGGAAACCAGACAGACCAGAAACAACAATCAGACAAGAAGACATCTTTAAAGCCTCACCTGGAAGAGATGAACCAATCAGAACAGTGCTGACAAAGGGAGTGGCTGGCATTGGGAAAACAGTCTTAACACAGAAATACACTCTGGACTGGGCTGAAGACAAAGCCAACCAGGACATCCAGTTCATATTTCCATTCACTTTCAGAGAGCTGAATGTGCTGAAAGAGGAAAAGTTCAGCTTGGTGGGACTTGTTCATCACTTCTTTACTGAAACCAAAGAAGCAGGAATCTGCAGCTTTGAAGACTTCCAGGTTGTGTTCATCTTTGATGGTCTGGATGAGTGTCGACTTCCTCTGGACTTCCACAAAACTACAATCCTAACTGACCCTAGAAAGTCCACCTCAGTGGATGTGCTGCTGATAAACCTCATCAGGGGGAAACTGCTTCCCTCTGCTCGCCTCTGGATAACCACACGACCTGCAGCAGCCAATCAGATCCCTCCTGACTGTGTTGGCATGGTGACAGAGGTCAGAGGGTTCACTAATCGACAGAAGGAGGAGTACTTTGGGAAGAGATTCAGTGATAAGAAACAGACCAGCAGGATCATCTCCCACATTGAGACATCACGAAGCCTCCACATCATGTGTCACATCCCAGTCTTCTGCTGGATCACTGCTACAGTTCTGGAGGATGTGCTGAAAACCAGAGAGGGAGGACAGCTGCCCAAGACCCTGACTGAGATGTACATCCACTTCCTGGTGGTTCAGGCCAAAGTGAAGAAGGTCAAGTATGATGGAGGAGCTGAGACAGATCCACACTGGAGTCCAGAGAGCAGGAAGATGATTGAGTCTCTGGGAAAACTGGCTTTTGATCAGCTGCAGGAAGGAAACCTGATCTTCTATGAATCAGACCTGACAGAGTGTGGCATCGATATCAGAGCAGCCTCGGTGTACTCAGGAGTGTTCACACAGATCTTTAAAGAGGAGAGAGGACTGTACCAGGACAAGGTGTTCTGCTTCATCCATCTGAGTGTTCAGGAGTTTCTGGCTGCTCTTCATGTCCATCTGACCTTCATCAACTCTGGACTCCATCTGCTGGAAGAACAACAAACCTCCCAGAAGTCTGAAACAGGAGAATCTGCAGAGAAACACTTCTACCAGAGTGCTGTGGACAAGGCCTTACAGAGTCCAAATGGACACCTGGACTTGTTCCTCCGCTTCCTCCTGGGTCTTTCACTGGAGACCAGTCAGAGTCTCCTACAAGGCCTGCTGACACAGACAGCAAGTAGCTCACAGACCAATCAAGAAACAGTCCAGTACATCAAGAAGAAGCTCAGTGAGAATCTGTCTGCAGAGAAAAGCATCAATCTGTTCCACTGTCTGAATGAACTGAATGATCGTTCTCTAGTAAAGGAGATCCAGAAATCCATAAGTTCACGAAGTCTCTCCACAGATAAACTGTCTCCTGCTCAGTGGTCAGCTCTGGTCTTCATCTTACTGTCATCAGAAAAAGATCTGGATGTGTTTGACTTGAAGAAATACTCTGCTTCAGAGGAGGCTCTTCTGAGGCTGCTGCCAGTGGTCAAAGCCTCCAACAAAGCTCTGTAAGTACATACATGATTATAACTTTTTCTTTTTTTTATCTGTGAATTCTACTTAACAACAACACAGCCATTTGCAATCAATAAAAAAATTAATGGTTTTCTGGCTCTTTAAAACAGTATACAGCTATATAGGAGACAGAGGCGCCTAATTATTGTTAGCATCACAATCAACTATATGATACTTTTAGTACTGATAGGAGCCTAATTCTTGTTGTCAGGATGTTCTAAAAACTTCTTGAAAAGCCTGCAGCTGATCAAAAATGCTATAGCAGAGTCATGCCAGGGACTGGAAAGAGATAGCAATGTTTTAAAATGTCACTTTTCAAGATTGGGCTCTAAAATGTACAGTGATTTAACAAGATTCCACTTTTTAATCACAGGCCAAAAACAATACTTTAACAGGTTCACAGTTTGTTTTCAGTACCAAATTCAATTCAGTTACATTCATCCAAATCACAACAATCAGCTCAAGGAGGTTTAAATAGCATTTGCCTCACAGCAAGAAGGTCCTGAGTTCATTTCCACTATCAGTTTGGGGTATTTCTTTTATGGAGTTTGCATGTTCTCCCCATGTTTGTGTGGGTTCTCTCTGGGTACTCTGGCTTCCTCCCACAGTCCAAAGACATGCAGTTAGTGGGGATAGTTTAATTGGTTAGTCTAAATTGCCCATTGGTGTGAATGCAGGTGTAAATGTAAGTGCGAATGATTGTCAATGTCAATGAACAGCTCCCTTTTAACAGGTAGAAATAAGCTCTCTTTTTCTAGCTCCTGTCAGTATCTTGTTGCAGAATTTTGGATCAACTAAAGGCTTTAAAGGAAGTTTTTAGGACAACATCATAATATTTATTTATAGCAGTCAAGTGTATAAGTAAGAGATGTATTTTTTTAGCATCACTTTGAAAAAGGATGTTTCTAATTTTAGAGATAATGTGCAAATGACGCAAAGTTAAACATGGAATATTAATTAAATGCATTTTTTTTTTTAGATATTTCATATTAATTATATTATTTTTTTCTGGTCTAGTTTTTACTTTAAAAATGCTTTTATTTTTAAAATAAAAATCTCCAACCAGTTAACTCATTGCAAATATTGTTTAACAATTTTGTTTTTCAGACTTAGTGGCTGTAACCTCTCAGAGAGAAGCTGCAAAGCCCTGTCCTCGGTCCTCGGCTGCCCGTCCGCCAGTGTAACTGAGCTGGACCTGACTAACAACAACCTGGAGGATTCAGGTGTGAAACTCCTGTCTGCAGGACTAGCAAGTCCAAAATGTTCACTGGAAGCTCTCAGGTCAGAATTAAGACTTTCTCACTGATCACTGACATTTAAATTTTTTTTTATTGCATAGACAACTGACTCTTAAAGAGTTGTCAGGTGGCACTATTTTCTCTTTCTTGTATTTTTCTTGTTCATATTACCATTTTATAAATTTAGAATAGTTTCATAAAAATAGACTTCTGTTTCAAGGTTTGTATTTTTTGGGTTTTTTTGTGAATTTAGGATTCTGGTTGAGGAAAGACTGAATAAAAAGAGAACCTAAACTAAGTTAGAATACCAAGTCAAAAGACAAAGCTCAACATGGGAAGCTTAGATATTTGAAATCTGCAATCGTCTGTGGTCTTACCTGTTCAACCTTTGTGTAGTTTTTTTTTTTTTTTTTCCATCCATTTTTAGTCAAATCCTTTCTTCTGCTTTACTGCTTGTCAGACAGTTAGCAATTGGATTTGTTAAACTATTATTTTTTGCAAGATTTCAGGAATGACGCTGCTTTGTTTTTTATTCGAAAAGTGGGTTCAGAAAGTATTCTTGAAAACAAATTATGTTCCACCCCAAATCATTTAATTTCTTTTGGTCTGCCTCCTTTTAATCGACTTTCAGTATCCATAATGAGAACCTGGATCCTTTTGTCATTAAACAGATGGTCAGAAAAATTATGATCTACTCCCTTATATTCAATTCAAATAACCAACTACACAATAATACAAATGTACATTGATTGGAATATACCTAATAATGTCAAATCAATTAAATTGATTAGACATGAACCAGAAAATGCTAGGTAAGCGTGTTTTGATGTTACGATTCATATGATACTGATGATGGATTTTTAGGCTAATAGTTAAGCTAACACACTTAGCTCTCATCTTTTCTTTTCTAATGAAACCGATAGATCCTCTACTTCTTTTAATTGTCTCACAATGCAATTCTTACCATATTTTGGTTCCTGCAACTGGTCCGTCGGGTTATTGTCTTCCCAGAAACACAAGGGAAGTGTTTCTGGGAAGAAACACAAGGGAAGTGCTTTTTCCTATTTCCATTTTCCTTTTTTCCTGTTTCGTTTTTTTTTTTTTTTTCCTATTTCCATTTGTCCTATTTCTGTTTTCTTTTTTCTTGGATATCGACTATTGGATATGGTTATATCCAATAGTCACAATATAGATATAGTTCCTTGGATATAGACGTGGATATCAATATGTCTACCTCCTGAAGAGTGTTATTCACTTAGTTGGCTATTGTGAAAAGGGTTCACCATGGAAATGATACTGTGATCACCCACCACTGTCTTCATGGACATCCGGGTGATTTTGCTCTGCTGAGTTCCCAGTGCTCTCCTTCTCAGCATGTATGAAACTGTAGATTTTGCCGCTCCTGTTATTGTAGCAATTTCTTGGATGGATTTTTTCTTTTTTTGCAGCTTAAGTATGGCTTGTTTCACCAGCATGGAGAGCTCCTTCGACCACTGTTGTCTGTTCACAGCAAAATCTTACAAATGCAAGCACCGCACCTCAAATCAACTCCAGACCTTTTATCTACTTAACTAATAATGACATAAAAAAGGAATTGCCTACACAAACCCATGAATAGCCTTTGTGTGCATTGTCCAATTACTTTTGGTCCCTTTAAAAAGAGAATGGTACAGTTAAGAAGCTGGAACCTTTAATCAAATTTCAATGTGGATAGCCTCAAATAAAGCTGAGTCTGAAATTGTTGTGAAATAACAAAAACAGTTGTGATTTAGCACTATAACAATTTAATTAAATTGAATCGATTTTCCTGAATTTAAATGTGCATTTCTTTCTCTGTTCATGGTGTGGGTGGGGGAGTGACAAATGGACATATTTCAGAATTCAGAGAGGATGATACATATACTTGATAGAAGAATAATAAGATGTCTTAATAAGAAGACCTTTTATTCTTTTAAAACTGTTTAACACACACTTTAAAGAAGAGAAAAAAACCCACTCTCAGGGCTACTTTTAAATTTAAAATAATTTTGCAGGTTTATTTGAGTTCACACTTGTGGAAAACTATAGCCTACTTTCAAATAAATAGATCATAGCAGTAGGCCAATAATTTTAAAATAGAATAGTAATGACAACTATTTATGTGTAGTTATGACTTCAGTACATTTTAAATATATTAAATGATACTGTTCTCACTTTTTAGTCTAATTTCTGTTTTTGAACATCACTGCAGAGCTCCTCCATATTTCATACATACGTACATGCTTATGGCTGCAAAAGGTAAGTTTAATATTAATGCAGAACTGCAGCGTGTCTTCATGTAGTTCATGTTCGAAAAAACCTGCTCCCATACATATGTGTATCCCAAGATGGACAGAATTGTAAAATAAGGAGAGAAATCTGTATCAAAAATGTTGCAAATGTGTACAATATGATCCGCACAGATCATGTTGCATGCCCATGTGGAGTTTTGAGACAGATTTAATGCTGCCAGCTTTCCACTGATCCACAAATTTAAGCTGCATTTAAGTCCCAGTGTAAAACAAATGTGTACAAATCCTTGCTTGAAATGTGTACAAATCATGATGTCTCTCTTTTTCATAGCCTTTAAAATCCCTCACACTACAGGTTCATTTTGTGGTTTCTATAGTTTCCAAAAGCAGATGTAGACACTACCTGCGATCACTAATGCTATTTGTTGTGAACCATCAGTACATTCAATTATATAAATCTAATCTTGAAAGAAAAATACATATTATTTAACATCTTCACATAGTAATAGCTGCTTTATGTGTGCAGTCTGTCAGGCTGTCTGATCACAGAGGAAGGCTTTACTTGTCTAGCCTCAGCTCTGAGCTCCAACCCCTCCCATCTGAGAGAGCTGGATCTGAGCTACAATCATCCAGGTGACTCAGGAATGAAGCTGCTGTCGGCTGGACTGAAGGATTCAGGCTGGAGACTGGACACTCTCAGGTATGGAGAGAATGTCTGATAGAGGAGGAAGAGCTGGAAACTGTTACACTTTCTTTAAGAACATTTTTTTCTTTGCTCGCAATAAAACCAACAGTCAAATATAAAAATAAGATATTGTCTGGGGGAACAGTGCCTTTTGCCAAATCTATTCATAAATCTATCTGTTCATAAAGTCTAGATAAAAATGTAAATAGATCCATGTATGTTCCTCCCACAGTTCAAAAATGTGAAGTCAGTGGGGTTAGGACAATTGGTGATTATAAATTGCCCACAGGTGTGAGTGTAAATGGTTATTTGTCTCCCTGTGTTAGCTCTGCAACAGTTAGGTGACTTGTCCAGGGTGTACCCCACCGCTTGCTCTATGATAACTGTGATAGGCTACAGCAGCCAATAGGGACAAAATAACTAAAAATAGATCAAAAATCAAGGGCTCATTCAAGATGAGCTAATTCTAGCATTTCCAATCCCTTTGGTTCATCAAAGCCACTAGGAAAACAAAAACATTAACCAAGCTGATGACGGCAAGCTCTGTGATCACTTACATGAAGAAATACTGGACACCATGGTCAGAAAGTGAGAAATAATGAATAGGAGGGGAGGTCGTTTCTGACCATAGTGTTTCTCGAGATTAACATCTTTGCTTGAACTTTGATTGGGTCTGTGTTTCCACAAGCCCCGCTGGTTTAGAGACTTATTCATCATGAAGAAAACAAGACAGTCAGCGATCGATCGATTTACTTGTAAGGGAGGCCTCGTTGGTATCTACCACAAAATGACCCCAACGACGGCCTCCTCTCGCTGACTTTTATTGGGAAAACACACACAATACACATCACAGCAAAGCAAAGCCCACATGGTTCTAAGACAAGGCAGTGTGTGTGTGTGTGTGTGTGTGTGTGTGTGTGTGTGTGTGTGTGTGTGTGTGCGTGTGTGCGTGCGTGTGTGTGTGTGTGTGTGTGTGTGTGTGTGCTCCTGCTGACCAAAAGAGTCATAAAAGCAGGAAGCAACATCCTTGGTCATAAAGAGGGTAGTCTCCCCTACACCCAATGTATGGTTTACCATAGATAACACAGTGAAGCCATACAAAGGGCAGGAAGCTTACCAAACATCAAACAGACCTTCACAAGAATGTGCTTGTGATAAAACACTACATCCCCCCCCCCCCCCCCCCCCCCCCCCAGAACCTCGAGAGGCTGGGGAGGGGGACAAAGGAATTCCTTTCATCACAGAGTTAAAACAATGTAGAGATGGTAAGCATAAAAATGACACCATTTAACAATTCACTCTAAAAAATACTGTGTTCAGTGTACTTCTCTGCAAACGTGATAAGCCCATAGCATCTATTGCTCTATGGCACTTGGGAATTTGCTGGGATTTACTTTAGAGAGCTGGAAAATAAATCCCAGGGACCTGTCGATTTTTAAAGTCTGGAATAATGTATAAGGACTTCAAAAAAGTGGCTGTTAATACTCATACACAAATTTTACCTTTACAATTACAAAGACCTCAAAGATGAGAAGGTCCACAAAATTAACTTGACTTGCAGATAGGATATTATTAAGCTTCCTCTCGAGTCATTTATAATTAAATTCAGCTGTGTTCCCAAATCGTTATATAGTTGGGTGATGAAAGGAATACTTAGAGCACCTACTTAATCTTGCAACCACACTGTTGTTAGAGGAAGCAAAGTATAGGGACAAGGGAGATGACTCGCCATTACTGGCGGCAAGGTCACTGAGATAGTTTAACAACTTCTTGGTGACTGGACGTCTAGGGTGGATGAGGTTTACACTGAGCTCCTTCAGGCTCTGGATGTTGTAGGACTGTCGTAGTTGATATGTCATTTCAATTCAAATTTTAGAAGTTTCTAAAGCCATTCCAAAGAAATTTACTCTTTCCACATACTAATTTCCCTTCAGTGTTACTCACAGTGTCACTCACTCAATATCAAGTCACTCAGATCACTAGCTCATATCAAATCACTCTGATTTTGGATTTTCTAAATGAAAGAATTCTTACCAGCTGTCCAGTGTTCAATTCCAAAATGTTGAGGCTTGACCTCCACATGCTTTTGTGGAGGGCAAGCATTACTCCCAGCCTACCACAGTGTGTTGTACATTATTATACACTCCAGAACAAAAGTTTAAGACCACTTGAGAAATGACAGAAAAACATGCAACAAGAAGAAATGGGAGTGAGACAAAGAATAGAATAGAATAGAATTCAACTTTATTGTCATTGCACATGCACAGGTACAGGGCAACGAAATGCAGTTTGCATCCATCCAGAAGTGCTTTAGTGATATAGATATATTACAATATATATTAGCAATAATATAGATATGTAAGTATATTACAGAAATGGGTCTATTATGTTATAATGTACACGGTATGAAGTATGTTGTGAATATTCTATAACTAAGTATGTACAGGCTGTAGTGAGTACAAGCTATGTACAGGCTATGAACAGGATATAAATATGAAAAACTATACAGAATATGAAATAAATAACTTTACAGGAATCTGAGATATACAGCTATACAGAAATGGGAACTATGCAAGTTGTAAACAGTTGTAGGATTAAAGATTATCGAATGTACAGAATGATTATTTACACAGAGCTATACAGTAGTGCAGTTAAGATAAGTGAGATATGTGGATAATTCTACAGAGGCTATATAAAGTGCTAGTGGTTGTGAGTGGTGGTTCACTCCATGTTATTATTGTGTGTTTGAGGGTACAGTTGTCCATTGTGGGGGTGTGTATGTTCAGTCCATGAGTTTAACGTGGGTCAGATGTCAGGAGGCAGAGTTCAGGAGTCTGACAGCTGTGGGGAAGAAGCTGTTCCGGTACCTGGTGGTCTTAGTCCGGAGGCTCCTGTAGCGCCTCCCAGAGGGCAGGAGGGTGAAGAGTCCATGTGATGGGTGACTGGGGTCTCTGATGATTTTCCCAGCCCTTTTCAGACACCGCTTCCTGTAGATGTCTTTTATGGCAGGAAGTGGTGCTCCGGCGATGTGCTGGGCAGTTTTTACGACCCTCTGCAACGCCTTCCGGTCCGAGGCAGAGCAGTTCCCGTACCAGACTGTTATACAGTTGGTCAGGATGCTCTCGATGGTGCAGCGATAGAAGTTCACCAGGATGTCTGAGGACAGGTGGTTCTTCCTCAGAGTCCTCAAGAAGAAGAGGCGCTGGTGAGCCTTCTTGACCAGCTTGGAGCAGTTGGTCGTCCAGGTGAGATCCTCGGAGATGTGGACTCCCAGGAACTTGAAGCTGCTCACACGCTCCACAGCCGTCCCCTTAATGTGGATGGGTGGATGTGGGTCAGCATTCCTCCTGTAGTCCACGATGAGCTCCTTGGTCTTCTCGGTGTTAAGCAGCAGGTTGTTTGTGTCGCACCACTCAGCCAGACGATCCACCTCCTCCCTGTAGGCGGCCTCATCGTTGTCACTGATGAGGCCAATCACCGTGGTGTCATCTGCAAACTTAATGATGGTGTTGGAACCATCAGCAGGTCTGCAGTCGTGGGTGAAGAGGGAGTAGAGGAAAGGGCTCATCACACAGCCTTGTGGTACACCGGTGTTCATCGTGATGGTAGATGAGCAGTGGTTATCCAGCCGGACATGTTGGGGGCGGTTGGTCAGGAAGTCCAGTAACCATTTGCAGATGAGGGAGCTGATGCCCAGGTCTGTCAGTTTCCTGATGAGTTGTGAGGGGTGGATTGTATTGAATGCTGAACTGAAGTCTATAAACAGCATTCTGGCGTAGGTGTTGTTGTTGTCCAGGTGTGAGAGGACAGAGTGCAGTGCGATGGAGACTGCATCCTCTGTGCTCCTGTTCTGGCGGTATGCGAATTGGTGGGGGTCCAGGGTGGGGGGGAGACAGGATTTGAAGTGTGCTAGGACCAGCTGCTCTAAGCACTTAGTGATGATGGGGGTGAGTGCTACTGGGCGGTAGTCATTGAGGCAAGATGGGTTGGAGTTTTTGGGTATCGGGACGATGGAGGTGGATTTGAAGCAGGCCGGTACCACAGCGTGGGCCAAGGACAGGTTGAATATGTCTGTGAGCACTCCTGCAAGCTCCCCAGAACATGCTCTGAGAACACGCCCGGGGATGCCATCAGGACCTGCAGCCTTGTGGACATTGATCCTGCTCAGCACCGCTCCTACATCGGTGGGGGAGAGAGTCAGAGGTTGGTGGTCTGGCGTCATGTCTGCTTTGGTTGTGGTTGTGGGGTTCCCTCGCTCAAAACGAGCATAAAAGTTGTTGAGCTCGTTGAGGAAGGGGACATCAGAGGATGCGGGGGAGGGTTTGGTGGTCCTGTAGTCTGTAATGGTCTGGAGTCTTTGCCACATGCGTCGGGGGTTGGAGTTGGAGAAGTGTTCTTCTACCTTCTTTTTGTAATGGTGTTTGGCTTTTTTGATGCCCTTCTATAGATTAGCCCTGGCTGTACTGTAGGCGTGTGCATCTCCTGACCTAAAGGCGGTGTTGCGGGCCTTCAGGAGAAGACGAACATCCCGGTTCATCCAAGGCTTCTGGTTGGGGTACATGGTGATCCGTTTCTGGGTGGTGACACTGTCTGTGGTTTCGGAGATGTAATCCAGTACAGATGAGGCGTACTGGTCCAGGTCTGTGTGGGTGAACCTATTCCAGTCTGTGTTTTTAAATCTGTCCTGGAGCACATTGTTTCACTAGGAAAAAGCACCCCAGACAATTATGGTGTCCCCTCTACTGTGGCGCGTACAAAACCTCTTACATGGGATCTGCTTGTCATGCTAGTAACATTGGATACCACCAGAACCAAGTAAATTTTTTTCTCATCAGAGAATAAAACTTTCTTCCACCTTTCAGTGTCCCATGTTTGATGCTTTCTTGCAAAGTCTAAAAGTTCAGTTATGTTGCATTCAAGGAGACGAGGCCTTTGAAGACGTTATTTGTTTATGAAGCCTTTCACTCTCAGGTGCCGTCAGATGGTTATAGGGCTGCAGTTGGCACCAGTAATGGCCTTAATTTGAGTTGAGGATCGTCCACTGTCTTGATGGACAACCAATTGGATCCTCTGGCTCAGTGCTGGTGAAATGTTTTTTGCATCTTCCACTTGACAGTTTTGTTCCATAACCCTCAGAATCATTTAAGAAATTCCAAATGACTGTCTTACTCCATCACACGTCAGCAGCGATGGCGTGCTGTGAAAGTCCCTGCTTATGCAGTTCAACAACCCGACCACGTTTAAAAAGGGAAAGTTTTTTGCCTTTGCCATAAGAATGTCATGACAGTGTGACTACCTGACAGAAAGTGACAATGAATCTGCAAGAAGACACCATCATCAAAATTATTTATTAATCAAATAGTCACAACATTATGTTTTCACCCCCAAAATTAAATGTTCAAAGCACCACAATGGCAGCCTGATATCACACAGAATTTTCACTTGATATTAAATAGAATTTATGAACTGAGCTCTGCAGACAGAGTGATCATAGTGAAACAGTTTGTTTTCATTTCCAGATTAAAGCTACTCTTCATATTTTCTACCAAATGCCACCAAAGAGGACTGTGTTGAAAACCATTGAGTAATTAATCTTTTTTCAATACAAGCTTCAAGGCTTCACTAATTGCTGATATTCACAAATGAGAAAATCAAACAGGGCAAGACCACACAGCATGAGGGGATGAAAACCAAGAACTTAAATATACATATAATAATGTAAAAGAGGGCAAAGTGGAAAGGCGGGGATCACAGCTGAACAAAATCTAATTAATGGGAAAATGGGGAAAAAAAACTGACCATAACTCAAAAGGAAGTAAATGGTAAATGGCCTGTATTTGTATAGCGCTTTTAGAGAGGGATTAGAAAGGGAAACGAAATGATAATCAAGAAAAGCTAGGGATACATTTTTCATAAAACAAAACCAAATCATGAATTCACCCTCAACCTTGAACTCACCCATGAAACCTGACAACTTCATTAAATACAGTGGTGTACTGACAGATCCAGGATCAGTCCAAATCATCAGCAGTTTGATCCATGTATGGATTAAAGTGTATTTGTGAAAATGTTGGACTGTTCCTTTATCAGTGTCTAACAGTGTGTGTATGAGAGCCATGTATTGTCCATGTGTGCATGCTGACTGTGCTGCTCTGACCCCCCTCCTCCTTTCAGGGTGGAGCCTGCTGGAGTCCGATGGTTGAGACCAGGTCTGAGGAAGTGTAAGTGTGTTTTTAATGGGATTCATGAAAACAAAGCAGCACACATTCAACCATCTTCATCATGTCAGGAGTCATCATCAAAGTGTCAATCAATGAACAGATGATGGATCAATAACTGCAGCTGGATTGTGTTTGTTCTCTCCATCAGATTCCTGTCAACTCACAATCGACACAAACACAGTGCACACAAAGCTCCAACTGTCTGACAACAACAGGAAGGTGACACATGTGGAGGAGGTTCAGTCATATCCTGATCATCCAGACAGATTTGGTTATTGGCCTCAGCTGCTGTGTAGAAATGGTCTGACTGGTCGCTGTTACTGGGAGGTCGAGTGGAGAGGAGACGTTTATATATCAGTGAGTTACAGAAGCATTAGAAGGAAAGGAGACAGTAAAGATGCTGAGTTTGGATTTAATGATCAGTCCTGGAGTCTGAACTGCTCTGATGATGGTCCTCGTTCTGTCTGGCACAATAACGAAACATCAGCCATCTCCTCCTCCTTTGGCTCTAAGAGAGTAGCAGTGTATGTGGACTGTCCTGCTGGCACTCTGTCCTTCTACAGAGTCTCCTCTGACACTCTGATCCACCTCCACACCTTCAACACCACATTCACTCAAACTCTTTATCCTGGGTTCAGAGTCTGGTTTGGGTCCTCAGTGTGTCTGTGCTGAGTTGAGTGTAAATAGTGTCCTGTTAGAGAAGCAATTCAACTCAATTCAAATACTTTATCGTCCCACAAGGGGAAATCTTTTGGTCTTCCTCAAAGGTTTTATAAAATTATATCCAGAGGGCAACAAGTCAAACTCACTTGGAATTAGGTGGTTAAAACTATTAATAATATAATGAGTCGTCATAAGCATATTTTTGCTATAAATGGCCAAAGGTCCATCTTGCCAATGCCCTGAGATTGTGCTCGCAGTTTTTACCAAAAGTCCCAGCCGATCCTTGTTCTTCACAGTCATGTTACAAAACCAAGCAGCAATACAGAAAGACACAACAGATTCAATAAAACGTGTGTAAAACAAGGACAACATCTCAGATGAGCTCAAAGAGCAGTCTTTGCTGAACTTTTTTAGTAGCAACATCAGCATGACGTTCAAAACACAGTTTATGGTCAAGTAAATACTTGTAACTCTCCAATTCAAATACTTTACTCTGACTGTTGAACAGTCTGTACATGTCTGTATCTTTCACTTAGAAGCACGTTTTCAAATTCATGGATTCAATCAGTTGATGTTTGAAACTGTTCTGTATACCTTCAGCCATATGAGCTGACAATATCTAATGCAGTCATAATATTATTGTATGCATCTGATTTATCTAATAAATAGCAAAGTTGCAGCAGCCATTTGAAAAGTCTTTTCTTATTAACTTTTCTTATTAACTTATTACACATGTAATTTTGAGTCCAAAATAATCACCATTTCACTAGCAGGCAGATAAGAACTTTATCTAACTTCAGCCATCATTTCACTCAGAAATATACATCCATCCATTTTCTTGTGTTTATGGGGGGGCAGCAGCTGAAGCAGAGAAGCCCAGACCTCCCTCTCCCTGGTCACCTCATCCAGCTTGTCCAGGGGAACACCAAGGCGTGGAGCTGTACGGGAAAAACACTGTCATTTCAAAGAAGTAAGCACAAGTGCAAAAAGTGAAAATCGAAACAGATGAAGTTGTGCAAAAGCAGGATAAGATAAATAAGGATCAGAGAGAAAACAAAATGAGTGAAAGGAAGAATCAAGTCTTGATAAAAATAGATGCTAAAAAGCTGCTGATCTTGATTGCAGCTTATCAATGGTGCACATGAGCTGAAAGCCAAAACAGAGCAATTCCAGGTGATTGTAAAAGCAGCATTTATTCATTTTGGAATGACAAACCTGCTTCACAGTTCTTCAGGAGGATGGTAGAAGTCTGCTTGCTAATGGGCCAGACTTACTGAAGAAGAGAAAATTAAGCTGATGTTATTTGTGTGTCCACTGGTATTATATAAGCAAAAGAAAAAGAAAACTACTGGTAAACCATGGATAACAAAAGGGCTAAAAAATGTGTGTAAAAAGAAAAATAAACTGTATAGAGATTATATAAAACTTAGAACAAAGCCTGCTGAAATGAAATATAAAGTTTATAAAAATAAGTTAGTATTAATTATGAGAAATCTGGCAAACTTAATTACAAAACAGGATGATTCAGAATGACAAATGGAAAGGAGATAGAGTGGTAAAGTCTATGTTTTGAGGGGATATCACTGAAAAAGAAATTATAGCTATTGCAGTAAAATCTAAAAATAAGACATCCACTGACTGTGATGGGTTAGACATGGTTATAGTAAAAAAGACCTTGGATTGTATAATCAAACCTATCTGTTATATTTTTAATCTTTTGTTTTATACAGGTTTATTTCCTGACCGAATGAAAGTGGCAAACATTATCCCCCTTTATAAATCAGGAGACAGACATAGTTTTAACAATTATAGACCGGTATCATTGGTATCACAGTTTTCTAAAGTGCTTGAAAAACTCTTTGCACAAAGATTTGATAGTTTTACTGAAAAACATCAACTTTTAAGTGAAAGTCAGTTCGGATTTCAATGAAACAGATCAACGGCAACAGCATTAATGCAGACCTTCCCAAAGTGTGGGGCCCGCCCCCTAGGGGGGGGGCGCAGAGCCATTGCAGGGGGGGCGCGGCATGAAAAGGGAAAAAAAAAACAACGCTTGGGCACTGCTGGCACGGGCGCCTACACAAACGAAAAGCATGAGATGTTTCCAAACCAACTTCATTCTAAGCCAAAGACTAGAAAATATGGTGAAGCATGTCTTCCCTTTGGCTTCACCTGCACAAGTGCAGAGGTAGGTCTCCCTGCAGAATTGTTTTCCCCTTCGTTGGGAGCAGCGCTGGGCTGTTCAAATCACGGACAAACAGGATCCCACATTCTTGATTTTTAGTTCACAAACACTTGTTGTAATGACTAACTACTCCTGACATGTTGGAGATGTTAGCTCTTTATACAGTAAAGGTACAGTGGGATACAAATAATATCAGGCTGATCCTGCCACAATTTTTTCCCCCAGTTCAAATCACGGACAAACAATATCCCACAGCTGTTTATGTTTTTGAACCCATTTTGCAGAGGGATTTAAAAATGTATTGATAGCAATGTTGAACATTATTACACAGGAAAAAAACAACTACACGTAAAATAATCACACCGTGACTCCTCTGCCTTTCTAAATAGAGGGACAGTAGCTGTGTGTGTATATTTAAGCGTGTAAAACCTGAAGATAGTCAGATTAACAGTATTTCGTCTCTATCTGCTATTCTGCAATTCATCTCATGTAAACAATAGTGTGACGTGAAAAAAGGCACATACCTTTGACGTTGCGTGACGAACTCTGTATTCCTCGTCCACAGGTAAACGCAAAAAAGGAGTTTTAAAAAATCTCAGTTTTCAAAAATACCCGTGTAGGTGCGGACGTAGCGTAAAAGAGTTAGTAGTTTATTTTATTACTACCTGTAATTTATTGCAGATTACTTGTATTTGCTTAATTGTTCACTAAATGTTTGAGGTGTGAAATAAACCGCAATGGAGCAAAATATGTGTGTGTGTGTGTGTGGTTGGAGGATGTTTTTGTGCATGTTGTTAAGATTCAATATTGAGGAAGGGTACAAGAGGTGATCGAAGAATAACCACACCGATCCGGCCGGGTGAAGTCAAACGAAGATTTTAATGAATACACGCGTGGGAAGACAACTCTGTACGCAGACAGGAAGTAGTCTTCGACTTAATCAAAGCATGAACAGATATTTTATAGCATCAGGGTTTGTTTACTGACGCCCCTTCATGCGTCACAGATACATTTTATACATAGATCAGATCAACATCATCATGACTTTTCACCTAGAAAATCATCTTCTATTTTCATGACTAGCCCTTCCTGTCTACCTTTCAGTTCTTGTCTTGTTCCTCTTTCTTGCCGAGACACCAAGAAACGGTTCCTCTTTTACCAAGACAATTTTGCAGTTACAGCCAAACATAACTAACCTCTCCTCTAAATAAATCTAATTTAAAGTGTGTGTGTGTGTGTGTGTTGACCTCACATGCTCTTTGTGTCACCTCTTCACCTACTGTCTGTGTCTCGTCCTCAAATGCTCTTTCTCAATTCACCTGTTGCACTTCTGACCTTTTACCAGACCAGAAGCTCACTGAAACTATGTGTATGTCTTCTACTAAATAAATGTTTTAATCAAGAACCTCTACTTAAACCTTAATATAAAATGACCTGATATAAGTGTTTTGTAAGCATGTATTGCGATTCCTTCTATGGCTCCAAGTCACTTGCACAATAGATTGTCCGAACATCGCGCCGAACAAAGCTTCCGACCCCCAATTAATTGACCGAGCTCCAACTCTTTAATAAGCACAGATATGCATTGTGTATAAAATAGTCATAACTGCTTAAGGCCTTCTTAAAGCTATCTGTTACATTGTTGAAGCCTCGTCTTAGCCTGCGGCTCAAAATAACTTCCTGCTTCTTTCTGCATACAACTTCCTGTCAGCCTGCAACTCAGTCTTTCTGAAAGAGACACTGTTTAAACCTTGGAATGCAATATCCATGCTGCAGATTATATTATTAATGCAATGACAATTATTTAACAATAGCAGTAAAATAATTTCCCTCCTCGACACTCCCCCTTTTGACCTCTGGAACACCAGAGGTCACAATACATTGTGTCCTCACGCAGACCCTTCTCTGGTGGTCTCGAACCTCGAGATCTCCAGGATCCTCGCCCCTCCTGTGGTCGCCGAGATCGATCTTCTGCAAAGGAAACAAAACACCTTCTCTTGCATCTCCCTAACTTATCCTATCTGGGACTCTTTAATCAAAAGCCTGATCCTAATTAACTTCTTAACTTATTGACTTGTATTTATGTATACTCTTCAACGTTACTCATCCCTTTAAAATTCTTTTAAGCGCTGGTTTCTCGTCCAGTTGCTCGCTCTATTTTCCCTTATCTGATCATCAACATCCTGTGCACAAGTTGTCGCTGCTGCAAGTTAATCTACTCCAAAAGAAAACAACCACTTTAATCAATTAAGTTTAAGCATATAAGCAATTACTCCTGTATACATTTCATCATAGCTAAATGCTGCCTTGAAACAACTCCTATGTGTTAACACTAACTTCATTTTAAAACCTCACATTTCCTATGTTATCACCTGTTTTGGTATAACCTTTTTATTTCATTTTGCTCCCTTAATGTAACAATACCTTCTAATTCTAATGTATCAGACTTAACCAAAATATATGCTTTCCTTCCTCTTTGGTCCTTCTTTAAGTTCAGTTAAAAGCTAAATGAATTTAGGGCCTTTTGCCTGGAATCAATACTGTCATGTGTGTTTCTTAACTCTGTGTCTGTAAGCGTGTGCAATCCTTCATGAACTCATATTATCCTCACAGTAGATTGGCTAATCATAGCGCTAGCCAAAGGCTCATGACCCTCCAGAGACAAATTTGAGCCACAACTCCTTTAAAAGCACAAAATGCAATATGTATAAAATAGTTATAACTGCACCTGAAATACAAAGTTAACATCATCATAAACACCTTATGGTCATCAAAGCAATGGGCAGGGCTGCGACCCAATTTAGCCCTGTCTGCGCACAAATTTTAGCCAACTTGTTTTTCAAATTTAGGTTCATCCTCTCTACCTTTCCTTGAGATTGAGGATGAAAGACCGTCCCGAACTTATGTTGCACTCCCAACATCCTCTCTACCTCTTGCAAATCTTTATTCTTGAAGTGAGTACCATTGTCTGATCTAATTCTCTTGGGAAACCCATGCCTTGGAATGTAATGATTGATTAAGCACTTAATCACGCTTTTCGCGTCTTCACATTTGGTCGCCCATGCTTCGGGCCATCCAGTCAGAACATCCACACACACCAACAAATACCTCACCCCACCTGGGCCTGTATCAATCATGTCGGTATAATCAATCACGACCTCTTCTCCTGGCCTTTCTGGCATGAGAAACTTACCAGCTTCAGGTTTTACTGCTGGCTTTGGGTTGTGTGCCCCACAAATTAGGCACGTTCTGGCCTTTTCCAGTATCATCCTTCTCAAATCAGGATGCCACCATCGGCACAAATTTCTCTCCATCTGTTTCACTCCCACGTGACCAAGCCCGTGAGCCTCATTCACCTTTTGTTCCGCCATTTTGGCCGTTAAAGCGGGACGCCCATCTGGCCCCCTCCACAAACCGCCATCTTGCCAGGCTCCTTTGTTTTCCCACACCCCCTTTTCCTCTGGGGATGTCTCCTCCTGAGCCTGTCTAACTTCTTCCATGCTGTTAGTGCTAACCTCCTCTTCTGGGGTTACCTGCACCAGTTGTCTCTGTCCTTTGTAGCCCGCTGCTTCCTTTGCGGCTTCGTCAGCTTTCTGATTTCCTCTTGCCACCATACTGTCTGCTTGTGAGTGGCCTTTGCATTTTATAATACTTACCTCGTCTGGGTCCTCCAGGGCCTTTTTGTGACAGATGGGTGCATTAGTGGCCGTTCTGAACCCGACTCTCTTCCACTGAGCCAGTTCCACATGAGCTGCTCCAAACGCATATGCTGAGTCAGTGTAGATGTTCACTCTCATGTTTTAGCCAACCTCAGGGCTCGAGTTAGGGCTATCACTTCAGCTCTCTGGGCCGACTGTTGTCCCTCGATTTTTCCTTCAACCTGGGCTTTCTTAATACAGTCATGTGGTTCTCCTGACCCCATTAGGTCTGCCATATTTATTCCTTCATGTGTGAATATCAGATTTGGCGCCTCTAAAATTTTGCTGAACCTTTGTTGCGTCAGTGGAGTCATTGTGAATGCCTGTGAGTTCACATAGGCCACTACACTGTGTGTAGTAAGCACTTTCAGTGGGTGTTCCCTCACTATGTGTGCTGTTTTCTGAATTATCTTTGCTACTCCTGCTGCGTGTTGTGTGCATGTGGGATGCCTTGCTTCTGTTGAATTTAATCTTATGCTAACATACATAAGTACATCCCTACCTCCCCCTTTTTTCTGAAACAACACACCATTCACAACTCCCTTTGTTTCTGAAACATCAAGATAAAATGCCTCATCATAGTTAGGTGTGGCCAGATCTGTGGCTCTTGACAAATCCTGTTTTAGTGAAATGAACGCTGTCTCTGTGTGTGTTCATTAACCCCACTGATCTGTGTGCGATCACCCGGCCCAGGAATGTTACCTCTGGCCGGACCAACTGCAGTTTTTCTTTGCTTACTTTGAAGCCACACTCCGCCAATCTGTTCAACACCACGAGCGATGCTGCCGTACAGGCCGCTGCTGACGGGGCTGCAATAAGAAGATCATCAACATACTGTATTAATGTACAGCCCCCTGGCAGTTGACATGGGGACAATGCCTCTTTCAACACCTGATTAAAATTCCTGGTGAGAGTGCAAAGCCTTGTGGTAGGCGTGTGTACCTAAATTTGCGGCCTCTGTATGTGAATGAGAAAATGTCTCTGAGTGACTCGTGCAGTGGGAGACAAAAGAATGCATTCGCTAGGTCAATACATGTGAACCACTTTTGGTCTTCAGTTTTGTGCTTCTATTATGGTCTGTTAAATGGTATGTCAGACTTCAGCCGGAACAGGACAGGCGAACAGTTAGCTAGACCTACATCTGTGGGCCCTGCGGACCACAAAGTACCAGGCAATTTTGAGAGCTCAGCTACTGCATCAGGATGATCCATTCTTTCCCTGCCATGTATTCTGGAGATTTCTTTATGTTCTAAGATCACTGCATCGTTGGACAAACAAGTTATGCGATATATTTTACATTTTGGTGCATACCAGACATTTGGAATTTGGGTGCTTTGCCAGCATGCGTTGTCCAGCGCCCGCTTGACCATTGGTCCCAGATCTCTTGGCCCATGACCCTCGTGGACCGCCAATGTAATGTGAGGGGCTGAATCCTCTCCCACATTGTACCAAGGCAGTTGTTCATCAGTAAATTTCACAGCCGCGGCCACACCTTCTGGTCCAACATAAATGTTATGTGTTTGCACATTCCACGTCTGTCCCTCAAGATCAGACTGGAACTGTTCCCGATAGATATCATTATCTTCCCTATCATAAAAGAGTGTAACGTGGAAAGGATCTCGCGGTGGGGAATAGACGGCCAGGCTCATTATCCAGGGTTTCCACAGCTGATAATGTCTCAGAATGCCTTCTTCCACTAGCCTCCCCCAGTAGATTTCGGCAGTGGGTTGTTCAGAGTTCTGGACTAGATATTGAGTCTTTGAAGGTGATCCCAGTTTCACAAGCAGGTCCCTGCCCATGAGATTTTCCAGGCACCTGTCAGGACACCACATATTGGTGCTTCAAAGTCTGTTTTCCCAGCTGTGTCAATGCTGGATCATCATCATTGACAGCATAGGTTCTGCCGTCCCCACGCTGTTCAGTTTCTCCGGGCTCCATCAGTATTGCTCCCCCTCCCAGCCCCAGTCGGCTACTGGGTACTGGGGGCTGGTGCTGCATTCGGGTTTGGAGCCTGATGTGCTCCCCTGTAAGCAACTCTTTGTCTTGGGCCTCCTCGTGCCTGGGGTTGATAGCCTCGCCTCTGATAATTTCGCTGCGATTCAGGGCATTCTCGGGACCAGTGTCCTTCTGCTCCACAGCTGTAACAGCCAGTCCAAGACACATTGTTAGGATTCCCTGGATTCCGAGCCCTTTGTCCTCCCCTCACGGATCCACCACGCCCTCTCTGCGGTCCACCGGTCCCCCAATTCCCTACGGGTTGACGCTGCCTTGGTGCATTGGCGGGCCAACGGTCATCAGGGTAGAAACCCGGATCCTGATCTGGCCAGTCAGGCACAGGACCGGACTGAGGCCTTGCCACCATTATAGTCTTATTTAGTTCTTTCAGTTCTTTTTTCTTCGCATTATATTTTTCGCGAGCCTCACCCAGCTGCAGCCTAAGCAGCTGCGTCTGTACTTCATCTAACTCTTTCTTTTGTTTGTTCGTCAAATCCTGTTCCCGCTGAAGTCTGTGGGTCACATGTCTCTCCCACTGCACCGAGTCTGCAACGGCAAAATCTGGGTTCTTTTCCAAGTCAACTGCAACCTGGTTGGGCAGCCCTGCCAGCACTGCCGAACGAAACCACGCTCTACTTTCACCCTCCTTCCCCGGATGTATTCCTGTTCCTAACAACCATTGTTCTTTTGCTTTAGCTAAACACTCTCTGGGTGTGTTTTTGGGATCCCAAATAATTTTTGGAATGGCTCCAGAGTTAGGAGTTGGGTCCTTCTCCCGAACTGCATCTGCTAAGTCACTCTGCACCTCATGATATTTCAGGTCATTTGCATATCTGGTTGTTTGAGCTATCTGCTCTACATCTGCTAACCCACCACCCAGCATACAACGTCCGGCCAAAGCGCGAAAGTCGCCCAGCGCTAATTCTTCTCCTTCCCAATGTTCTCCCTTGGTTATTGGTGGAAGTTGTTTAACCAATGCTTCCAAATCTCTCACCTTATAGGCGCGATAAACTGGTTCGTTCTTTGGACCTGCTATCAGAGGCAGACTTAAACCAGGGTCAGGAGCTCCTTGTTCAAAACTCACTTTTCTACTCTTCCTCGACTTTCCTTTTCCCTTTGAGCTCCTAAATATGGGCTGTCTCTGTGCTTGGTCTCTCTTCACACTTCTTTTCCTCAAAATTAGGCTTGTACTTAGTTGGGGCTCAGGTCCTCCATCTTCGTCCTCCTCCTCGTCCTCTTCTTCTGATGACGTCGCACGGTCTTCATTCTCCTCTTCTGGCCCTCCCTGCATTACTCTCTGCTTTATAACCTCCAATGCCGTTAATGCCTCTATGGACGCACGTAGGGCCTCATGCATTTGTCCATACACTTCTCCTTCAGTTTTTAACACCAAGCTCAGAGGTATTTTATCACCCAGCCCTTTCTGTTGGGATGTAATAAGTTGGCTTACCTCAACCTCCATCACTTGGCACTCTTTCTCTGCTGATTTTAATGCTCCAGGTGAAGCCAAACGAATAGCTTCCTTAAGCTGTTCAAGCTGATCCTTCAGAGGTTTGCATCCCCTTTTCCCACTAGGTGTCGCACCCGAGCTGTCAGCCATTCTCTGAAACACAGACTTACCTCTTCCAATGGCGTTTGTCGACTCTTCCTTCTTGGTCTAGGTCACCCAGACACGCTTAACTTTCGGTTTCAGTCTTCGTCTCGCTGTTCTCGCAACCACTGGCTCCTCTTCCCCTGCTCGGTGATACACAAAGTTTAACCCAGCACTTTAGACGCTGTCCTCGCGTTCTCAAGCGTTGACACTCAATCAAAATTATTCGCCCTCAAAGTGTTAATATATGACACCAGCAACCCTTATGCGCAACGCGCTCACCTCCGTATACTTACCTCTCCAATAGTTCCTCGGATTAGTGTTTTTTCATTTATTTTAAACCCATTAACGGCGCTGCGCGTCCCTTATATACTTTACAGCAACACACCCTCAAGGGTCCCTCAACTTGTCCCGTACTAATAAGTCTAAAACCAAGAGATCACCTTTATGACATTATGTCAAAACTTTCTCCATGTTGCACAGCCTGCCACAGGTTTAACAAAAAAATCGCTGCCCGAGAAGGCTCCCACATATCAAGGTGGTCGTTTTCACAAACTTCCAGCAGACCCTCAAATAAACAAAAACAACGACCCAGGCAGGCTTCCAGTTCAGCCTCCTCAATTTCTATGCACACTGAAAACTCATGGGGAGATTCTTCTGTCTCCCCGTGTCCTACACAATTCACCTCCAAATGATCCCCTACAATTGAAATTTCAGTGTGGAATGACGCAGAGATTAACATTTCCTTATTTATTCACTATATGTAACCTGAATTTTCTCTCTCTTATCAAATAACAAAGGTTATCTTTACAATTTGTTATTGAACTACTAATTAAGTTGCTTTTTATGGTGTCAGTGATAAACTGCCCCTAAAAAGTCCACTTTATTGCGTGCTCATTGAGTTACTCCTATCAAAACTATTCAACAAGTTTAATTTACACATACTCATTAATTTGTCACGCTTATTAGTGGCTCATGGTTGCTTAAAGCCTATGTCTGACTTGACCACAGAGTTAGAGCATCATTCAATCCTCTCAGGATGACCACTCCACTTACTCTGCATCCAGTCAGCTCATGAATTAACAACCCTTGCAGACTGTAACCCTTTTATTTTTTGTTTATGCCTTCAAATCCACCTTAAATCTTCTTTACCTAAACGTTGGTTTTAAACACAAACAATTCTTATATTCTATTTTGAAACGCTGTCACCATTCATATATTTACAATGTTGTTATTTACTAAGCCAGCATTTTAACTGCAGACATTTATCCACATTTGCAAACAATAGTTATAGAGCTGAATGACACACAAAACCGAAAGCATAGTCCTCTCATGCGCTCTGCATCAGCTGCCTCATTTGCATGCACACACACTCTTCATCTAAGAATAGCAGCAGGCAGTCAGTGCATTGCTGACTCGACCCACAGAGATCTTTTTAATACAGAGACGTCTTATATTTACAACTGCACAGATTTTAAACCTTTTAACACCTATCGAATTTCGACAAATTTAACATAACCGTTTTTTGCGATCAATTAACCAGTATCAAGACTTTAACTGTTTCTGGCCTCATTTCTAAAATCCCTAACTCAATTTAAAAGCGTCAACCAACCCAAACTTTGCCTGAAGCTCTATTTTTGGCATTTCACAGCCAAGGCTTACCCCGAAGTGTTAAGTTAAAGTTACACGCCCGAAGACCACTTCTGCTGGCCAAAAAAGCGCAGATACCGTTGCAAACGGTAAGGAGACTCTAACTCCTAGCTTAATTCCGGGATGCCCTGTACCCCACAGCTAAACCACACTGAACTAACCCTCTTCGCCGAGAGGTCAATGTCGCGCGTCCACGACAAGGAGGGAGCGTAACCTCCGGGCTCTGCGCTTCCTAGCAGACTCGAACTGCCGTTCTAGAATAATTTATAATATTTTGAAACAACAATCAACACCCGAAACAAGTGTATAACTGAAGTAGGTGCAACCTAGTGGTCAAATGGAGACTCCAACTCACAAAATGACCGCTCAGGTCCACTCTTATGACCAAATTTGGACTCTAACCAACACAATAACCAATTCCCTACCAAACTACTTGAGACTCTAACTCAATTTCTTTGGGACTTCAACCCAGTATTTAAACTTTTCTTATCAGACTCTTAACTACTTTCATTTCTTCTTAGCAGAACTCTAACTGCTTCAACTCATGAGATTTTCATCAAAATCAAAACAGACATGCACCAGTAACTTCAGTGAGTAGACTTAAATTTTATCATGTCCAATTTGGCACACTTTGGAAATAATTCAACAGGTAGTGCCTTACCTTTTGGATAAGCCGGCTTATGCCCACTCACTTAGACCACTGGAATTCATGTCTGCCCATCAGACCACCCAAGACCCCGGATTTCTCCGTCCAAACCTCCAACTCTCCCTCCTCAATAACCGGACGAAGCCCCCAAATGTTAAGATTCAATATTGAGGAAGGGTACAAGAGGTGATCGAAGAATAACCACACCGATCCGGCCGGGTGAAGTCAAACGAAGATTTTAATGAATACACGCGTGGGAAGACAACTCTGTACGCAGACAGGAAGTAGTCTTCGACTTAATCAAAGCATGAACAGATATTTTATAGCATCAGGGTTTGTTTACTGACGCCCCTTCATGCGTCACAGATACATTTTATACATAGATCAGATCAACATCATCATGACTTTTCACCTAGAAAATCATCTTCTATTTTCATGACTAGCCCTTCCTGTCTACCTTTCAGTTCTTGTCTTGTTCCTCTTTCTTGCCGAGACACCAAGAAACGGTTCCTCTTTTACCAAGACAATTTTGCAGTTACAGCCAAACATAACTAACCTCTCCTCTAAATAAATCTAATTTAAAGTGTGTGTGTGTGTGTGTGTTGACCTCACATGCTCTTTGTGTCACCTCTTCACCTACTGTCTGTGTCTCGTCCTCAAATGCTCTTTCTCAATTCACCTGTTGCACTTCTGACCTTTTACCAGACCAGAAGCTCACTGAAACTATGTGTATGTCTTCTACTAAATAAATGTTTTAATCAAGAACCTCTACTTAAACCTTAATATAAAATGACCTGATATAAGTGTTTTGTAAGCATGTATTGCGATTCCTTCTATGGCTCCAAGTCACTTGCACAATAGATTGTCCGAACATCGCGCCGAACAAAGCTTCCGACCCCCAATTAATTGACCGAGCTCCAACTCTTTAATAAGCACAGATATGCATTGTGTATAAAATAGTCATAACTGCTTAAGGCCTTCTTAAAGCTATCTGTTACATTGTTGAAGCCTCGTCTTAGCCTGCGGCTCAAAATAACTTCCTGCTTCTTTCTGCATACAACTTCCTGTCAGCCTGCAACTCAGTCTTTCTGAAAGAGACACTGTTTAAACCTTGGAATGCAATATCCATGCTGCAGATTATATTATTAATGCAATGACAATTATTTAACAATAGCAGTAAAATAATTTCCCTCCTCGACAATGTGCACATGGGGGGGGGTGAACATTTTTCTTGTAAAACAAGGGGGGCCCAGCAAAGAGGTTTGGGAACCACTGCATTAACGAATACTATTGAAGACATTTCATCAGAACACATAATAATAAATATACTATAGGGGTATTCATTGATCTAAAAAAAAGCTTTTTACACTCTGAAACACTCTATTTTGATTTCCAAGTTAAGTACTTATGGTGTGAGAGGAATTGTATTGAACTGGTTAAGCAGTTACTTAGATAATAGGTTTCAGTATGTGCAGTGTTTAGGTAATTCATCTGAAAGAATGAAATAGAATGTGGGGTCCCTCAAGGTTATGTTTTAGGAACAAAACCTTTTAATTTATATATAAACAACATTTGTGATGTATCGAAAATGTTAAATTTTGTTTTGTTTGCAGACGACACAAATTCTGGAGAAAACTTGAAAATACTGGCTAAAATTATGGTTATTGCAATGAAAAAAAAATGATTTGATGTCAGTAAGTTATCGCTGAATTTGGAAAAAAAAAAAACTAAGTTTATGATATTCGGAAATTGTGTAAAGGTGTAAGAGATAGTATTATCTATAGAGGGAGTATTAATTGAAAGAGTGACAGAATTGCATTTTCTGGGTGTAATAGTGGATGACAAGTTAACATGGAAATCTAATATTGAACATATTAAAAAAAAAGTAGGCTAAAAGTATTTATATCCTGGGTAATGTTAGATATATATTGGATTACAAGGCAATGCGAATATTATATTTTTCATTATTTTTACCCTATCTGAGTTATTGTGTTGAAGTATGGGGGAATACATATGTGACTAATATTAAACCATTATACTTCTTACCAGTGTAGGGGCTAATGTGTTATTAAGTAACGCATTACAGTAACTACGTTATTATTGTGATAACGAGCACGGTAACTAGTTATTATGCCAAAATCAGAAACGCGTTAATCGTTACTGGGATACTGGGACAAAAAACATAAAATCAGAGTAGAAAAAGTTATATTTTTACTGTAACAACCACAAACATGTTTAATGAATCATATTTCATAACTTTAAATGCAAATATTAATTGTCAATTTTAAAATCATATGCACAAGTTTTGCAAACAACAAAGTTATTTGCATCCATTTACCTTTTACTTTGATTTTTTAAATAACCATTTCAAACTATTTACAGGACAATCAGCTGTTCTTCAATAAGATGTCACAGAAATTATTTGTGCCACTGCAAAAACATAATTTCTGTCCACTATAAAGGAAACATCACAGCCTGATACCTGCAGGTCTGACAGCAGCAGGTGTATCACTCCTGTTTCTACCTGGAGACAGCAGTTGCCTCATTGTTCTGACACACAACACAAAACTATCCACAACACCACACACTAACTACACAAGACAACACATTAACTACACACTCCAAACACGCTAAACGTCACAAATCTCTCACATCTCAAAACTCCCTCTCTCTTTTTCTGCTCGCTCTCTCTCTCTCTCTCGCAGTCACTCCTAAAACTTCGTTCTTTTCTCTCATAAGCAGAGAGGTCTCGCTGCGCTGTCCTTAGACAGTAAACGTGACGTAACTATTGAGGAAAAACAGGCGTATATATTGTTTATCATGACTCTGGTTTTACGTGGCCTATCAACACAGTTTATAAACTGGTATATATCACCTTGTTGCTTTGTCATCTTGAAGTGGTTGTGTGATTGGCTTACCACGACTACTTTATTCTTCCTCAGTCAAACAGCAGCACTCATGCGATTGTTTTGCCCCCTGAGCTCCAGGTGTTGTGTTAGACAGTGACCGTGATCACCGTCCACGGGAGCGCGCAGCTGCTTAAAGCTGCAGCGTCCAGATTACTTACAGCTACTTCCTGCAGCTGATATAAGGTGCAGTAAGCTGAACACAGCTTCAACCGTCTGTTTGTTGAAAAAATAACGGACCGCATTTTCTTGTTAGTAACGGTAACGGCGTTGTAACAATAGGAATAGTAATTAGTTAGATTACTCGTTACTGAAAAAAGTAATGCCGCTAGTAACGCCGTTAGTAACGCCGTTACTTGTAAAGCCGTTATTCCCATCACTGGTCACGATACTTACGTCCTGACTGCTGATCAGCTGATCGTCCTTTCATGGTTTATCAGAGGACAAAGAAACTTGATAACTTGATTTAGTTTGGACAATCCACCAATCACAGAGCTCCATCAGAGACCTTACAGTAACTACATTCACCAGCAGAGCTTTGATGGCGCTACTCTCCACGACCACTAGATGTCTCCACACTCTGTGCTGACTCCAATGATCAGAGCTGCTGAGCCTGTTTGCAGACCGAGGAGGAGCTCCTGGTGATCCGTGTGGCACTAAAAAGCTCTGATAACGTCCATCCAGCAGCTGAGAACAGGGACATTTGGTGCCATGTCAGAGCTGCACAGTCAATCATCAGTTTGGCTCTTTAGTTTGAAGAGTTCAAAGCAGCAGCAGAGAATCTAAAGTGTGTCACACAGCACCAAGTTTCCTTTGGTCACATATGAAATGTGAGTCAGAGCTTCGGCTACACAACAACAACACACACAGCAGCTGATTGTAACACGAGCTCACCTGAAAGCCACCAAGAAGAATCCAGTGATTTGAAAGTTGCTGCTTTGGATTGTTAGTTTGATCTGAATCAGAATGTTTGATGGAAATCTGAAACAATGACCCAGGTTAAAATACTTTAAATCAGTGCAGATGTGTAATGTAATTTAAATGTTGATAATGGTTGTAGTGGGCTTGTAATGTAAATGTGTCTGATTAAATGTGACATTAATGGTGACGCTGCAGAAACCTGATGAAACAGTTCTATTAGTGGGTCTGTGTGATCAGCATCAGTGGGTTAAGGTGAGGCCTTGACTAGTAGAACGTCATGTTGGTGACAACACATGAGCCAACATCAGACTCCGAGCGCTATAATAAAGATGCTGTTGTTTTTGAGCCCCTGTATTAAAAGTAGTTTAAAGTCAGCTTGAGTTTGATGTCTTTATGTCAAAGCTGCTCATGATGTTGAGCTGCTGATGGAATAAAAACAATATAAAAGCATGTAGTCCAGACTTAAATGTAGCCTGTTGTTAGCTGAGGTCCACACACAGTGTTTGACAGTGTAAAGTGTGTGAAAGGGCTGCTGGTGGAGCTCACTTGATGAGCAGGTGACCACGAGGTGGAGAGCAGCTGGCCTGGTTTGATTCTGACCCGGGCCACGCCCCCTTTCTCTCTCCCTCTGCTTTGCTGTCACTTATCTTCACTGCTCTGTCCAATAAAGCTGAAAAAGGCCCCGAATCAAAGAAATCTGCTGCAGCCTCTGAAATATCTTCTGTTTCCTTCCCAAGTCCGACGACTTTTTCACCGTCAGCCCATCAGATAATCAAGGAAATGGCTCTCAGCATCTGGCTGTGGTAACAAATGAGTCCCTGTTTTGTGTCAATGACAACAATTTGACTTCAATGTGAACATTTGCCATTAAATAACCTTCTTCATCCAGCTGACAGCATCCTTCATCCTATGATATGAACAGTTCCTCCTGTTGATAACAAACCTCTGACAGGATCTGCTTGAGGAGCTTTTTCATGTGCAGCTCTCTGAGCTCAGGGCTGAGCTGCTGTTTCATCTTTAAGAGCTGCTGCCTCCTCGCCGGACTTGTTCTCCTCTTCTTCTCCTGATGACACCATTTCTGCTTCATATCTTTCACTGGGCCTACAAACAGATGAAGAGTAGATCTACTGCTGTTCATCTGTTTGTGTCAATATGGAGAAACATGAAAGACAAACACAGCACACACAGAGAAATGTAGACAGGATGTGCAGCCAGTGCAGTAAATGGTCTCAATATCAGCTCTTTAGAAAATGATCCTGATGAACATGAAACTAACATCCAATGAGAAACAGCTTCCTTGTTTCATGTACAATAACAATAAATGAAGAGCTAGTAAAGAGTTATTCTATTGTAAAATGCTGAGATGATTATTAGATAGAACCCAGCGGCTCACCAAAAGCCTGCATTGAAAATCTATATGAAAGTCATCTATGCTCATATATGGCAAAATCCTTTAACTGTCACTGTGTTTTTCATCTGTGCTCTTGTTGGTTGGACAAGTTTGTAAATGACAAAGAGCTCAGTGGACTTTGCATCCATCACATCCTGTTAGATGTTTGTTTTTCCTTCACAGCTTTGTGATGAAGGCTGAAGAACAGAGATATGAACTATTGCCAACATGAATCCTGATGCATGACGTGGGCACAGACCCACCAAAGCAACACTCAGCTCACCTCATTCCAGGCGCTTGTCTGCTGGAGACCATGAGCCTTGTTAGTCACACATCAGCACCGTGGTAGGAAACAGCCTCCATCACTTCATTAGATCTGAATTTGGACTGTTTCCCTCTGGATGAACCAAGTCTGTCAAATCTATTGATCCAACACAAACAAACACATTGGCTCACAGTCAGATTGGCTTTGTATGGATGGTGTAACAGGGGGCTGGGAAAGGATGCTGAAAGCTGAATATAATACAGAACAATAACAGGACATATAATAATGCAGCAAACATGATCTTCAACAGGCACACTTCTGTTATTCATGATCACAAACACAAAGAACTTGTGCAGCCCTGATATCAGCCCTAATATATGAGTGTGTTTGCCCAAAAACTGAAACAGCATCAACATGACAGCTGTAAGAAATCTTCTCTCAGCCTTGTTTGGCAGAAGATCCCTGCAACAAAGATTGTAGCTGAAAGATGACGTGTGTAAAGTTTGCTCTGTGGGAGGGTCGAGGCTGTTTTTAGACCTTTGATAGTTTCCAATCCAGTTCTGACAGACAGGAATAAAAACAACATCATTAAGATCAGATCATGGAGCTGTTTGCTGCCTTGTTTCTATCTTCAGGTTACAAGACTTTACTACAATAAAGATGCTGACATGTATCTGTAGCAACAACATCATTGAATCTAGAACAACTGGAGCCAAACCAGTGGCTCTGCTGGGATCACTGGTGAGCCAACACTTCCTTGTTGATGCAGATTTCAGGGCTTCCTTTTGCTCCTCCGTTATAACTGTTCTCTCTTCTCAACACATGATGACACAAAGGAATCAGCAGTGACAAAGATGATGCTGAAGAGAAGCACACACTTCACACATATAACAGAGCAGTGCAGTTACACACACCTCTGCTTGACATCAGGCCTCAAACAAAGACACAAAACACTAACTTGACTCTAAACAGAAGAAACGAGCAGCTTTTTCTGTTCTGTGCTTATTTATATTTGACACACATGCTTCTCTTTGTGCAAACACACATCGCACTATAAGGCTAACCTCGCACACAATGATTGGACAGCACAGTGATGATGCTGGGAGATCCTATACAAAGCAACACAGAAACACTGAGAACTTTAAACAATGATTATATTGAGATAAGCAGCCAACCCAGTCTAGATAAAGGCGAGCAGCTGGGACCGCTGCTGCACCACAAACAGGTTTCAGTGTTTCCATGTGTGTGTGTGTGTGTGTGATGTCTTTACTTACACTGGTCAATAGACTTTAGTCAACACATCATTGAAAGGTGTTACACATGAAATAAAAACAGTGTTTATTCCTCTGAAGCAGCTGCATTATAACCAATCTGCTCCTTTGTGGCCGTTTAAAACAGCCTTAAATAACTGTTGTTATATTTGTTGCAGTTTCTGCTCCTCTTGAAAAGACGACTCTGGAAAAAACATTTTTGAATTTCAGCTTTTAACTGGATAAATATCAGATATATAAACGTCTGCAACAAACTGATTCCAGCTTCTACACAGCAAATCCAGCATGTCCAAATTAACACTGTCGGATTTGATTTTCAAATTCAAGTTCAAATTTTTTATTTGTCACGTACACAGTCATACACAGTACGATATGCAGTGAAATGCTTAGACAACTGCTCGTGACCTAAAGAGGGGGAAAAAAAAAAAAAAGGGGGCTATGAATAAGATAGGGAAAAAATATGAAGAATTAAAGGGTAAATTTAACTAGGAAGGAATAAAATATAAAAAATTAAGGTTAAAAATTAAATAACTGTACAACACAAATTAGAATGAAGGGTAAATTTAACTGGGAGAATAAGATAAAATATATAAATTAAAGTTGAAAATAAAATAACTGTACAACAAAATACACAATACACAATATAGAACTATATAAGAATGTATGAAGAAATATAAATAAATAAATAAATATATATATGCACACACACACACACACACACACACACACACACACACACACACACACAATAACAGCAGCTGTACAAGCATTAACTGGAAATGAAGAATATAGTGACCAGTGTTGTGCAATCCACATTATGTCTTGTGCAGTGCAAATATGCTTAGAGTGATTTAAGTGAAAACAAAGTCCAGAAAGTCCAGTGTGTGTGTAAGAACTATATGTGTGGGTCAGTACTGTGTGGTGGTGTGATTGAGAGACCGTATCGCCTGCGGGAAGAAGCTCCTCCTCAGTCTCTCTGTGTTGGTCTTCAGGGAGTGGAATCGCTTTCCTGACCTCAACAGAGAGAACAGTCTGTTGTTGGGATGGCTGAGGTCCTTCACCATCTTCCTGGCCTTGGTCCAGCACCGCCTGCTGTAGATTGAGTGCAGGTCAGGGAGCTCGGAGCGGATGGTGCGCTCAGCTGATTGCACAACCCTCTGTAGAGCTCGTCTGTCCTGCATGGTGCTGTTCCCGAACCAGGTTAAGATGTTTCCCGCCAGGATGCTCTCTATGGTGCACGAGTAAAAGTTCCTGAGCACCTTGGAGGGCAGTTGGAAGTCTCTCAAGCGTCTGAGGTGGTAGAGACGCTGACGGGCCTTTTTCACCACGGTGTTGATGTGACAGGACCATGACAGGTCCTGCGTGATGTGAACTCCGAGGTATTTGAAGCTGTCCACTCTCTCCACTGGGCACTCGTTGATGACGGGGGTCTGGTAGTTCCTCTCCTGCTTAGTGCTGAAGTCCACTATCAGCTCCTTTGTCTTACTGACGTTTAGAAGGAGGTTGTTCCTCTTGCACCAGTTCTCCAGATTCCTAATCTCCTTCAGGTAGGCCGTCTCGTTGTTATCAGAGATCAGGCCCACCACGACGGTGTCGTCAGCAAACTTGATGATGGTGGTGGAGCTGGTAGTGGCCACGCAGTCATATGTGTACAGAGAGTACAGCAGGGGGCTCAGAACACACCCCTGGGGGGCTCCAGTGCTGAGAGTGGTGGAGGCTGAGACATGTCCGCCCATCCTTACTGCCTGTGGTCTGCCAGTTAGGAAGTTGGAGATCCACTGACACATAGATGAGCTGAGTCCCAGATGCTCCAGCTTGGTGGTGAGTGTGGAGGGAATTATGGTGTTAAATGCAGAGCTGTAGTCTATGAAGAGCATTTTAACATAATTCCCCCTTCTAGTGTCCAAGTGAGTGAGTGATGTGTGGAGGAGATGAGAGATGGCATCGTCTGTGGAACGATTTGGACGGTAAGCGAACTGTAGTGGGTCCAGTGTGTCTGGTAGTGAAGAAATGATGAAGTCTCTGACCAGGCGTTCAAAGCACTTCATCACTACTGAGGTGAGGGCTACAGGGCGATAGTCATTGAGAGAAGCACTATTAAAGTGTCTATATGGGTCCACACCAGAGAGTGTTAATTTAACTCTTTTTGGAGAGTTGGTACGTTAACTCTGATTTAGTGTTAAACACTAAATCTGTCTGGAGTTGATAATTTAACACTTGGTGTTAAGAGTTTATATATTAACTCTCAAAGAGTATTTTAGTTTAACTACGTAAGAGTTATCTTCTAATTCATTCTAAAAAGCGGGAATTTTACTGTTCTGAACTTCTAGAAATTTCTTTTGGAAATAAACATTTACTAAAAAGACGCAATGGTTTTTGAAAAACATTTATTCTGAACTGTGCACCACAATTTCAAAACATTTTCTGAAAGATGTAACAGTGTACATGTTCTCACTTTCATTAGAATTGTGTTTATCAAAAGGTCTGACATGGTAAATGCAAATAACAGCATCTCATCACTTATTTCTTCAATACAATATGCATGTCCTTCATTCATCACTTTGTGGAACTTCAACGCACTTCTGCTCTCCCCCATATTCCATCTTCACAAGCATATCCTGTGCGGAGATTGAATAAAAATTAGTTGACACTAATTAATGGCACAAATAATCCAGTAAACAATTGCAGCACAGTAAAAAAAAAAGGAATCCTCTTTGAGCCATTACTTGTGTAAAGTATTTTCCCAAAAGACAAGGACACAGGCAACAGGTAATACTGAACTAAATGTAAAACCTCAACCTTTTTCATTTTTACCTAAACCGTGTGCACAAAACTCTGGAGGGATCTATGCTAACGTAGAATCCAGTCAGGACGTCTGCTACTGCTGTTTGCTCGTTTTTCTTTTATGGGTGATCGTTTTCAGGCTTCAAGTAGCACCATTATACCAACATTTCACATTCTACACATTGTTTTAGGTGTATTTGACCAAAAGTTTGACTGAAAATTCACATGCAAGCTTTTTTCAAGGCTGTGGTATTTGCCCGCAAACAATACCTTTCAGCTAGCTAAAACAGAATATTATGCTATCAGCGAGCAACATGGCTAATGCCTTTCACACAGCTTTGTCTCAACTCCAAAGAGCCACAGAAGTAAAAGCTCATAATAATAATTGAAACAATCTTTAAAAAAATGACTTACCAAGCATGGCAAACAACTCAAATATGTAGAGCAAAATGTTCTGAAACGGCTTCACTTCAGCTTCGATTGGAGCCGTGCTGGGGGCGGAGTCTGTGAATTTACTCTGTTGGTGTCATAGCCCCTCTAGGAGTTCAGAGTTAAGAGGTCAAGAGTTAATGTTTCCATTGTAACACCTCCAGATTTGACATAGAAACACTCATTTTTAACACTTGATTTTAACTACTATCATTTTACACCTCAGAGTTACATTAAAAGAATGTGACTCTGCTTAGAGTAAAATTAACTCTACTTTTGCAAGGAGACTATTAACACCAAAACATTTAACACTTTTGAATTTGCTGTGTACCTCATGATAGGAATGTTTTTGTGGCTCAAGATGACCTGATATCTTTCATGATGGATACATTTGACACATGTTTCACATATTATAGACCAACAAGTTATTCATAGCAGTTTAAATACAGGAGTCACTTTTGGGCCCAGCAGATAAAACAGAGCCAATATTTCCTTCTTTATTTAAGTGACGTGTGTCACAGATGTGACCTAGTAAAGTGTAACTGAACATTAGTAACGTTATTAACACTCTCATGGCGTGCTTTGAAGTTAGCCTCAGGTTAAGTAATATACTAGCAAAAAACTATTGCCAGGCTCAACTTCCATCATACAGATGATGCTCGTGGCAAAAGAGTCTTTTCATTATGAAATCTGTTTCTGTTCATCAGGAAATCATATTCAAACTGATTAAATAGACATTTTCAGTAGTAAGCTGCTATGCACCCGTCTCAGTGTGAAGTGAAGTCTCTCTGTACTGGATCTGGATTCATCATCGTCCCTCCAACAGTGACACAGCGATCCGGCTCACCAATTGGTGATAACAACCTACTGAGCCTGCTAGCAGGTGCAGGAGGGCCAATCTGAGCCACAGTTATGGGGCTGATAACTGCTAATAATGCCCATTGATGGACTGTGCACACAAACAGTAACACAAAGACTCAATCAAGAACTGGTGATGTATGTTTATTAGAACATGGAAAACAATGAAATACACATTTTTCATCATGCCTGTACTTTGACAAAAACTCAGCTTTGATATTTGTCTGTCTGCAGCAGTAATGACAGAAATCATTTCTTCACATTTGACTTCAAATGTCACAAATCGAGTATTTAAAGTCCATTTTTGGGGCTTTGATGAGTTGAATCAATGATTTGGATCATTGATTAGAGATCATACAGTTAAATGCACATTAGAAATGGTCCAGCAGTACAACAGCTAACATGTGAATGATTCCACTGTAAAAGTTTCACATGAATTGTGGGTAACATGCAATAATGTTTGCGCTAACATGAGATCTAAACCCAGACTGAACCACTTACAAAATCCAAAACACGTACAAACTCCAAAACACGTACAAAATCCAAAACACGTACAAAATCCAAAACACGTACAAAATCCAAAACACATGCAAACTCCAAAACACGTGCAAACTCCAAAACACGTGCAAACTCCAAAACACGTACAAAATCCAAAACACGTACAAAATCCAAAACACATGCAAACTCCAAAACACATGCAAACTCCAAAACACGTGCAAACTCCAAAACACGTACAAAATCCAAAACACTTACAAAATCCAAAACACATGCAAACTCCAAAACACATACAAAATCCAAAACACTTACAAAATCCAAAACACGTACAAAATCCAAAACACTTACAAAATCCAAAACACGTACAAAATCCAAAACACATGCAAACTCCAAAACACGTACAAAATCCAAAACACGTACAAACTGTGTTTTGACCTCCAGAGGGCGACAAATCAGCACAGACAGAGAGCTCCATTCAAACTTTGCTGCCATCAGTAATAATTCTTCAAATATAATCATCAGTGTTTGAGCAGTTATGATATCAGGGACAATCTAGACATGTGTGACAATACTGAACATGTCACATGACACACCTTCAACATCATGTGATCCACTCTCAGTCTGCACTTTCATTCATGACTTCAACAGGTTGAAATGAGCTTTAAAGAAACATCAATTCAATGTTGAAATATTTAATTTATTTATTTTGGACAGTGCATGGTAATGAACATAAATGTAAAAAAATTACATGAATGTAAACATACCAGATTATAGCCAAGGGCTAATTTCCATCTGTTGTCCATAAACATAAAAAAAAGACATAATAATTCATAAAAAATTCATAATAAAAACTCAATCACCAAACTCACACATACACACCATTCTGTTCCCAAATAAAACATTAAAACCAGGCTCCCACAAACGTGTCCTCCTTCTCCCTGGATTTGAAGGACAGGTGGGCCCACCCTATCCCAGGATGCATTGCAGCGTGGTGGTGGAACATATATTTGGGTCCAGAGATGGAGCAGCGCTCTCTCTTTCAGTCTGTGTTCTGTTTGAGTCTGGCTTCAGTCTAATTTAGCAGCTGTGACATAAATGGAGGGTGGAGCTTGTGAGTGATGGAAGCTGAGAGCTGTGTTTGCACATGCTCAGTGTGACAGGATGTTGGCTGCTGTGTTTGCACATGCTCAGTGTGACAGGATGTTGGCTGCTGTGTTTGCACATGCTCAGTGTGACAGGATGTTGGCTGCTGTGTTTGCACATGCTCAGTGTGACAGGATGTTGGCTGCTGTGAAAGCTGAATGCTCTCTGGTTAGAAGTGATGTCACACATTAGGATGACTGCGCTCGCTCTCTGTCAGGGTACCAGGGCCTTGCTTTGACCACATGACTCTCCACTTTATTAGGTACAGCTTCCTAACACAGGCTCAGGTTGTCCACACGTACACGGGTATTTTTGAAAACGGAGATTTTCCGTTTTCATTTTAAAAAATAATCCCGTCCACACATAAAGGCAGAAATGAAGGAAAACGCTGCTATGAACATGCCAAAGCAACAGGTGGAGCTAGATTCCTAACCGTGCAGAAATGTTGGCCAATCAGAAGTCTAGAAGCCTCGGTGGGAAAAAGTAAACAAAGCTGGGGCATAGAAGCAGAACCGAGTCGTATGTGTGGAGGGACAGTAACTGTGTGTATATGTAAGCATTTAAACACTGCAGAGAGTAGAATTAACAGTAACAGTATTGTAGAAATTCATTTCACCGAAACAATAACGTGGCGCACTGTGTGACGTCAAAAAAGGCGCATATCTTTGACGCTGCGTTTTCTCCGTTTTTCTCGTCCACACGTAAACGCAAAAACGGAGTTTTCGAAAATATCCACCCTGGCCGGCGTTTTTAGAAATCCCTGTTTTCAGTGACAGAAAACGCCGTTTACGTGTGGACAGAAGGTGCAAACGCATAGAAAAATCTGCGTTTTCAAAAATACCCGGGTACGTGTGGACGTAGCCTCAGACCTGCTTTGCTTTCAGAGCCACCTTAAATCTTCATGGCTCAGATTCAGTGAGGTGCTGGAAACATCCCTCAGAGTCATGTGATCAGTGACGTCTGCTTCAGCACCGACAGATAGAAAAGTGCATCCACATAAAAAGGATATATAATAGAAATCAGATGCTGATTTTCATCTTTTCAGCCCTTTGTCTGGGTGCTGATCCAGCTGTGTGTGTTTGTGATGACAGTAAATAAATGTCAGACTTACAGCTCCTGTTTTACTGCATTAAAGTGATCAGATGACTTCAGCGCTTTGACATGGATGGCAGTGAAAGCAGGAAATGACAAATGTAGCACAGCAGCAGCGTTTAACACGTCTGAGCTGGAAACAGAAACTCTGCTTTGAACATCATTCATAGAACAGCTTACAGCGTCTTTTGCTCGGCTACAGTTTAGATGGATTTGCATTAAAGAGGCAAAGAGACTAAAATGGTTAGGGTCAGGAGGTCAAAGGTCAGAGCTCCTGTGGGTCTGAGGGCAGCCTCATGGGGTGGCTGTAGCTCAGGTGGCAGAGCAGGTCAGCCACTAATCAGAAGGTCGGTGGTTCGATCCCAGGCTGCCTCCTGGCTGCATGCCAAATATCCTTGGGCAAGATTTGCCTACTGGTGGTGGTCAGAGGGCCCGGTGGCGCCAGTGTCCGGCAGCCTCGCCTCTGTCAGTGCGCCCCAGGGTGGCTGTGGCTACAATGTAGCATCACCAGTGTGTGAATGTGTGTGTGAATGGGTGAATGACTGAATGTAGTGTAAAGCGCTTTGGGGTCCTTAGGGACTGAGTACAGCGCTATACAAATGCAGGCCATTTACCATTCATGTTGGAGAAGGATGAAGGAGTCTGACCTGAGCCAGTGTTTGACATGAACACATCAGCACTGCTGTCAGTGAGCCTAACGACAGCCGTTAGCATCATTTCAGTGTTTCAGTCATAAAAACACTTCCTGTCTCTGTGGTGGTTACAGTGACATCATGCAGTTTGTGCTTTGACCTCCAGAGGGCGACAAATCAGCACAGACAGAGAGCTCCATTCAAACTTTGCTGCCATCAGTAATAATTCTTCAAATATAATCATCAGTGTTTGAGCAGTTATGATATCAGGGACAATCTAGACATGTGTGACAATACTGAACATGTCACATGACACACCTCAAACATCATGTGATCCACTCTCAGTCTGCACTTTCAGTCATGACTTCAACAGGTTGAAATGAGCTTTGAACCAACATCAGTTCAGTGTTTAAATATTCAAACGCTGCAGGAAGAAGAACAACAAAGTGATGACGGATGTTTGTGTTTCAAACAGGAAAACCGGAAGAAATAAATCACCTTTACATAACCTGCCAGAGCTTTGGGAGTTTCCAAGATGCACTAGAACGCAGCACAGAGTGTGTTTGTTTCGGTGTCCTCAGATGCCTCTGTGGGTGTTTCCTTCCTGTTCAAACTTTAATTTCACTTTCCTGAAGTAAATGTTTGTGACTGACGCTGTGAAGGTAATGGAAGCAGTCTGTAATGTTTCCCTGGCTAACATCAGTATAACTTCTGCTTTTTCGTGATTGTGTGTTTGCTGGTTTCTATTATTATTTCCACTGTAGACTATCTATAGCTTGTATATAAAAGATGGCGGCAGAGACCGGGTTCATACATTTGTTTGTGTTGAAGTCTGAAGTTTTGTCTTCAGTTCCTGGAAGTTTCAGCTGCTGTTTACAGAAACATTTAATGTCCAGGATGTTTGTAGTTTGAAGGAAAAAAGACTCCATGATGAGTCAGTTATGATATTTTCAGTGATGATCTGTAGAAAAGTAACAGTGAAGACTTTTTCAGTTCTCAGTGCAGGGTGGAGTTTGTGGTTCTGCATGTGGGGCAGTTTGTAGATGGAGGCAGCAGCTCTGTTCATTTTGGGACTGATGTAAAAATGCTTGCTGATGTTTCCTGTTGTCTAAAAGTTGATGCTGCTCACAGATAAATGAGTGTTTTCAGCCTTTGATCAGTTTTTGCTGCCAGAACTTCCCTGATGTGATGGATGTGCAACTGGAAACATCTGGAGTTAGTGTTGAAATGTTGACAACACGATCAGCAGCTTGAACAGCAGATTTCCTCTCAGTGTTTGAGGATTCAGAGCCTTTTGTAGACTTCTGATCACTTCCTGTTAGAAATGTTTGACTCTAAAACTCTGAAATGATGCTGCTGACTTCAGAGAGGGTTCAGCCTTCACAGTGAAATAAAAGTAAACGTTCCTGTGCAGTGAGCTCCCTCAGACATTTGATGCACTCAGACAAACAGCAGCTTCACTGCATTTAGTTCATGTTTGTCTGTTTGGACACAATCACTGCTGTGTTTTAGTGTCTCTGCTGGAACTGCACAAAACTCCTTCATTCACCATCCCAACACTGAGAGGATGGTAGACACACAGGGGCACCTTGTGAAAAATCAGTCGTGCAGGAATTTAGTTTTCTTTAACTCATTGAATGTATTTAAAAATTGGATCAATATTTCAGTGTAAATTGAATAAATACGATAATGTAATTAGCAATGTGTCTTGTTTCTTGAGTGATTTGTCAAGTACTTTCCTATAATCTTTCTTATACTTTGCTTTGTTTTTCTCTTGTTTTTCCATTGCTCTTCTTGACTGGGCTGCTTTTCTTTTCTTGGCGAGTCCTCTGAATCCATTAGTGTGAAACAGCAGTAGTCACAGGATCAGTTTCAGTGATAGAACGAGTCAAATATTTCACGTTCTACCTCTGGTAAAAATCTACACAGCCATCGCCCTGTACAAGCCCATTGGACTGTTGTGACTTCACAACAAAAAGTGTGTAACCAAAAAGGGTTCAGTTTAAATGGTGGGTCTGTGCCTCCTCCCACTGACCTCAGAGGGGAGAAAAAAATGTCACTTTTGTTTTTAAATGCAATTGCATCAAAAATACTTTTTTGCTATTACAACGCTAACTTTACCGGACATTAAAATGTGCCCAAGAACTTGGCTCATTTTTGCATTTAAATGTCCTAAAACAGTGAGCGGTGACTGGGCGCACTGCCAGCATTCTAGCCACTAGACAGACGTGTTTCTATCAAACAATGACATCAGAATAAAGTCATCTTTACAAAAAGCAGACGGGGTAATGAACTACACCTGTATTTCTATTTTGTTAAGTGCACGAGGAGAAAACCTGATAAATACGAGCAGTAAGGCTTGTTTGTGTGTAACGCATCACATTACATTACAAAATTTGTCACCTTTAATAGGAAAACACATTTTTGGTGGTGTTTTATTCGAGAGAGGTGAATACTAAACCGATATACTGTGAATTGTGTGAATTGTCCAATATATTGCACCTCATCCTAGTCTGTGTGACATCAGCACACATAGCAACAGCTTAGCAACCACACTTCCTGTTTTTAACATCGCTGCGACCACAGGAAGTTGACAAGCTTGATGAAATTAGAAACTACTTCCTGTTCTAACACAGGCAGATGTGCAGAGACAGTTCTCAGCTCTGTGGGTCTGCAGGTTTCCATCTGAATGGTCTCCGATGCACACATCAACATCAGCTGTGTGTAGCTCAGTTCCAGCACAAATCTGCCGCTCCATAGTTCACGGTAACGGACTCACAGCTGGCCCAACGAGGCCGAGCGTGTCCGCCATGACCTGTTAGTGCGTGATCAGAGTCCAGGAATCAGACGAAACACACTGAATGCGGCCTGAGCTATTCCACAGTAACTGTTACTTAGTGTAGCCAGATGGGTTACTCTTCACTGCTCTCCTCCCTCTCTGCTGTTCAGCTTGTGTTGAGTGAGCTGTGCTTTCATTTAGCTCCCGATCATGATGTCCTGCATTCAGTGATTTGCAATTAATATTAATGGAATATGCTGCTTGCAAACATAATCAGCCCTTTGCACATTTGCAAACTTAATCCAACTGGATAAACACCACAATGTTACCTTCAAAGCAACCTTATAGTTGGACGACCTATAAGAATAATTCAGAGTGAATAATCACCAGTTTTAGTGTGCAGCCTTTAGCTATCAAATACGAGCTTGAACAATAAAGACAGCCCACAGGGGCGAGAGGGGGATTTGCTTTAAATATCTTAGTGACCAATCAAAAAGAAATAAACCAAAACGTGTCAGAGTAAAAAAACATTTTTCTCGAATCTCCAGAAAAAAAATGAGGTAGTATTTTTTTCTGGAAAGGGAAAAAAAATCTCTCTACAAATCTCCTTTAGTTCATGAACAGACGTTCTGCTTCACTTTCAGGGTACAAACAGAGGATTGTTTGGTCTCAGTCAGACTGCAAGGACTGCACACGAACACTGGTGACCGATCACCTGAATTCATCTCATCACTGTGAGTCCGAGCTTGTTTATTTGACTGAAACACAGACAAAGATGTTCCTTTCTCTGACGTGTTCAGAATCTGTTTGTCATCGTTTCGTTCGGAGCGCTCGCTGTGGAAACGTGAGTCACAGCTGCTCGCACACACAGTGCTCCATGTTCAAACTGTTTTTAATAAATAATAAAGCTGCAGAGCCTTTTGAAGGAAACTTTTTAGGTAAAGTCTCTCTTATTGGAAAAGTCCCACAGGGTGGAGCACTGGGGCTGTAACAGTGGACGACATGATGGTGTTTGTATCACGTTTACTGTCTTACGAACAGAGATGCTCCCACAGACAGGAACACGTTCTTCTCTCTCTTTTTGTTCTTTAGTTTGCGGACACCATGGGCGCTCGGCAGTCCGTCATTCATATTACGAACAAGACTGAGGGCTACACCCTTCAAAACCCCAGGTGACCACACTTCTTACTGTGACTGAGATGCTGCCTGCACATCACCTGACACCTCACTGATAAAAGTAACAGAAGGAATCAGACGAGCAGTAAATTTCTTCTGAACACTGACACGATGTTGTCATCTCAGCAGCAATAGCCCTGTCCATGTTTCTTTCTCTAAACAAACTCATCCACCTGACTCATTATGAGAGTTCGGGTCCTGTTGGAATAAGAATATTAATTCATATTTTTCTTTTTCTCACTAGTCTGCATCTTGTTAGCGGACTCTGCCAAATCCCTTTGCCAACAAAACTTGGGCCTTCTGAATGTGGCAGCGCTCTGTTCTCTAAGACTGGCGGCACAGCGCGAGGATCTGTTGGAGTCTTCACCTACGATCTCTACGATACAGCTGCAGACAGAGCTGATAAGAAAATAGCCGTCCTGTTCTCGGTTCCTTTTGACTACGGCCTGTACTCTAACTGGTGCGCCGTCGGAGTCTTTGACGGGGAAACAAACACTGATAGTGCTCTTTATCGTAAGATGTATCGCACTCCTGAGAGAGGGTTTGTCAGAGGAAAAGCTGATGGCTATGATCTGACTCACACAGATATTAATGTCACCATTAAATCCAGCATGACAAACTTCAGCGTTGCAACGCTGAAAGTTGAAGTACACAATAAAGTAATTGAATAAAAAATAAAGTAATTATGCAAATATGAGCTCTGATTGTTTTTGGGGCAGATCTTGAGGAAAGGCCTGATCACCCTTCATTAGTATTATTTTTACTTATCAGGATAAACAGATATAAACTTGAGTTAACCCAGGGTTTCCCCATCTTCCACAGAAAACGCTCCTTACAACACAACAGACATTAGGAATAAAAAAGGAGTATAAAAGAAATACCAGTAAAATACAATCCTGTTGTAAAAGCGATCAACGCTCAGTATGGCTGTTTATTTCACAGGTGTGGTTGGTTGAAAAGGTATCGAGGTGTGTGTTTCATGTTTGTGGCAGTGGAACAGACTCATCAGCAGAGCAGAATCATTTTCTGATCACACGAACACATTTCACCCAGCAGATAATCAATATGTCACTGAAAGCACGCTTTAAAAGACATAACCTGCTCCTGACAGTTTGAGTTTATGTTCTCTCAGCTGCAGCTGTTTGAGATTGTGAACCAGCTCCGTAGGACAGAAAACTCAGGGTTAACCCTGAAGTAACCCGAATGAGCAAAATTCTCTGGAGTTAAAACCTTTAGTTGTTTAAAAATAAAGTTTTAACATCGAATCATTAAAGATCAGCTGAGCAGGTAACACATGCTTGCGTGGATGGGATGTACTGAGTTGGATTATTGATGAAATCAGACTGAAACGCTCCACCAAGTGTTTTTTAGAAAATCATCACTAACCTTTGAGGAAGGAAGCTTTCAAGGATTTAATAATCTTTTGTTGGTTCTGTGGGTTCAGGTTACGTTTCGCCTGTCTCGTCGGGTGTGGTTTCTTCCAGCTGTGTTCCCCTCCTGTTTCCATTCCCTGATTACTTCCTGTGTATTTAAGCCCTGTGTTTTCCTGTGCTCCCTGTTGCATCGTACTCTCACGTTACTGTGTGTTCTGCCTGCCTGCTTAGTTTGTTTTTGTCTCAATTTAGTAAAGTTCCTGTTCTGTTGCTATCAGCAACAAAGCTGAGTGTTTTCGAGTTTACGTCTGCCTTTGAGTCCTGCATTTTGGGTCCTTTCTCCCTGCCAGCCTGCACACAGCCATGACAAAATACTAATTTGATGTTTCCTGTGCATTAATTTCAACATGTGATTCTTTGTTTTCTGAGCCCTAAACCAATAAATAAATTAGACTTTACTTTAACTTGCCCCTGTGCTTTATTCACTGACATCTCATCTACTTTACTGATCTGGTTTCAGTTTGGGAAAAATGTGTGAGGTTATACACATTGTTGTACATGATTGCTACCACTTTGCCCTCCTGGTCAGCTGACAGTAAAAGTTATTTATTAGCAAATATCTTGATAAAATGGAAACCAGAGCTCATGTGTAAAAAGGGCCACGACGTCTCACATAAACTTCAGTTTTTGCAGGTTTGACCAAATCTCAGCAAGCAGGTCCAGTTGGTGACTTAAAGAAACTGAGGAAGACTGAAGGATGATTTCCTGAGAAAAACTACAAAACCATAGATATTCTCTTCATTCTGGGGCGTCTGTATCCAGTAAGGGTCCTAAGGTTCGACCCTTGCTAAGCGAGCCCACCGCAGACATGAGCGAGACAGATAATGTTCCTCATAAATTAAAGGACACTTATCCTCAAAGCCATTAAGGGTTAACTGAAATATTCCATCGTATTCAAAAATTAATTAAAATCCTTCTTTAGTTGATGTTGTTATGGAAAATTTAACAATAACCTGCAACACAGTCAGTGAGCTTGATTTGTGGGTTTAATAAACACACTGCAATGTGGAGAGAGCATCCCAGTGAAACACCAGGACCATCTCTGTGGCCACCGCCCTCACATCTTCTATACAGACACACAGACAAAGAACATCCACAGACTCTCACATGTTGGTATAGCCCCCCCCCTCTCACAGGGGGCCATACCTCCTCCCTCACAGAGAGAATTATGACCTTGTTTTCTGCTTGGCCGTCACCTAAAGATTTACATCCCTGATAAGCAGGAGTCCCACTATCTGTTTAACGTCTCCCATTACAACGGCCTCCCTGTGGTAACTTTCCACGTGCATGTAAACTAGTGACAGGAGTGCTCTCACTATGGTAAAGTGAGAAAGTGATATTACTATAACTAATGTGATGTGATTAAATATGTGATTAATACATGAGAAAAGAAATCCGCCACCACACTCCACCCTTTGTGATGCCACAATTAAGAATCACATAAAAACATGGAGATTTCTTTTCTAACTACTGAACATCAGCACAATTACGTACTCAAAGAAATTCCATAATGTGCATCCTCCCTATAGTCAGAAGGAAAAAAACAAATTCACACTTTATGGTCATCTTCGCTCCATCTGAGTCTCCACCCTTTGTTTGAAGGATGGCAGATACCATAAAAGAAAACACAATATGAGATCATATACAAAATGAAACAGCCTCTGTTGTTCATCTGCAAAGAAAACTTTACCCTTAGTTACATCAAGCTGCTCTTTCATAAGAACCTGTTGTTGAGATAAGGAAGTCTTTCAGTGTGTGATATATTTTCCACTTTATCATTAAATCAACCCATGTTTCCCAATTTATTAACAGTTTCTGTAAAAGACCCCCATCCCCAGTGTTATTAGGGATTGAGGCACACATGCCTGACCAAACATCACACACTCCTTTGTGCCATTTGCTTTGCCCTGTCCAGATGTTTGCCATCAAGGACAGTGACTATAACCTAAGTGAATACCACAAACCTAAACTAACTTCAAAGTTAGTGCTTCCCAAAGTCTGGGGTAAAACCCAGAAGTAGCCATGAATTTCCACACAGCCAACATATATCAAACACTTCTGAGCTACATTTACAACAGAGAGATTGATCTTTCCTCTCTATCAGTCAGTACATTGTGCTGTACTCGTTACTACTGTAGACCCATTTACACAGTGTAAACCCTCTCAAAGGCATTTACAATTATCTTTACTGTCCCCACAGCAGTGATTGGGGAAACCAAAACCACCACATTTAACTCTAGAAGAACAACCTCATTTTTTAGGTGCTTCCAGCATGTTTGAGACCTATCAAAATCAATCGTTGAAATGTGATGAACCCAAAATCCTACTTTACAGTGTCAAACAACATGTCAAAGCTGAGTACACATGTCAAAAGAACTCACAACTATTGTTACTATGTTTACTCAGACAATGAGGGCCTAATGCACTTACGCATCAGGAACTGACATGCTAGATAATCAGTCTACCTACCCTACAAAATGCGCACAAGTTGCTGTAAAACGTGCATGCTATAATTACTCCAATCACTTCTACTCAGGCTCAGGACTCTAACAGAGTTTGTGATGTTCGGAGAGTTATGTGAATGCATATCATTTATAAAATGATTATTAACGTCACACCAACGACCTCCTTAACTTAAAAACATACTAAGCTTTCCAGGGAAACTGATTGGTTGTTTAAGCAGGTGTTATCTGCATTCATTCGCTGATCCCTCTTGGGTGGCACAGAGTCTGCTCTGCTGTCGCTGAGTTGGAGCTTGGCATGAGTGTTTCCTAGTTCTCGCTGGGTCTCTGAAGACTTCTGATCAGCACCCAGTCTCAATCTCAGTCTGGAGATTCCACCCTTGGGATGATTTCTTCCAGCAATACTCTGGCTGCTGCCAGTGGCGTGTCTAGAAATGTTTGTTGGGGGGGCCAGGTAGGGGCACAGATTTGGAGAAGGGTGGCAGATGTAATTGGCAGATAATGTTAAAAACAATTCTACCAACCGTTAACCATAATTCAATAATCCTATAAACCTAATAACCAAATGCACTTTTAACTCTTATTAGAATGAGATTTTAACCACTACGGTGCAAAGTTTTTAGATACTGCGTTGATAAAGTACAAGAGATACAATCAGTGCTTTGTCAGTGTTTACTCAGCATTCAAGGACATCAATATTTGCATAGCATTTTTACTGACATATAGTGCACATATGTTTTGGGCAAAAACATTTTTGAATATTAAAATACGAACATTTGTAACAAACAATTGACAAATTAGCCAATGCAAAACTTTATCTGCCTGTTAAAAAAAGAAGATAATCTTCTCACAAACTGGTGTTTGATTTTGAAACAGGAAAAAAGTGGGGAAACAACTGAAAAGACTAACATTTGAATAAAACCTGAAAGCAAGTAAATACTTTCTATGCTGCCTTATGGTAAACTTTGGTAATATTGATAAAGAACAACACTGGCTGATGATGAAATACAGTCAGCTGGCATGGTGACACTGCCAGTATTAACCTGCAGGGCTGGACTGGGACAGAAAATCGGGCATTTTCACTACAGACCGGCCCCCCAGGTATTAAAGCCATAAAGCCTTTGACTGAAAACAAACCCTGTTGTGACAGTGATGTACAGTCTTGTTGGTATATGTATGATTTCTATACATTTTACATCAGATAAAAACTTTGGTTGTAAGATTTAGATAATTATTTAATAAAAGCTAGATATTTTAAATGAGAATAAGAAAGAAAAGTATTTCTTTGTGCCCACCTTTCCCTGTTAATGCCCTACCTGGCCCCCTGGCAACACTTTGCTAGACCCGCCCCTGCACAGTTACCAGCTGTCAGCTGCTTAGAAAAGGATCCTGGTGTTATTTGTCTCTCAGAAACAGTTCATAACTTCAACTCATCCATGTCACCTAAAAGGTAAACCTGTTTCTCCATCACAGCTCTGATGATTCAGTAAGGACATCTCCTGGTTTCATCTTCATGTTTCCCTCTCACCACATATCCAAACCATCATGACCAGCAGCTTTACAGCTGTGGCTCCAGCAAACATCAGCTGATACTAGAAATTAATATTAAATACATTCTAACAACAGCTGATCAAGCTTAAACGTGCTGCTGTTGTTTAGCGCGACATCTGCTGGTTTCCTCTTTCTGGCACAAAGTGGGCGATAAATAAACAAGAGAGAAAAGCCGATCAGCTGATCATCGATCAGTTTCATGATTGAAGTAGAAACAGGAGAGGGAGGGGAGAGGATGAGAGAAGAGGCAGCTGTGCAGCATAAAGACAGAATAAATCCAGCTTTGTGTCTTTTTCCATTCTAGCTAAAGTTCGGGACAAACTGCGTCTCTTCTCAGCTCAATACAAACGTGTAATATTGTCTCTGAATGAGGGACCATTCCATTTTTTAAGGAGCCGTTGGCAACTCTACTAACTAACCTTATGAATAAAATAAAGTTCACTATCAGTAACATCATAGCAACCGAACAGCTGTATAGAAACTCCGTCATGCTAGCTAGCACGCAGTACGAGTTATTGTAACTGACTGTAAAAAGTCAGCACAACGAAAATAACTCCACCTAAACTTAGTTCATATCTGACCCAGATAGACTGCAGGTCATAACTTCTTACCTGAAGTTCAGTTCACCTGACACTCGGACCGGTGGCTGCCTCGGGTCTCTGCTCCTCCTGCCTCCCCTTCCCTCATCCACCTGTTGCCTCTGTGGAAGCCCTGCCATAGCCACCACCAAACAACGGAGTTATTTCTACACATCGACCTGCATCTGGCCAATCCACCACCTCTCATTGTTCATGCCGTTACAAAAAAAATAAAAAAAAATAAGTCATCAGCACACCCGGTATGTCCGATGGCCTGTCCAGCTATCTTAACCTGTTAATCTTTCTCCGAAAAACTGTTTCTTGCAGTGCCATCTTTCTGCTTGGCTCTCCTACCTTTGCTAACGTGATGCTCATAGTGCAGAAGCCGATGCTGCATTCACTTGCACTCGGATATCTGAGCTTCACTGTGAAAACATAATCGGACATTTGATATTTGATTGAATTTTATTGTTTTAGCTTCGGGGTGGCACCTGGGGTGGCCAGTCTGCTTGTGGGGGTGGCCTGTGCCCCATCCTTCCCTGATCTAGTAACAATCAGCTAATTTGCATATCAGCTATTAACCCACCAAGTTGACAGGACAGAGATGCGTGTTCAAAATATTATGACAAAAGAGAATTTACTTCTTACAGTAAATTACTTGTGCTGCACCAATCAAGCAGAAAGTATTTGACAATTTACTATATTAACAACTAAACTTATTGTCTGATCACTGGTTGGTCAAACCAGAATTTTTTCCCACAAAAGTTAAACTGTTGTCCTGTAACCCAGAGAGTTAACTGTCAGCAGTGGATACACTCAGCGTTTGATAACAAGTGTCTGTGAAATTTGCACAATTTTAACACTGACGACAGATAACAAGCTGATCTTCATTGCATGTGTGTGTGTTAGTAGGCAGGTTAATGGCTGTGTGTGCAGTGGAGCTGCAGGTTCAGCAGGGCTTTGTCCTCAAAGCTGCCTTTCCTTCACATTTCTCTGTTTATGTGTGTTTGTGTGTGATTTAGTTTTACCTTTGTAGCGATCCTACGGACTCTTTATCAACCTCCACAAGACAGCCGGCCACAGTTTTCCAGCCCAACGTTCATGTGTTCTCACATTAACAACAACAGACCTCCATGCTCTCTTCTCCCCACCTCTCACAGCTTCTGTCTCTCTCCTGCATCGGCAGCAGTTCACGGTGGTGGCGTGTCAGAGGCCCAGGGGGCCGTTCTTCTTCAGCTTTGCCTTTTGTCTTTCACTCTTTTCAGTCTTTGCCATTTCAGTTCCCAGTATAGCAAATGTGAAACTGAGACAGTCTTCTCAAGTCCATTCACACACATTGATGTTGCTGGTGAACCTCCCAGCTTGTGATTGGGAGCGCATGCTTCCATCCACTATGGCATGTGTACATGCTGCTGAACCCTGTAAGGTTTAGGGCAGTGTTGCTGTGTGTTCACATTGTTGAGTCTTGAAGTCGACGCAGTTGCTCTCGAACTGCATTTTCTCTTCAGGGAGAGATTGATTGCCCTCGAAGCTTGTTCTTCATCGTGAGGTGTACATGGAGTGAAGCTGTGTAATATTCAGCCAAAACACAGGCTGGTGTGGTTCCAATTATGTTGATCTATCATTTTGCTCCGGCCGCTGTGCTTGTGGAGGACGTTGATCCAGTTCCGCAGCCACCTGTGCTAACACACTAAAACATTTATTTAATATCATTTTCATCACTGCTCATTAACACTTTCCCTCTCTTATTCTTCTGTCCACATTTTAACACATCTCTTTCCATCACTCTCGGTTATACACACACCCACAGCACTTCTTACACACACACTTCTCTTTACTGCATTCCTCAGTTTCTACACACTTCATAGAAAAAAATCATGCAATCAAAACCTGGATTTGCCCGGACCACCCGGAGGTGGCTGTACTGCTGACCTCAGCTTTGTGGACAAGCGCGTTCACCGTCCGGCCTTTTCCTTGTGGTGCAAAAGTGTTAAACACCATAGACTAAGGACAGAGTCCTTCCCACAACAGTCCAGACAAGGTACAGAATTCACCTGCTGGCTGCTACTACTGCACATTCACCCAATGTATGTATGTATGTATGTATATATATATATGAACAAGAAAAACTTTATATCAAAAAGCTGAGTTTCCTTATGAGACCGCAGTGCATGACTGCATGAGTGACACAGGCTGCTGCACACAGCAACAGAGAGGCCCTCTGGAGGTGAAAGCACAAACTGCATGATGTCACTGTAACCACCACAGAGACAGGAAGTGTTTTTATGACTGAAACACTGAAATGATGCTAACGGCTGTTGTTAGGCTTCTTCCTTCAGTGTTTAAATATTTCAGCACTAAACTGATGTTTCTTCAAAGCTCATTTCAACCTGTTGAAGTCATGAATGAAAGTGCAGACTGAGAGTGGATCACATGATGTTTAAGGTGTGTCATGTGACATGTTCAGTATTGTCACATATGTCTAGATTGTCCCTGATATCATAGCTGCTCAAACACTGATGATTATCTTTGAAGAATTATTACTGATGGCAGCAAAGTTTGAATGGAGCTCTCTGTCTGTGCTGATTTGTCGCCCTCTGGAGGTCAAAGCACAAACTGCATGATGTCACTGTAACCACCACAGAGACAGGAAGTGTTTTTATGACTGAAACACTGAAATGATGCTAACGGCTGTCGTTAGGCTCACTGACAGCAGTGCTGATGTGTTCATGTCAAACACTGGCTCAGGTCAGACTCCTTCATCCTTCTCCAGCGTGAGGCCGCCCTCAGACCCACAGGAGCTCTGACCTTTGACCTCCTGACCCTATCCACTTCAGTCTCTTTGCAATGCAAATCCATCCAAACTGTAGCAGAACAAAAGAAGCTGGAAGCTGTTCTCTGAATGATGTTCATCTACGGTTGCCAACTCCCTGAAAAATAAATAAGGGACACCTCACGGCCAGGGCTGGACGACCCGCAAAAATTCATAACGTGAGAATGAATTTTACACACTCAGCACCTGTTATCTCGATCTCTACCCCATCCCGGCCCATTATCTTGGATACTTTCTCTCCTGTTTCACTACCTGAGCTGGTAAAATTAGTGAATTCAGTGAAAGCATCCTCCTGTTTACTTGACATTATACCTGCATCATTATTCAAAAATGTCTATTGGCCCATGTGTGCTCACTTTAATCAACTCTTCACTGGCATCTGGTATAGTTCCGGTTTATTTTAAAAACGCTGCTATTCTCCCACTTTTAAAACAACCTCAGCTTGACCCCTCTCTTAGGAGCAGCTACAGACCTATCTCTAAGTTACCGTTAATTACTAAGCTTCTAGAAAAGGTTGTGGCTCAGCAACTTATGGCAGCTCTACATAAACATGGTTTCAGTCCGGTTTTCGTCGATTTCACTCCACGGAGACAGCCCTTCTTAGGGTCTCAAGAAATATCTTGATGAATAATGATGCAGGTAAATGCTCTGTTCTACTCATGTTGGACCTCACATCAGCTTTCGACACAGTTGACCATCACATCCTCATTGAAAGGCTGAAAAATTGGGTTGGTGTATCTGGAACTGCCTTAGAGTGCTTCTCCTCTTATCTCCATCACCGATCCTTTTCTGTGGCGGTCTCCGTCCACATTAGAATGAAAATAACAAACACTGCTTTTGTCCATCACATCCAATCAGAAACAAAAGAAGGTGCCGGATGTTATTCTTCAGAGCATTTGTGCTGAGAAATGAGAAGACAAATGTTTGATTTTAGGTCATCCTCTACCTCCCTTACTTATGGTGTCCCTCAAGGGTCAGTTTTGGGGCCTTTATTGTTTTTAATTTATCTTCTCCGCCTCCAGCATATAATGGGCTCTTTTGAGGACATTTCTTATCACTGTTATGCTGATGATATTCACTTGTACGTTTCTTTTTTATTTTATTTTATTTCTTTTTGTCCCGTTTGGATCTTTAGCCATCAGAATTGTTGTCTTAAGGCCAAGAAAGATGCCAAGCGGATTTATTTTACCAAGTGGATCATCATGGCCTTGCCATATTGGTCCATTTGATTGACCTTTATTATAATTATGAATTTATTTTATTTTCAGTTGCTACAAACGGGACAGACATGACTGTGGGATAGGACAGGGAGAAAGAGTGAAAGAAAGAGAGGGAGAGAAAGAAAACCAAAGGGGAGAAGAGACGGTGAGAAGGGGGGGAAGAGAGAAAAAACAAACAAACAAACAAACAAAAAAAACAAAACACCTGGATCACCTGTATGGAGAAAAAAAACAGAAGAGAAAGCAAACAACAAAGAGCAACATAATAAGAAAAAAAAAAAAGCACCATCACAATAAACTAGCTAGCAGTAGATACTAAATATTAAACGATATTGTGCAGCACGCAAGATAGACAGCGCACAATGTGCTTTGAGGCAGCATACCTGTGTGGATCAGCATGCTTGCATTCCAAAGGTTTCTCCATGTAATGATCTGCTAGGGAGTGTGGGGGGAGCCACAGCCCCGTCCACCAGGGTATGAAGCAGGTATGGAGGAGATCCAGGCCCCAGATATCCAGAGGCCCCAGAGTACAAGGACCCGAGGAGGACCACCAAAAGGGGGGGAACCGTGCCACCCTCCTGGGAAGAGCTGAGTAGAGCCCCAAATGAGAGGTCACCCAGCAGCTACGGAGCAGAGGCCAGAGGGGGTTGCAGTGGCGTGCCCGCGGGCTCTGCCAGCAGCCAGCTGTGCCAGAGAGGACCGAGCTTCAGGCCCAGAGGCCAGAGGCCTGAGGGCATCCCACCCCCCGGAAGGGGCCCAGCCGGGCCACAGCCCCCAGGCCCCGCCAATCGGCCACCAGGAGTGAGCCGGTACATACATGAGCGCCCAGCCCCAGACGACAAGGACCACCAACACACCAACGTCTGAGGGCATCAGCCACCGGCAGGTAGTGTGGTGAGGGGAGATAGGCCTCCGTACTTTAGAGGGCCTGAGATGTTCCCAGAGAGGTGGAGTCTAAGACCCAACCTGACATATAGACACAGACGAACAGGCACACGCAGACACAGACGTGCATTCCCACCCCCATATGCACCACCAAATACTCGGCACTCACCCAACGTGTAGACAGACACAAATAGACACTGCACAGACAGTCGCACTCCCCAAACACAGTTGTACGTTTCTTTTAAGCCCCAGGATTTATCTAAGCTTCAGCATCTGAAGGATTGCTTAGATTCGATCAAACGTTGGATGGCTGCAAATTTCCTCCAACTCAGCGAGGGGAAACCCGAAGTCCTCGTATGCGCCCCTGATAGGTTTCTATCGCAGATAGTGAAAGCCCTCGGTCCTCTCTCACTCTATGTTAAATCCTCTATCAGGAATTTAGGTGTCACCTTTGACTCGAGTCTCACATTGGATGGGCATGTGAAATCTCTGGTTCGGTCTTGTTTTTATCATTTAAGAAATGTGGTTAAGCTAAGCCCGATTTTATCTCGCTCTGAACTGGAGATTGCTATACATGCATTTATTTCGTCACGCTTGGATTATTGTAATTTGCTGTTTATGTTCAAGGTTCTTTATTTGTCACATGCATAGTTATACAAGTATAACACACAGTGAAATGTAGCCTGACACGCTCCTCGACATGTGCAAAAATGGGGGGGGGGGGGGGGGGGGGTACACAATGTACACTTCAAATGTACATTTGAAATGTACATTGTGCCTTGGTTTAGAGTGTCTGGAAGAGAGTCCTGTCTCAGTCAATTATAGATGATGTGAGAGGGCGGGTGTGTGTGTTTAGGGCCCGGATGGCTTGGGGATAGAAGCTCCTCTTGAGTCTCTCTGTCCTTGCCTGGATGATGAGGAACCTTCTACCAGATTGCAGGAGTTGGAGCAGTTTGTTGCCAGGATGGGACGGGTCCTTCAGTATCTGCTCTAGTCCGGCATCTCCTGGTGTCTCCTGGTGTGTCTAAGCAAAGGTTCTCTGGATCGTCTGCAGGTTGTGCAAAACGCTGCAGCTAGGCTTTTGACAAAATCCTCCAAGTACTCAATAACTCAAGTAAGTAAGTAAGTAAGTAAGTAAGTAAGTAAGTAAGTAAGTAAGTAAGTAACTCAATCAAGTACTCTGATAAATATTAAGATAAATAGATAAATATAGAGATATAAATATAAAAGTGTCACGGTGTACAAAAGTGACAGCAGGCTGCACTGAGCTGTGATTGGTTCTGTTTGTTTCCCAGATTTGTGCCACCTACAACATCCCAACACCTGCTGATGTCCCCACTCTCAGTGTGAAAGTCCACACAGAGGTGGAGCCCACAGGTGGATCTGCCAGACTGACTGTGGAAATACATCCCTGTAAGTATGTGACAGGTTAGAGGAGAGCTCTGTACCAGCGTGGAGTCACTGTGGGTGATGAAGAGCATGTGTGCACACACTGTTCAAACACAGCTACAGTGGGAAGGAGAAAACTACAAACATGGAGGTCCTGGATGTTCCCAGAGTGTGAGTAATTAGACAGACGCTACCAACACGTCATGTGATCACTGTGATGATGTCATCTCCTCACAGCTCAAACGTGGCCTCCTGGTGAGTCGTGTTGAACCAAAGGAAGATCCTGTTCTGGTGTCCTTAGAGGAGGTCAGAGAAGTCCACAGTGGGGACACCAGATGATGATCTTTGGTACAAACTGTGTCTGCGATTGTTTCTGTCTCGTCCAGTTATCAAAGGACACACCCATCAACCACAGCTTAGAGATCATCCAGGAGCTCCCAGTGGACAACCTGAAGCCAGCCGTGGTCAAGATCTATGACTACTACCAACCAGGTCCAAGTCTAACTAAGCTTTACTCCAACAGCACACTGACACACTTCAGAGGATCCATCAGACTGAACAGTTCATACAAGCTGATGTTTCCATCAGTGACTCAGAGAAATGACACTTTCATAAATCTGGTTTTAGTCACTTTGAGTGTGAACAGGAAACAAACTGCATCATTTGTGCTTCTTGCACCAAGATCCTCCTCGTCTCTCCCACAGCCAGGAAGTTCAGCTCTGCTCTCATGAAGCAGCAGGAAGATGTGAGGCTCAGAGTGAGGACTGAGTACAGACTGATGGCACACACTCAGCCTTTTGCCACTGCATGCACAGCTGTGAGTCATGTGACACTCGTGCACTCGTGTTGATCACACCTCTCATTGCAGATTAGTGAACTCTCCCAGGGGCGACGATCACACACAGTGGTGTGAAAAAGTCTTTTCACTCAGTCATTTCTGACTGTTTTTATCACACAAATGTTCCTGTTGGACAAAGATAACACAAGTAAATAAATGATGATGTCACTGATTAAGGCACAAAGGTGAGCCCAACCTACCTGAGCTGTGTGCAAAAGTAACTGCCCCTCTGCTTCAATCATGGATGAGCTGTGATGAAGCACATTTGTTTCTAAAGCTGAGTTCAGTCTGACAAACACACTCAGCCTGAAGAAGACCTGTTGGATCAACAGACTCTTCAACTTCTACAGAACCCGTGTGAGAAAGTGAACAGGCTGAAAGATGTCAAACAGCAACACATAATGCCACCATCTACACAATCAGCTGACAGAGTCCCAGCTGTCAGTCTGCACAGGGTTCAAAGCCATTTCTAAGGCTTTGGGACTCTGTTGAACCACGGTGAGAGCCATTAGATACAAATGCTGAAAGTGAGGAACAGTGGGAACCTTCCCAGGAGCCAGGGGCACCAAAATGACTCCAAGAGCACATCGACATCCAGGAGCTCACAAAGTGCCCAGAACAACATGAAAGAGCTGCAGGCCTCAGTTAAGGTCATCATTGAACAATAAGAAAGAGAATCCAAGGAGAAAACCACTGCAGAGCAAGAAGAACACAAAGGATGGTCTCACATCGTCCAACAACATGTTGATGATCCCGTTTGGGAAAGACTCTGTGGACTGATGAGACAAAAGCTTTGAGTCCTGTTACATCTGAAACTAACACAGCATCAATGAAAAGGAGCCTCATAGCAACAGTCACATATGGTGGTGGTAGTGTGATGGTCCCATGTGATGCACCATGGCAGCAACAATACAACAACAAATACACACACGTGACAAATGTACAGTAACAGATCATTAAGTGTCACGGCGCCGTGCACATTAGTATGTTTGACTTAAGCTTAATAATCAGAATGATGCTCTGATCTCTTCTAATAAATGAAATCATACCTTTCTACTGAAACCTTTTCCTGAACCAGACCCTGCAGGATCCACCTGAGGGTCCCAGTCCTGGACCCTGTTTGTAACCAGGAGGATCCCAGGCCTGATTATTGCTGATGTGTTATAAATATTCTGGTTTTATTCTCATTAAATAAATATGTGTATAAATTAGAGATGGACCGATCCGATATTACGTATCGTATCGGTCCGATACTGACCTAAATTACTGGATCGGATATCGGAGAAAAATAAAAAATGTAATCCGATCCATTAAATATCACGAAAGCACCTCGCAAAACTTGCAGCACGCTGTAACTCACCTCAGAACGTTAGCACGTCGGAGCAGTATGCATCACGTGATAGAGCAGCTGTGGCATGCGGGACCTGTCGGTGGTCTGGATAGCATGTGGAGCTTCACTAGCAACCTGGCATTTCATCTCCGACAAAGTTATCCCCGAGAGAAGTAAAGCAAGTGTGTAAGTCCATCTCTGAATGTTTGTAAAGCATTCCCACGTTAAGCTTAACAAGCGACTGCCTCTCGCTCTCCGGCTGCTACTTCAATCGTGAAACTGCTTAAATGATCAGCTGATCGGCTTTTCTGTCGCGAGTCCGTCTCTCTTGTTTGTTTTTGGCCCACTTTGCACCAGAAAGAGGAAACCAGCGGCTGAACAACAGCAGCACGTTTAAGCTTGATAAGCTGTTGTTAGAATTTATTTAATATTACTTTCTACTCGAGGATCTTTTTCTACGTAGCTGACGCTGGTAACTGTGCAGGGGCGGATCTAGCAAAGTTTAGCCAGGGGGGCCGATAGGGCATTAACAGGGAAAAGGGGGCACGAAGACATACTTTTCTTTCTTATTCTCATTTAAAATGTCTAGCTTTTAATAAATAATTATCTGACACCCAAAGTTTTAATTTGATGTAAAATGAATAGAAGTCAATTACTGTATATAGTGACTATTAAGTCTAATATATATATACCCTAGTAAGCTATAGTACTTTTTCCTTTGGGAAGGTACCATCTGTGCAGTCTGCAATTTTGTTGAAGAAAGATGTTGAATCTATTTAATATTTCTTGAAAAATAATTGATTTCTGTGCATTTTTTTTCACACTGCATCAAATTAAGGTTGATTACGTCGATTAAGCATCATGAGGTGGAGCGTGAGGGGTGGTTCCCTATTTTTTATTTATTTATTTTTGTTGTTGCTGGGAGTTGGAACCCTATTAGTTAGGTTGCTTAATATTTACGCTAAGTACTCTTTAAAATACCAGAATAGGGAGGATGGTGTAGGTCTAAGTTTATTAGATTGATCAGTATTGCTGAACTATGAAATATTTTTTTTGTATACAGGTATAACAGAATAGCTTTAGTGTAGTTGTTGTTTTAAACTTGAGTATGAACTTGCAGACTTGCAAAATGCAGCAAGATATTTTAAAAAACAGTTTTGTTGATTAAAAAACACTATATCGGATTCATATCGGTATCGGCAGATATCCAAATTTATGATATCGGTATCGGTATCGGACATAAAAAAGTGGTATCGTGCCATCTCTAGTATAAATATGTGGACTCATGTTTCAGTCCTGGACGTTGATGCTTGTTTGTTTAAAAGGACACAGATGGACCTTGTCTCCTTCTTTCCTTCCTTTTGTGTCCTCTGTGCTTCATCTGCTGCTCTTCACTCTGTTACTTTGGACTGATTTCACTCACACTTTGTTTCCATGGTTTCTTTGCGTCACGCTGACAGCACGTGAACAACACGACATGTTTGATCTCAAAGAAGGAGCAGCATCCTCTCTCCACCCTGTTTCTCCATCTTCTACATCACCTGATTCATTCCAGTTTCTCTGCTTTCACTTTGATTCCTGAGCGTCTGTGATGAACACACTATCAGCATCACTGACATGTTTCATCATTTAAAAACACTTCCTGTCCCTCTGTGGTTACAGTGACATCATGCAGTTTGTGCTTTGACCTCCAGAGGGCGACAAATCAGCACAGACAGAGAGCTCCATTCAAACTTTGCTGCCATCAGGAATAATTCTTCAAATATAATCATCAGTGTTTGAGCAGTTATGATATCAGGGACAATCTAGACATGTGTGACAATACTGAACATGTCACATGACACACCTTAAACATCATGTGATCCACTCTCAGTGTTGCGACTTCCATCCACAAATAAAGCTGCTGCTGGCTGAGTTGGTTTGAGCTGTGACTCGTCTGCAATAAGCCAAACTGAGCCCCACTTGTGTTTGTGTATTTATTTCAAAACAAAAACAACAAACTTTTCACTTCATTCAAAGCAAATAGCCCCTCTATGAACTTTTATCATTTGAGAAATTGACTGAAAGGTGACGTCAAATGACGTGTAAAAACCCGCTCACCCAACTTCTCTGTTGAGAACGCCAGCATCAGGTAAATAACATGTGACCACACCCCCATGCAATCACCTGAGGTGCAGAAAAATCTAAACCTGTGCCACCATAATAAATAAATCATAAACATTCACTTTGGCTCTCACACTCAGTCTGCACTTCCATTCATGACTTCAACAAGTTGAAATGATCTTTGAAGAAACATCAGTTTAGTGCTGAAACATTCAAACGCTGCAGGAAGAACAACAACAAAGTGATGACACATGGTTGTGTTTCAAACAGGAAAACCAGCAGGAATAAATCACAACCTGCCAGAGATTTCGGATATTCCGAGGTGCACCTGAACGCAGCACACAGATTTTCATGCTCCTGAGTGTCCTCAAACGCCTCTCTGGGTGTTTCCTTCTTTCCTGAGCTTCGTGGAGTGGAGCTTGTTGTTGGTGTGTGAAGAAACTGTAAGTTTTCTTCGTTTCCTCCTTTAACAGTTTGTCTTTAGGAACTTTACTGTTTGTTCAGCTCACGTTTGATTTCTTCACACAACAAACTGTGTGTGTTTGTAATAAAGTCAGTGTGTAATGCTTTCCTGGCTAACATCAGCTGTGTGCAGCTTAGTTCCAGCACAAACACCACCATCAACTTTGCTAAATTGCCAATGAAAAACATTGAGCAGCAATGCCTATCCAACTCTGTTCACGGTTGTTGCAGTTGTGATAATTTGTGAGGCCACATTGGAAAAAGCTCGGATGAGCTTGCCAAAGTTCTACAAGTTGGGCCTCCATCAGTGTGTCTAGAGCACACGTTGCACTGCCGCTGCTCCGTTTTTTTCACTTCCATTTCAGAGTTTGCGCATGCGCAATGTGTGAGGTTTTGTTAAATTGTCTCTTGGCACTGCTTCAACAGTGCGATACCCTCACGAGCGGCGACCAGGATTTCAAACAGATTCGATTTTCTTGTGACCGATTGCTGGTCAGGAGCTGGTCATAAGGTGTTGATCGCTTCTCATTACCCCATGTGTACTACATGATGCGCAGCACACAATTAAGTAGTGATGGGTAGATGAGGCCTCGTGAAGCGTTTCAGCACATTCCATACTGACACCTGCTGGACCTTAAGTATCATTGCAGGCAACTTACTTGCGACTCACAACAGACATTCAATGACCTAGTCCAGTCCAGGGGTCAGTGCACATGAATGATTTGTGTTTCCTCTGCAGGTAGAAAGTGTGTGTGAGCTGAGCAGCATGGATCAGTGTGAGGACAGAGAGGAGGGAGTCCCTCCCTCTAAAAGCACTCTGTGTGGGGAACATGAGAGCCAGACCAAAGCTCAGAGGTGAGATGACCATCTCTAACTGTCCATGACTCTTCTCCATGTCACAGCTCAGCACTCACATCTCTGCTCCATCAGTATTCACAGGGACCAGCCTGGACCTCCACCCAGCTCTGTGTCCTTACAGAGTGACCGGTCTAAAGAGCCCCCTCTTAATTTTAAAGTCTGGCCTGTGTCTGCTGCAGAGAGGTGAGCTGTTAGTAACATGAACTCTTTGATTTAACTGCTTGATGTTGTTGGATATAAACTGCAGTGCAAACACTTCATTCCCTCAATCCCATTTAAATTGCCTCTTTAAAACAAATCTTTGATTTCCAAAGAACTGAAAATCCACTTTAGCAAACAGGAAGTGAAACATGTAAAAACCATTTTATTCTAATATGAACTACAGCAGAAAGGAATTGAATGAAAGATTATTTGGTCTCCTGCAAAGTGGTGAATACCAAATCTCTGAAATGCTGCTGAGGAGATTTATTTGGTGAGAAAACACATCACAAGTATTAACACTACATAAAATCTGAGAAAAAAAAACATGTTAGAATATAAACAAATGTTTGCTTTTTATTTAAACACCAGTCAAAGAAACTCATTGACTTTAAATCAGGCACGTGTCGTCCTGCAGAGAGGTAATGTGTGTGTAAATGTTGTTGTGACTCAGTGTTTGTGAATAAATCTCCATCATGTTTAATGTCAGCTCAGCTCTGTTTCACACACATTTCTATGTTCATATGTGAAGCGGTGTGTGTTGGAGTGTTTCCACAAACACAGCAGTCAGAGTGTAAAGAATTTGTGTTGTAGGAGTTGTTTCTGAAGTGAAGAGGCTGAGTGTCTGTAGGACTCCAGCTGCTCCAGCAGGCGTCTCCTTTGTGCTTTGCTTCAAACACAGTGTAGGTGGGAACTTCCACACTGTTGTAGGGTGAACATCTCAGTTCTAGCCTGTGTGTGAATGTAAGGTCAGCTGATATACATTTACCATATCTCACAAAAGTGAGTACAGCCCTCACATTTTTGTAAATATTTTGTTATATCTTTCTATGGGGATACTAGAGATGGACCGATCCGATATTACGTATCGGTATCGGTCCGATACTGACCTAAATTACTGGATCGGATATCGGAGAAAAATAAAAAATGTAATCCGATCCATTAAATATCAGGAAAGCACCTCACAAAACTTGCAACACGCCGTAACTCACCTCAGAACGTTAGCACGTCGGAGCAGTATGCATCACGTGATAGAGCGGCTGTGGCATGCCGGACCTGTCGGTGGTCTGGATAGCATGTGGAGCTTCGCTAGCAACCCGGCATTTCATCTCCGACAAAGTTATCCCCGAGAGAAGTAAAGCAAGTGTGTAAGTCCATCTCTGAATGTTTGTAAAGCATTCCCACGTTAAGCTTAACAAGCGACTGCCTCTTGCTCTCCGGCTGCTACTTCAATCATGAAACTGCTTAACGATCAGCTGATCGGCTTTTCTGTCGCGAGTCCGTGTCTCTAGTTTGTTTTTGGCCCACTTTGCACCAGAAAGAGGAAACCAGTGGCTGAACAACAGCAGCACGTTTAAGCTTGATAAGCTGTTGTTAGAATTTATTTAATATTACTTTCTACTCGAGGATCTTTTTCTACGTAGCTGACGCTGGTAACTGTGCAGGGGCGGATCTAGCAAAGTTTAGCCAGGGGGGCCGATAGGGCATTAACAGGGGAAAAGGGGGCACAAAGACATACTTTTCTTTCTTATTCTCATTTAAAATGTCTAGCTTTTAATAAATAATTATCTGACACCCAAAGTTTTAATCTGATGTAAAATGAATAGAAGTCAATTACTGTATATAGTAACTATTAAGTCTAATATATATACCCTAGTAAGCTATAGTACTTTTTACTTTGGGAAGGTACCATCTGTGCAGTCTGCAATTTTGTTGAAGAAAGATGTTGAATCTATTTAAACGGACAAGATTGCACCCTGAAAAAGCTAAACTCTGGATAAAAGTTTTGAGATGATATATAGTATGAGATGTATATAATATTCAGATCTTCAGAGATATCTTTTTAGATATCTGTGAAATGGACAAGTTGGACTACCAACTTCAGATATTAATCTGTAAAATATAAACGCAACAACCAATTATTTAATCTACCTGAGCTATTTTCTCTTATCTCGTTGGTTATTAACTTTATCTTTGAATTCAATTTTGAGATACTGTATATTTGTCATGCGCCGCGGCGTGCGTGCACAAAAAGGATCCAGACGCAGACTCGAGCGCTAGCAGAAAAGGACACTTTATTATAATAACAAAAGGCGACCCGGGAAAACCAAAGGAGCAAAACGAGGAACTAAAAAACCCGGGGAGGCTGCAACAGAAAGTGGAGAAGATTACTAGGGAGCCGGGAAGCGGGGAAAACACATCAAGACTGAGTTAGAATAGTTGGCTTAAGATTAGAGCGGGACCGTGGGAGCTCGGGAGGGAAGTGTGGAAGTCCGTGAGAAGGGAATCCGTGGAGTTAGTGAAGGGGCCAGATGATGCACTGGGTGATCCAATTGAGCAGGTGGCAGACACTGGACGCCGAATCGAAACCTAGACACAAGTAGGCAGCAGCTCAAATAAGATTGTAGGAGCCATATGAGTTGTTTCTGACTAAGTGGGTTGGTTTAAATGGACTCACTGTATTGGTGCACGGGTGTGGGGCGTGTCTCATGGGTGTGGTAGATGATAAATGTGGTTGCACTCACCTGTTCACGGCACCTGATGTTGATGAGCAGAAAGGTAGGGTGAGCATGAGGCAAAACTTTCTGTTGAACGCAGCTTGAATGATTTTGATGTATTTTAACTGGAACTTGATGGTTTTTGTATATTTGTGCACTAATTGATGCCATAGACCAAGTTGTAATTTGACATAGTAGTTAGTGCAGTTATTGGTGAGTTGCAGTTATTTGTTTGTGCAATCTGTGCATTTGTTTAATAGTTAATCCCATGTGCTGATTTGTATATGTGACAGTTGCATGTGGAATAAAAGGAGCAAATGGTACAGAAGTGTATTTTATGCGTTTATTGTTGCGCGTCATCTGTGTCCTCATGTTTAGCCTGCCGCGGCCACAGTTTGGAAGAGCCGTAATAAATTGTCAACAGAAAAGTTTGGAGGTTTTATTGGATTATTTATATATAGATGAGTTTTATTGGTGAGAGTTTTATAGTTTGCTGTTGCCTTTGTCCACCCGCTTTTAGATGAAGCCTTTGGCTACACAGAACAGATTTCTTTCAGGAGTCTTGTTCCCCTGTTAGGTTTCAGCAGTACAGCTGCACAAGGCGTTGTACTGATTTGCTTTCTAGTTATTGTGCATCAGGCGGCTGAAGCCATTGGCTTGGGAGTACCGCCGCAGTTTGTGTTTAAGACAGTTTGTCTTCCTCACAGCTGACGGTATGGAGGTACATAAATACCCACCGCTAGTATGTACGGAAGACTAGGTTGAGTTAGTTAGGTTTAATAGGCAGATAGTGGGGGATATTGCTCCTGTTAATTGTGTGTCCAAGGTTTTATGAGGGGAATGTCATCAAGTTGATGTGTTGGGATGAGGCTGTGTGGCATAGGTGCAGTTCAGCGTTTGGATTTTGTAATGTTTTGAAGAAAAATGGAGACACACCAATTAATACAATGTGGTGATGTGGATGGAAAGAAAAGACAGCCGAAACCGACTGCTAAGGCTTTGGAGAATCAGATTGAAAGGCTTCAAACAGAACGTCACACTAAGATTAATAAAATTAAAAAGGTCATAAAAATTATTAAAGAGTTAAAGCAATCTGAGGATAATGTTTCCACTGTTCAGGCTCAGTTAGAGAATTTGTCTGTGTTGCTTAATGAGGCGACTCATCTGCATGAAACCTTGCTTCCTTTGCTTCCTCAAGAAGAGCAAGAAAAACAAACTGCTTGGTTTATAAGTGTGCGAGCACATAATACTGAGTTTATGGAAGAGATAAAGAAATGGCTTCATGATGCAAAGGGAAACCCTCAGAGTAAAAATCAGGTGTCTGAGCTTGATTTGCCACATTTAAATCCACCTTGTGTTGATTCCTCTGATGTATTACCTGCTGGAAATGGTTCTGGTGCTTCTAGGCACACCGTTAGTAAAGGTGCTGCGATAGATGATGTTAATCCAAGTGATAGCGTCTCTAATGTTGGAAACAAAAGTAGGAAAAGTAAATCATCACTCAGTGGCTCAATGGTTTCATCTGCCTTGTCAGCACGCATAATGGCAGAAGCTGACATGGCTGCCCTTCTTGTTCGACAGAGGTTGTTGAAAGAAAAGCATGCTTTGGAAGAACAAGAAATACAGCTTAAGAAAAGAAAGGAGCTGCTTGACTTAGAAACTGAAATAGCAGCCTCAGCAGCAAAGGTGAATGTTTTAAAAACTTCTGAAATGTCCCGAGTCTCAAGTGCTGTTAATGGTAAATCTGATGGAATGAATTCATATTTAGAATGAGAGCAGGGGCGTTTAGGCGTTTTAAATCCTAATGCTCCGACGTTCAAACCTGTGTTACCAGAGCGACCATATCAGGGTGTTGATGCAAGTGATCATCAAGCACATGTATTGGATGTAAGGCCCGAGGTTAAAAATATTTCTCAGCCTAAGGTCATTTCGTTGGAACAGTCAGAGACGAAGTTACATCAAGTATTTCCAGGTGCAGTTTCAACTACTCAGATGATTTCGCAGTCTCACGCACAATCAAAACCTCTCACACATACAGTGCAAGGTGGTGAGGGTTATGATCATCTAGTCACAGTTTTGAAGAAACAAAATGAAATGACAACTTTACTGGCTGAGCAGCAGTCTCTGTTTTTGTTACCAAGGCGTGACATTCAGTTATTTGATGGCGATCCTTTGCAATATCAAGCATTTATGAGAGCTTTTGAGCACATGGTGGAGAGTCAAGCTCACAGTGCTAAGGATTGTTTATATTTTCTCGAGCAATATACTAGAGGCCATCCAAGAGAAATGGTCCGAAGCTGTCAGTATATGCCTGTTGAGTATGGATATGCTAAAGCTAAATCTTTGCTCCAAGAGAACTTTGGCAATTCACTGAAAATTGCTGCTGCCTACATTGAAAGGGTCAGTAAATGGCCACCTATAAAATCTGATGATGTGAAGGCTTTGCAGGAATATGGGTTTTTATTAAGGCAATGTTGTAATGCAATGGGAGACGTTGAGTTCTTGCATGAGTTGGATGTCTCTGCTAATATGCAAGCAGTTATAAAGAAGTTGCCTTATAAGCTCAGGGATAAGTGGAGGAATGTTGTCTGCGATCTGCAGGAGAGGTTTCAACGTAAAGTGGTTTTTTGCGATGTTGAGTTTGTCGAAAGGCAAGTTAAGATTGCAAGTGACCCATTGTTTGGAGATATACAGGATCCTCCGACAGCCACCAGAAAAGATGCGAGGAATAGTAAGTCTCAGTTTTACCCTAAGGCTAAGCGGAGTAGTTTTGCTACTACAGTGGCCAAGGTGGAAGGGAAGATTGAGCCAGCATTGAGGCGAGAGAATGGTTCAGTTGTGACCAAGGTTTGCTTGTTTTGTGGAGCAGGGCATATGTTGGAGTTGTGTCCTTCATTTGAAAGAAAGATGCACTGTGAAAGATTATCTTTTTTGAAAGAGAATGGCGTGTGTTATGGTTGTCTGCGCATTGGGCACAGAAGCAGAGACTGTAGGAAACGTCTCTTGTGTAAAGTCTGTAATCAGAAACACCCCACGCTCTTACATATCTACTCTAAGCAGAGGGGAAGTGTTGCAGTGCAAACTATAGGAGGGGGAGAACCACCAGATGAAGGTCCTTCATGTGCGGTGCAAAGCAGTGGTGTTACTGGGGCCGGTGAGCAAAATAGTGCTCTATCCGTAATACCAGTTAGAGTGAAGGCCAAGAAAGGTAATCAGTCACTGATAACCTATGCCTTTCTAGATCCTGGGAGTTCAGCTTCATTTTGTACTGAAGCGCTCATGAATAGACTGAATCTTTCAGGAAGGAAAACTGGCATTCTTTTGCGGACAATGGGTCAGGAGAAAATGGTCAGTAGTTATGTTGTTTCAGATTTGGAAGTAGCTGGTTTGGATTTAGATCACTACTGTGACTTGCCTGACTTATTTACTCAGAAAAGCATGCCTGTTCATCAACGTAATATTCCCCGACAGGAAGATCTCGATAAATGGCCACATTTGCACCATATTAACATACTGGAGATAAATTCCGGGATAGACCTGTTGATCGGGACCAATGTGGCCAAGGCTTTAGAGCCATGGGAGGTTGTTAGAAGTCAAGATGGAGGTCCCTATGCGGTAAAAACTATGCTGGGTTGGACGGTGAGTGGTCCTCTCAGAGAGGATCGTAAGACTGACGTTTTTGATGTGAGTGTCAATAGGATTTCCGTGGCAAGATTGGATGAGCTGTGGGAACGTCAAATAAAGGCTGATTTTCCAGAATGTATTCAGGATGAGCAGTTGGCTTTGTCTAAAGAAGACCAGCAGTTTATGAAGTCAGTGATGGATTCTGCTAAGTTGGTTGATGGTCATTACACCATTGGTTTACCTTTTAGGTGCAATCAGGTAAACATGCCAAATAATAGGAAGGCTGTAGAACAGCGAGCTATGAGCCTTAAACAGATGTTTGTCAAGGATGATTCCTGGTTGTCAGGGCCAAAGTTTCTTGCTGAACCAGAAATTAATTGGCCAGTGAACCTTGATTTTGGAACGATCTCTTTAAATGAGATTAAATCCGGAGATTAAAATGGCCGTTTTAGTTAATGCTGTTGATGCAAATGAATACAAGAGTGCATTAATCAGGGACATCAAGAAGGCCTACAGAAAGCTGGCTTTGCAGTTACACCCCGACAGAAAGCAAGACGACCCGCAAGCCCTGGACAAGTTTGCAGACTTGGGGGCAGCCTATGAGGTCCTCTCAGATAAGGAGAAAAGGAAACTGTATGACATGTATGGAGAGTACAGGCTCAAAGAGCGTCACCACAGTTTTCACAGCGATGTCTTCTCCAGTTTCTTTGGTGACTTTGGGTTCATGTTTGGTGGCAACCGACAGCAAATGGACAAGAATATTCCCAGAGGAAATGACATAATACTGGACCAGGAGGTTACACTGGAAGAAGTGTGCTCTGTGAACTTTGTGGGTGGTGAACGTGAGTTGAGAGAGGCAGTGGAAGGATGGAATCAGGCACAGCTTCATGAGATGCTGCTGCAAAAGGGCACAAAGTGGATTTTTCATCCTCCTGCTGGTTCCCATCATGGCGCCGTTTGGGAACGTCTCATAAGGTCTGTCAGGAAGGTGTTAAATTCCATTTTGAAAGTGCAGAATTTGGACGAAGAAGGCCTTTGTACAGTTCTTTGTGAGGCAGAGGCTATTGTGAACAGTAGACCAATAACCAAAGCCTCTACTGATCCTAATGATTTGGAGGCCTTGACTCCTAACCATCTGTTGCTGCTTAAGACCAAGCCATTGATACCACCAGGAGTGTTTCAGAAGGGGGACGTGTATGGACGACGTCGATGGAGGCCAGTACAGTACATGTCTGACCTGTTTTGGAAGCGCTGGGTTAAGGAGTACCTGCCCCAGCTTCAAGAGTGTCAAAAGTGGCAGAGAATCGGACGGAACTTCATTCCTGGGGATGTGGTTATCGTTGTCGATGCTTCTGCGCCTCGTAACTCTTGGGTGACTGGAAGGATTGTGGAAGCAATTTCTGACAGTAAAGGACTTGTACGTCGGGTTCGTGTTAAAACAAAGACTGGTTGTTTGGACAGGCCGATCACTAAAGTGTCTTCTACAGGAAACAGAAGAGTCATGAAGATCGACTTTTTTCAAATGTCTATTTGTATTAATGTATATTTGTTTATTTTGAATTAAAATTGTATCTTTGAATGTTTGATAAAGGATTGAGCATGTTTATCAATATGTCTCCTACATGGTAAGTATGATGTAATTATTGCTCTAAAATAATTAGGGGCCGGTATGTAGGAGCCATATGAGTTGTTCTTCTGACTAAGTGGGTTGGTTTAAATGGACTCACTGTATTGGTGCACGGGTGTGGGGCGTGTCTCATGGGTGTGGTAGATGATAAATGTGGTTGCACTCACCTGTTCACGGCACCTGATGTTGATGAGCAGAAAGGTAGGGTGAGCATGAGGCAAAACTTTCTGTTGACCGCAGCTTGAATGATTTTGATGTATTTTAACTGGAACTTGATGGTTTTTGTATATTTGTGCACTAATTGATGCCATAGACCAGGTTGTAATTTGACATAGTAGTTAGTGCAGTTATTGGTGAGTTGCAGTTATTTGTTTGTGCAGTCTGTGCATTTGTTTAATAGTTAATCCCATGTGCTGATTTGTATATGTGACAGTTGCATGTGGAATAAAAGGAGCAAATGGTACAGAAGTGTATTTTATGCGTTTATTGTTGTGAGTCATCTGTGTCCTCATGTTTAGCCTGCCGCGGCCATAGGTTGGAGGAGCCACAACAAAGATCTTAATGCAACGCTTTCACGGGAGTCTAGTTACCACAGAGAGGTGATTAACGGACTGGCGTGGAGCATGCGTCAGCGCCAGGTTAAGTAGCTCTTCAGGTAATCACCCCGATGGAGAGCAGGTGTGCCGGAGATGGCCCAGCCCGGGGGTTTTCAGGTTGTTGCAGATTTTTAGTTTAACATTTATGTTCTGTTTTTTTTTTACTGTTTAAAGTATCAATGCCAAGTGGCTTTTAAACCCCAAAACACGCTGCGCCAAAAACTGGTCCACCCCACAACCTCTGGCTAAGAGGATGGCACAACACAGAAGAGCTACCTCGTCAGGCCAGGACTCTGCAGTCTATTTACACCAACAGGCCAGTGGACACTCTTTCAATGATGAGGATGTAACATCCTGGACAGGGAGGAACGCTGGTTTGAGTGTAGGGTCAAGGAGGCCATTTACGTGAAAAGGGAAAGACCATCTCTGAATCAAGGAGGGGCCTAAGGGTACATCTGTCACCATCTTACAATGCTGTGATTGCAGCCATTCCCCAACTCTCTGTGAATGGGACTCATGGCCATTGATCAGTGGTTGTTGATCAATGGCCATGAGAATTTGCATAATTAAGATTAAGGCACTGACCTCCCAGCCCATTGTTCGTTCAGTGGGCTGGTTTCAGTCATTATGCAAATGTCCTGTTTATAAGACTGAAACCTGCAGTCAGCTGAGACTGAAGAAGTCACTTGGATGAGTGACGAAACGTTTCTCCCACTGAAAACGTCCAGATGAACAGAATCAACCTTTTGGGGACTGAAATCAGTGGTACTCTTCTTGCTATCTTTGACTGCTGATGTTCTCTATAATATCTGCAAAAGATTTAATAGTTTTATTGCAAAGTCTCTGAGGATACTGAATCTTTAGCTGTTCATATTTTTTAATAGCCATTTTGTGTTAAAAGTATTTTTACAAAGCCAAAAATCACTGTTCAGCTTTTGTTATCAGGGCTTGGATGTACACAGTGAAGAGAATGTTAAGATAAGTGTCAAGAGATGTATTCTAAAACACTTCTTCAGCTGAGAATCAGAGAGGAGAAACACACAGTTTTACTTGCAGCAAGGGGAGTCACAGAGCACTCGCACGGGAGTGAGGGCTCCGAGACTCGCACCCTGCCACTGCCCTGGTCTTTATTTATATACATCAGTGCGTGCGTTTGTTCATTACATTGGAATGTGGATGTGTATACGTGTGTGTGTGTGTGTGTGTGTGTGTGTGTGTGTGGGGTCAGAGTGTGACCCCATAAAGACTTCCCTAAACCTGCTTGTCTGGAAGTCCAAACGTTCATCTAAACAAAAGCCACTTAGCCTAAAACAGACATAGTTTATCCTACCACAAACAATAAAACAAGGTGCGAAGTGAAGATAAGAGTGTCCAGCTGTCACTATTGCTGTGGGAAGAAATTTATAACAAGTCTTGTAGTGAACAACAGCCTAAGTCATCAAAAGGTCAACATGCACTATTCTACCATATGCAAACTTATATCATTAAAAGATTATACTGACTACTAAGTACAATTTTCTATTGACAATAAGAGAAATGAACGTCTTTGTGTCAGATGTGGTTCCATCACAGGCATTATCAAGTGGGAGTTTTTTTTTTGTTGTTTTTTTTTTTGTGTTTTAATGTTTGTGCAGAGGACCAGAAGGTTGCATTTTAAGTTTTAAAGTTTTTGTTGTATTATTCTGACTCTTTTTGGTTCCTCCACAGAGTGGACCAGCAGAGCTCAGAGGTTCCCAGTGGTCAGTCTGCCCAGCAGCATCAAACACAGCTGGACTCCATATTTATGGTCTGTACATGTACAACAACTACTTTATTATTAATAATAATACATTTATTTTTGGGGGATAAATCATCCTCAAAAACCTCACTTTTTGTGGGGTCCCCCAGGGGTCCATTCTTGGCCCAGTTCTCTTTTCAATTTATATGCTCTCTATGGGTTCAATTTAAAAAAAACAAACAAAAAAAACATGGGATCTCATTCCATTGTTATGCAGCTGACTCAAAGACTCAGAGGTGATTGTGTTTGGTCTCTGTGACTACTGCGACTTTGGCCCCTTAGAAATTTCTAAAAATCCTTATGCGAGGAACCTAGGAGTGCTTTTTGACTCTAATGTTTGACAAACAGATTAATGCTGTAATCAAGACCAGTTTCTTTCATCTTCAGCTACTTGCTAAAGTGAAGCCATTTCTCTGTTTTAGAGACTTTGAGAGAGCTATCCATGCTTTCATTTCATCTCGCCTCGACTACTGTAATGGTCTTTACTCTGGTGTTAGTCTGTTGTCACTTAGCCGACTGCAGCTGGTCCAAAACGCTGCATCACGGTTACTAACTGGCACATGCAAGCGAAAACGTATACAGTGGCTTGCAAAAGTATTCGGCCCCCTTAAACTTTCCCACAATCTATCACATTACAGCCACAAACACGAATCAGTTTTATTGGAATTCCATGTGAAAGACCAACAAAGTGGTGCACATGTGAGAAGTGGAACGAAAATCAGACATGATTCCAAACTTTCTTTACAAATAAATAACTGCAAAGTGGGGTGTGCGTAATTATTCAGCCCCCTGAGTCAACACTTTGTAGAACCACCTTTTGCTGCAGTTCCAGCTGCCAGTCTTTTAGGGTCTGTCTCTACCAGCTTTGCACATCTACAGACTGAAATCTTTGCCCATTCTTCTTTGCAAAACAGCTCCAGCTCAGTCAGATTAGATGGACAGCGTTTGTGAACAGCAGTTTTCAGATCTTGCCACAGATTCTCGATTGGATTTAGATCTGGACTTTGACTGGGCCGTTCTAACACATGGATATGTTTTGTTTTAAACCACTCCATTGTTGCCCTGGCTTTATGTTTAGGGTCGTTGTCCTGCTGGAAGGTGAACCTCCGCCCCAGTCTCAAGTCTTTTGCAGACTCCAAGAGGTTTTCTTCCAAGATCGCCCTGTATTTGGCTCCATCCATCTTCCCATCAACTCTGACCAGCTTCCCTGTCCCTGCTGAAGAGAAGCTCCCCAGAGCATGATGCTGCCACCACCATATCTGACAGTGGGGATGGTGTGTTCAGAGTGATGTGCAGTGTTAGTTTTCACACATAGTGTTTTGTATTTTGGTCTCATCTGACCAGAGCAGCTTCTTCCACATGTTTGCTGTGTCCCCACATGGCTTGTGGCAAACTGCAAACGGGACTTCTTATGGTTTTCTGTTAACAATGGCTTTCTTCTTGCCACTCTTCCATAAAGGCCAACTTTGTGCAGTGCTCGACTAATAGTTGTCCTGTGGACAGATTCCCCCACCTGAGCTGTAGATCTCTGCAGCTCGTCCAGAGTCACCATGGGCCTCTTGGCTGCATTTCTGATCAGAGCTCTCCTTGTTCGGCCTGTGAGTTTAGGAGGACGGCCTTGTCTTGGTAGGTTTACAGTTGTGCCATACTCCTTCCATTTCTGAATGATCGCTTGAACAGTGCTCCGTGGGATGTTCAAGGCTTGGGAAATCTTTTTGTAGCCTAAGCCTAAATTTCTCAATAACTTTATCCCTGACCTGTCTGCTGTGTTCTTTGGACTTCATGGTGTTGTTGCTCGCAATATTCTCTTAGACAACCTCTGAGGCCGTCACAGAGCAGCTGTGTTTGTACTGACATTAGATTACACACAGGTGCATCTATTTAGTCATTAGCACTCATCAGGCAACGTCTATGGACAACTGCTGCACTCAGACCAAAGGGGGCTGAATAATTACACACACCCCACTTTGCAGTTATTTATTTGTAACAAATGATTTTCGTTCCACTTCTCACGTGTGCACCACTTTGTGTTGGTCTTTCATGTGGAAGTCCAATAACATTGATTCATGTTTGTGGCTGTAATGCGACAAAATGTGGGAAAGTTCAAGGGGGCCAAATACTTTTGCAAGCCACTGTATCTCCCATATTGGCATCATTAGACTGGCTGCCAGTTAATTTTAGAACTAATTTTAAGATTTCATGATTTGTTTTTAAGGCATTGCACGGGTTAGCACCCTCATACCTTCCTGATCTTTTAAATTGGTACACTCCTGCAAGATCACTGAGGTCTGCGGATCAATTGCTCCTGGCTGTTCCGAGGAACAGATTAAAGCACAGAGGAGATCAGACCTTTGCTGTGACTCCTCCCAAATTTCAGAACAAACTGCCCCTTCACATCAGGACCTGTCCAACATTGGACACTTTTAAAACCTGTCTGAAAACCCACTTTTACTTCATGGCTTTTCAATCAGAATGAGTTTGTATTACTTTTATTTATCCTACTTCTTACTCAAACCTTAAAATTTTATGATTCTTTTTCTTAACTTTTATCATGTCTCCCTATGTTTTTTTTTTTTTTTTTTTTTTTTTTTTTTTGATTATCTTAATTGTACATCACCTTGGTCAACATTTGTTGTTTTAAATGTGCTATATAAATAACTTTGACTTTGAAGAGTGTTGTCTCCACTCTTCAAATTTCTGTCCCTGGATAGGGACAAACAAAAAAAGCAACCTTTATTTGTCACATACACAATTATACAGAGTACAACATGTAGTGAAATGCTTGTGTCCGAGCTGCAGATGTAGCTGCGCCATCCCAGGGCTTGGTTTTTTAGCATGGGGGGGTCTAGCCAGGACCCTTACTGGATACCAGGTGGGAATTGAACTTGCAACTCCCACTCCAAACGTGTATAGTCTTGTCTGTGAAGGTTCTCAGTCATCCAGGTCATCGTAGTCTAAGGAGCTTGGAAAGAAAAGCGTCTGGACTTCTTTAGGTTGCTTGAGGACGTTCCACCTCTTATCCAAGAAACTTCTTCAGTTCTAGGGTCAAATGGTGGAGAGTCCCAGGTTTAAACCCCGTGGGAGTAACCCCCCAAAGACGCACAATGGACCCCCTGATGATCCTCTACCTAATCACATGAGCCAAGGTGTGAAACTGGGTGTGGGTCACAATCAGCCAGGGTTTCGGGTGAGCTCATTGTGAAACCTGGCCCCACCCTATCATGTGATTTCCTGAGGTCAGATGGCCCAGGATGTGAGTGGGTGTTAAGGCGTCTGGGGAGGGATCTCAAAACTGGATTATAGATGGCAGACAGTTGGTGTCGTAAACCCCCGCCTCTGTTCAAAGATGGTCGCTCACAGTGGACATAGATGCTTCTTTCACTCCTCTTTCAAACCATCTGTCCTCTCTGTCCAAAATGTGAACATTGGCGTCCTCAAGAGTGACCTTTGACCTTTAGATGCAGAGTAGTCTTACCACTACACTATCCAGCTGCTAATGAAAATATTATATTAGGAGATATTATCGCAAGTTAATACATTTATGGAAGGCTCCCAAGCTTGAGGTTCATGGGGTACATCTCAAGGAATCAATTTTCTCATTTAACGACATGATTAAAAAATGACAGAACTGAATATTTTTCAAATCTTATAGCTTCAAAAAAGAACAATCCTAAAGTGTTGTTTGATACAATTATGAATATTGTCTTTCTCCTCATGTACCAATCTATACTAAATCTGATTGTAATTCATTTTTGAACAATTTTTGTAAATAAGGTCATTTCTGTCAGGTCTAATATTTCTCCATCATCCTCTCAGTACCACACTTGCACTTTGCTTACCTCTGATACCTGGTCCTCTTTTGCTTTTTTTTTTTTTTTTTAAACAAGCTGTCGTTGAGCCAGTTTTACAGACACCAAATTTGGATCCATCTCTTCCAAACAGTGACAAGCAATATCAAAATTGACCGTTTGTGTCTAAACTCTTGGAAAAAAAAACGGTAGCAAAACAACTTAACATTGTTTTTCTCCAAAAAGTTGTGGACTTTTCCCGCTCTGGTTTCTGCAAATTGCACTCCACTGAAACCACTTCACTTACAGTGTCTAGTGACATTTTGATTGTAGGAGACTCTGGAGAGTACACAGTTCTATCTGAGAGATCTTTTTACTGTCTGTATGAATCAAGTTGTCTGAAACATCAGTTCTGCCTTGTGGGGTACCTCAAGGATCTATTTTCGGTCTGATTCTCTTTTTGCTTTATATTCTCCCTCTAGGCCAAATTATCGGACGTTACAATAATATTTCTTATCAGCATTGGTCTCAGCATTTCTCTATGCTGATAACATTCAGTTATACGGTTCTTTCAAAGCTTCTGAGTTTTATAAATTGTCTTGTTTAAATAATTGTTTGTCAGAAATTAAACAATGATTAAATTACAACTTTCTCTAGTTAAATACAGATAAAATAGAAACTTTGATTATTGTTCCCGATCACGTTTTCAGTAATTAAGCAGCCTATCAGTTTTTTAGGCCCTTCAGTTCAGTTGAGTCTCAGAAACATGGGTCTCATAGTTGACAGTTCAGTGTCTCTTGAGAAACTCTCAAAGCAACTGGTTCGAAAATGTTTTTATCATCTAAGAAACATTTCTAAACTCAGACTATTGGTGTCAAAGACAGAGCTTGAACATGATAATGCATGCTTTTATTTCTTCTCGCTTGGATTTTTTTTTTTTTTTTTTTTTACTTAAACAAATCAGCTCTGGATCGCCTTCAGTCTGTACAGAATGCTGGGGCAAGAATTTTAACTGGCACAAACAAGAGGTCACACATTACTCCAGTTTGTGTTTCTCTTCATTGGTTGCCAGTAAATTTTAGGGTTCATTGTAAAATTTTAGTCTGTACTTATAGAGCTCTACATGGTGAAGCTCACCAGTATATCTCTGATCTGTTGAAACCTTATGCTTCTTCCCAAGCACTTTGGTCTTTAGGTCAGAACTCACTGTTGGTCCCACATACTAGGTTCAAAACACGTGGAGATCAGGCTTTTCAGGCACTGGCACCAAGGCTCTGGAATTCTCTTTACACTGTCTAGACTCCATTCACTCTTTTAAAAAGCAGCTGAGTATATTTCTATTCAAACAAACTTTTAATTAATTTTTCTCATTGTTTTATATTTTTATTTTATTTATATTTCTGGTTTTATTGTGAAGCACTTTGTGATTTGTATCTGTGAAAAGTGCTATATTAATAAATTTTGCTTTCTTACTAACTAAATTAAACTGATTCCCAGAAAGATACCTCATCCTATGTTTTACTTTTCTCTCTTGTGTGAGAATACCTTTTGGGTCATTCATAAAAATATCTTGTTCCAGATACTGGAGGACAAAATCATCACTTTTGTGAAGAACGAGTTGAAGAAGATCCAGACAGATCTAAATCCAGATGATCTACAGTGTTTTAAGATTCAGTGTGAGGATGTATTACAGAGGGTGGATGAAGAACAGAGTAAGAGCAGCAGAGACGCATTTGTGACTATTACAGTGGACTTCCTGAAGAGAATGAAGCAGAATAAGTTCGCTGAACTTTTGCTGAGAAGTGAGAGTTTTCCCCATTTATTTTGCTTAAACAAAGTCTAAATAAAAAGAAAAAAATACATTCAAAATACTCCATGTCACAGGTGTTGAACTCCAGGCCTCGAGCGCTGGTGTCCTGCAGGTTTTAAATGTGTCCTTGATCCAACACAGCTGATTCAAATGGCAAAATGACCGCCTCAACATGTCCCGAAGTTCTCCAGATGCCAGCTAATGAACTTATCATTTGAGTCAGGTGTGTTGACCCAGGGTGAGATCTAAAACCTGCAAGACACCGGCCCTCAAGGCCTGGAGTTTGACACCCCTGCTCTATGTGCTGATAAATCCTTGAGGTGTGTGTGTGTGTGTGTGTGTGTGTGTCACTCAGGAACTTGCACTAGGAACTTGCAGTGGCATCAGCATGAATTCAAATCTGCACTGAAGAAGAAGTTCCAGTGTGTATTTGAGGGGATCGCTAAAGCAGGAAACCCAACCCTCCTGAATCAGATCTACACAGAGCTCTACATCACAGAGGGAGGGACTGCAGAGGTCAATGATGAACATGAGGTCAGACAGATTGAAACAGCATCCAGGGAACCAGACAGTCTAGAAGCAATAATCAGACAAGAAGACATCTTTAAAGCCTCACCTGGAAGAGATGAACCAATCAGAACAGTGCTGACAAAAGGAGTGGCTGGCATTGGGAAAACAGTCTTAACACAGAAATACACCCTGGACTGGGCTGAAGACAAAGCCAACCAGGACATCCAGTTCATATTTCCATTCACTTTCAGAGAGCTGAATGTGCTGAAAGAGGAAAAGTTCAGCTTGGTGGGACTTGTTCATCGCTTCTTTACTGAAACCAAAGAAGCAGGAATCTGCAGCTTTGAAGACTTCCAGGTTGTGTTCATCTTTGATGGTCTGGATGAGTGTCGACTTCCTCTGGACTTCCACAAAACTACAATCCTAACTGACCCTAGAAAGTCCACCTCAGTGGATGTGCTGCTGATAAACCTCATCAGGGGGAAACTGCTTCCCTCTGCTCGCCTCTGGATAACCACACGACCTGCAGCAGCCAATCAGATCCCTCCTAACTTTGTTGGCAAGTTGACAGAGGTCAGAGGGTTCACTGACCCACAGAAGGTGGAGTACTTCAGAAAGAGATTCAGAGATAAGGAGCAGATCAGCAGGATCATCTCCCACATCAAGACATCACGAAGCCTCCACATCATGTGCCACATCCCAGTCTTCTGCTGGATCACTGCTACAGTTCTGGAGGATGTGCTGAAAACCAGAGAGGGAGGAGAGCTGCCCAAGACCCTGACTGAGATGTACATCCACTTCCTGGTGGTTCAGGCCAAAGTGAAGAAGGTCAAGTATGATGGAGGAGCTGAGACAGATCCACACTGGAGTCCAGAGAGCAGGAAGATGATGGAGTCTCTGGGGAAACTGGCTTTTGATCAGCTGCAGAAAGGAAACCTGATCTTCTATGAATCAGACCTGACAGAGTGTGGCATCGATATCAGAGCAGCTTCAGTGTACTCAGGAGTGTTCACACAGATCTTTAAAGAGGAGAGAGGACTGTACCAGGACAAGGTGTTCTGCTTCATCCATCTGAGTGTTCAGGAGTTTCTGGCTGCTCTTCATGTCCATCTGACCTTCATCAACTCTGGACTCCATCTGCTGGAAGAACAACAAACCTCCCAGAAGTCTGAAACAGGAGAATCTGCAGAGAAACACTTCTACCAGAGTGCTGTGAACAAGGCCTTACAGAGTCCAAATGGGCACTTGGACTTGTTCCTCCGCTTCCTCCTGGGTCTTTCACTCCAGACCAGTGAGACTCTCCTACGAGGTCTGCTGACACAGACAGGAAGTAGCTCACAGACCAATAAGAAAACAGTCCAGTACATCAAGAAGAAGCTCAGTGAGAATCTGTCTGCAGAGAAAAGCATCAATCTGTTCCACTGTCTGAATGAACTGAATGATCGTTCTCTGGTGGAGGAGATCCAGCAGTCCTTGAGTTCAGGAAGTCTCTCCACAGATAAACTGTCTCCTGCTCAGTGGTCAGCTCTGGTCTTCATCTTACTGTCATCAGAAGATGATCTGGATGTGTTTGACCTGAAGAAATACTCTGCTTCAGAGGAGGCTCTTGTGAAGCTGCTGCCAGTGGTCAAAGCCTCCAACAAAGCTTCGTATGTATGCATCTATGCACACTATTATTGTTGCAATATTTATGCAATGTATGGTTTATTGGCAGCAGGAATTCTTAGCATTTATAAAACATTATGAATGCCTGTGTAATTGGGTATTGATCTATAATGACTAGAAGTACTAGCTCCCAACTTGTTTCACAGATACAGAGGTGTAACTGCTGTTTCAAACCAAATTCTTTTTTTTCTTTTTTTCCTTGTTTGAATTATAAGTTGTATTTTTATTTATGAAGTAGACATTGAATTATATTTTTTATTATGGTAAGTTGAAAATGACTGATTCAATTTGATCACAAATGTAATTAATTTTCAGACTGTCTTCCTGTAACATCACAAGAAGAAGCTGTGATGCTCTGTGCTCAGTTTTCATCTCTAAATCTTTTAAACTGAGAGAACTGGACCTGAGTAACAATGACCTGCAAGACTCAGGAGTAAAGCTGTTGTCTGCTGGATTGAAGAGTCCAAAATGTCCCCTGGAAACTATCAGGTCAGCATGAAAGCTTTTTTTCATTCATTTATATTCATAATCTGGATTATACTATTGATCAAACAAAAACATTCTATTCTAAATTGATCTTTTATTCTGAATTACTACTTTTATTTATTCCTTTTTATATCCATTAAAAAAAGTCATCAAGCACAATCCTGCATGTATATGCTGCTATTTGAGGACTGGTCTGTTGAGAGATTTCAGATATTTTGGATTCATAACATATGCATTTCTTTTCATTGATACAAACTGCTTCATACAGGATTGCAGCAAATGTACTCAAACCTTTTATTTACGGCAGCACAGTGGCACAGTACTTAGTAGGTCCTGAGTTCAATTCCACCACCTTGCTTTGTCCTTTCTGTGTGGAGTTTGAATGTTCTGCCTGTTTTGCGAGGGTTCTCTGCGGATACTCTGGCTTCCTCCCAACAGTCCAAAGACATGCAATTAGTGGGGTCAGGTTAACTGATCATTCTACATTGCCCACAGGTGTGAATGTAACGGTGTGTTCACACCGAACGCAATAGGGGTGGCAAGAGCGTCAGGTTTACATGTAAAGTCAATGGAAAAGTACGATGACACGCGTTTGTGGGTCCCGCGAAAATTCGGAAGCAGATTTGTGTCGCGAAAACGCGTGACACACGCGTCAGTGTACCGCATCTGCCGCGTTTGACTCGCGAAAAAAACCACGCTCGTCAGTTTTTGTGTTGCACTTTGTGCATACGTGCGTTTCGCGTCTACCGCTCGAGTTGGAAAAATCTGAACTCCAGCGTCAAATCGCGCCGCGACAACCAATCAGGAGCCTGGTGACGTGGCTCTGACCTAGGTCAAAGGGGCAGATCCAGCCAAAGCCCTTCATTCTTCATTCAGTTTGGAGGAAAAGCTCATCAGTGCCGTGGCTAATCATCCAGAGCTATATGATGCTAGCTGCTACTTCTACCGAGACAGGAATAAAAAGGACCGAGCTTGGAGGCACATAAGTGAGGAGATCGGGCAACCTGGTAAGTTCATTCATTCTTCTTTTTAATTTTCAGACTGACCCGATGAAGCCGCGCAAAAGCTAGCAAGCCCGCGTACTGTCCCGCTATTTTCCCACTGATGTACAAATACCTTTCCGCTAACAAGATAATGCGTTTATTCAGAGGACATCTGCAGGAGAAAGTGGAAGAGCCTCAGGGACACGTATAATAAGGAGAAGAGGATGGAGAAGGAGAAGAGGAGTGGGTCTGCAGCAGGTTCGGGGAGGAGATGGAAGTTCTTCGCGGTCATGGGGTTTCTGGACCACTTCCTCACCCCGCAGGAGACAACTTGCAATATGGTGCGGACCGTGGAGAACTCCCCCCCCCCCCCCCCCCCCCCCCCCAACCAGGGACAGCCCGAAGAGGCAGCAGGGGAGTTTGTCAGAAGGTATATTTACAATGAATTAATGTAGGCAGTTAATTTATGCGTGTTGTCATACAGGAATATATTGTGTTTATTAATAAACAGCACACAGTGGTCCCGCTGTTCATCCGTCACCGCCTCGCCTTTTCGCTGATTTTTATTTTTTATTTTTTTTATTGCACCGTACAGCTTTCAACAATGCGCATTGCATTCTGCAACCCAATTGACAAATCTCCTCCGTGTCGTGTCTCCTGTGCTTGCCAAACTTATCATGTTTGGTTTTGATAACCATCACGTCCAATAGAAAAAAAACAGCACAAAGACACTCATAACTATGACCCTCATTCGGAAATACACACCTGCACCGCGAGGGAAAAAGGCGCACAAAAGTGGCGCCGCAGACGGAGAAAAAGCGCGGTATAATACTTTTACGTTTTAAAATCGACAAAGGTTTGCACTTTGAGAATCAACTTGTGAGAACTGTGACTACTGTTCATGTGCTGCAATAAATGAGAGACCACTGGATATAATTTCTCTATGACTATTGTCTTCAACTTGTTAACATTTAATATTGTCTTGATAGAGTAACTGATTATGCAGCAGAGCATCCCCTGTTGCTTCTCCTGGCTCCCCAGTCCCTGGTCCCTCAGCTCCTGCTGCTGCACCCACAGGTACGTACAGCAGCACTGATAGCTTTCTACTTGCTTGGATTCCCTTGTGATCACCTTTACTAAATATCTACAACCAATCTGTTTATATCCCGTTTTTTTTTTTGTTTTTTTTTTTCAATTTTGAAAATAAAAATCTAGTAGCAGCCTTCTCATTACTTTGTGTTGTTTTGTGCTGTGTTTTACAGGCCCACAGAGGAGGACAGCTCGAAGGCGGGCGAGGGACGGGTCCCAGGACGGTCCATCGGCGGTGGAGCTGGCCATCCTGGAGTCCCTAAAGAGGCCACGCCAGTCTCCAAAGGAGCATTTTCTCCTCAGCCTTGTTCCTGCTCTGGAGAGCATGCCGCCTCAGATGGAGAATTCGTGAAATTTCAAATTTATAAATCAGTTTTTGAAAACAGCACAGCTGTGCTAAATTTGGAAACATTGGACCCTAATGATCAGTAGTTTTCTGATGAGGCAGCAGCTCTCCAGGGCAGAAACAATGTTATTTTTCTCCTCCTTCTCCCTGAGGCTCTTCCACTCCAAGCTGGGTCCTTTTTATTCCTGTCTCTCTGTAAATAGTTAAATTATATTATTATTATTTACGTTTAATGTTTTTGTTAGTGAATCTATATATTTTTTCCAATAAACATTTGTAATGACTTATGTCTGTGTTCTACTACACAGCAAATGTTGACACACAACTTGACACAAGTAGAATTTATTTCATATTATACTAATGAAAAAATATACCAATACAGTGGGATGCAAAAGTTTGGGCAACATTGTGAAAAGTAATTATTTTCCTGTACAAATCGTTGGTTGTCACAATAAAAATTGTCAGTTAAATACATCATACAGGAGACACACAGTGATATTTGAGAAGTGAAATGCAGTTCACTGGATTTACAGAAAGTGTGCAATAACTGTGTAAACCAAATCAAGCAGGTGCATAAATTGGCAACACAAAAAAAAGAGAAATGAAATAAATATTTAGTGTATATCAATGAGTGTGTCTCCTATATGATATATGCAAGTGACATTTTTCATTGTAACAGCGATTCATACAGGAAAATGATGACTATTAACAAGGTTGCCCAAACTTTTGCATCACACTGTATATAGGAACATAGTGAAGACAAGTTACTTAAGAGAGTAAAAAGACCGGTGAAGGCACAGCCATGAAATCATCCACTAGACAGTCCCAGATGGCTGTCGCTACCTGGGGGATAATCTGGCACACCGTGGACACACCAACTCGAAAACTGAATGCGATGGTCCTGACGGAGTCCCCGGTAGCAAGGAACCTGGACAAAATTGTTTAAAATTAGTATTATGTGTACTGCAGTTACAAAATACATTATTCAAATTCCAAAACACTTTGGTGATGTCAGATTTAAATTACAAAACATAAATCTTACATAAAACATTTTGTAATTATAAGGATAATTACAAAATGTATATTGTGTCATAGCTGCAGTGGCAGACGTGTGGAGGTTGTGCAAGAGGACCCAAAATGCAGGCACAGCTGAAATGTGAGTGAGCTTTATTCAGGAGGCAGAGTATAAACGCAGGCGGAGAGGGCATGAACAGAAACTAAGGATTACCTAGACTGGCGAAGCTAACAAAACAGACCTGAAACCTTACACGTACTGAGGAAACACAGACGGACCAGTGACGAGCACAAGAGGACACACACTATAAATACACACAGAGGGAGACGCGGAAGGGCAAATAAGAGGGAAGCACGGCTGAACCTAATTGACATGACGAGACAGGGAGTACACAAACTGAATACACTGACATAAGACACGGACCTTCACAATAAAACAGAAATATACACTGACGGAACTCAGAAACACAACATTGACAGAACAGAGGGAACACAAGGGCAGGGATGACTAAACACTAAACCGAGGAAGAACAGAACCCAAAACCAAAGAACTAGAAAACCACAACCAGGGTACTAGTAATAATAATAACAAATACAGAACGCTGGGTCAAATGACCCAAGACAATGACAGAATGGTTGTTTGTCTCTGTGTGTTAGCTCTGTGAGAGACTGGTGAGCTGTCCAGGGTGTACCCCGCCTCTCGCCCTATGGCAGCTGGGATAGGCTCCAGCGCCCCCCGCGACCTCTGAAAAGGACTAGCAGAAGATAATGGACCTTTGATTTAATGGGAAGAGCTAGTTTAAAAGAGAAGTCAAGGTACACTGTGAGATAACAGCAAAGGCTAAAAGGAAGTACATAGCATGGTTTCTCCAAATTATACTTTTATCTTGTCCAATAAGTCAAAACTATTTACTTCCATCAACAAAACTTTCCAGTATGATTCCTTTTCTGTATTCTGTAGGTTTTTAGAAAGTATGTTTATATTGAAGTTTGAGTTATGTATGGTAATACTTACACCCTGGTAAAAATTCATCATTTCTGATTGAATAAATGATGAGAATTTTAAACAGCTCTTCATTCATCCGTTTTGACTTCCTTAAATTGAAAAAAAAAATTAAATAAATAATACATAAGTAACTTTGTAAACCTAAATAAAGAAAAGGAATTAATAAAATGGCAGTGGCAATTTTGTTTCTATTGCACATTCCATTACATGTAAACCTGATGTTTTTAATATGGAAAATAAAAACATGACCTGTGTGTTGACAAAACCTCAAGGCAGTGAAAAAAATCAACAGTACCTATCAGTTTTAAGAATGGATAAAAAATTTTGGGGTCTGTTTTTGAATATATACTCATTCAGATACATTCAGTAACACAAACAAATTGCTCTGAAAGGTAAAAAAAAAAATGCAAAAAGGAAGGCACTAAATATAATAAAGGAAACATTTTCTATATCTGATCCTGTGGCAGTGAAGTTGAAACAGAAAAAGTGCTCTACTGTCTGCTGCAGAATTTAGTCCGGTTTATCTGTTTATGATACATAGGCCATTGGTTATGGTTAATTGCTATGTGTCAGTTTATGCAGGAATCCAAGCATATATATTGGTTACTCCTTTCATCTCTTTTGTCCCCACTTGAGAATCAAAATGTATTTACCTCAGGTGCATTGGTGCCACAAAGCCATTTTGCATGTTCTCCCTGTTCCTGTGTGGATTCTCTCCAGCTACTCTTGTCATGTGATGATTGGAAATTGGCTGTAGGTGTAAATGGTGGCATGAATTAATGTCTTACTGTGTAAGTCCTTTGATACAGCGGGGAGATTTTGAGGTGCACCCCTGCCAAATAATACCTGGGAAAGACTACTGTTACCATGTCATCTTGATTCGAAAAGCAGTTACGAAAATGGATCGATCAATAGAGTACACAATTACAGCTTTCCCACAGATGTTTTGTTATGGTGGGGAAGCTTTAATAAGTTACGTGCTGTAAACTTTGGCTCTCACTGTGTTATTGTATCACTTCCTGTTACAACACACAGTGGTCTTTTGTATAGCTTAAACCTTTCAGCTCAGTTGATTTCAAACTTTTACATAGTGACTTATTTTATACTGTAATCTACATGTGCTTTTCAGAGCACACTTTCTCTTGAATCACCTGCAAATTAAATTCTTAGTATGTCACTAGCAGTATGGTCTGTGGTTCTTGAACTGTGTCACCACCGCTTTCCTGCTCAGTGTCAAATGTTTTTTTGTTCATCTGTGTCTCTCAACACTGAAGGTACTTTACTGTCCTGAAAATATTCCCGAAAAAGTAGGACGTGTAGCCTAAAACAGAAACTTCTGATAAACCACCAAACAATTCAATTGTCCCTGTTCTGTGACACACCTGCCAAGCAGAAAAAAATATAATAAATAAAAAAAATCTGGTTACTCAATCTGTCCTCAGAAATGAATGTAGACATTCCAGTTTCTACAGTATTTCTGGGGCCAGAGCAGCTGGCATGGAAACAAATTTGAAACTAACATTGGCTTCCTATATAATTAAGAGTCTCTGGGGAAAACCTGGTCAAAATCTTTTTTTGTTGTTGTTTTGTGTGTCTGCAGTCTGTCAGGCTGTCTGATCACAGAGGAAGGCTGTACTTTTCTGGCCTCAGCTCTGAGCTCCAACCCTTCCCATCTGAGAGAGCTGGACCTGAGCTACAATCATCCAGGAGACTCAGGAATGAAGCTGCTCTTGGCTGGACTGAAGGATCCAGGCTGGAGACTGGACACTCTCAGGTATGGAGAGGATGTCTGATAGAGGAGGAAGAGCTGGAAACATTTCCTTTAAATAATTTAATTCTTTAATTGATGTTTATTTAATGTAGAAGTGACATAAACAATCGCACAGGAAACTTCTATCTGTTGAACTGTTTCTCCTTCTTTCACCTCTTTCACTCATTGTGTTTATACACCTTTCTGCATTTAATCATGAGGTCTTATTATTCTCTGGCTCTCTTCCACTGTCTGCCTTTTGATCTGTCTTCCTCCCCTCACCATTACTGGTTGTGGCAGATAGCTGCCTTTCTCTGGATCTGCCAGAGGTTTCTTCCTGTTAAAAGTTGGTTATTTCTTTCTTCTCCATTGTGACCAAAGTGCTTGCTTATAGGAGGTAATATGATTATTTGGAGTCTTTACCTTACACTAAAAAGGGCCTTGAAGATACTGTTGGTGTGATTTGGCACTATATAAATACAATTAAATTCAAATTGAATATTTATGAGTTATTTATCGATGAGTACACAAAAAAAGTACACAAAATTGCCTTTTGCCACCATCGTACATGTACACTGATTTTAAATGTTTTTTCACTTTGACTTTGATTCATATAAATCTCTATACAGGGAGTGCAGAATTATTAGGCGAGTTGTATTTTTGAGGAATAATGTTATTATTGAACAACAACCATGTTCTCAATGAACCCAAAAAACTCATTAATATCAAAGCTGAATGTTTTTGGAAGTAGTTTTTAGTTTGTTTTTAGTTTTAGCTATTTTAGGGGGATATCTGTGTGTGCAGGTGACTATTACTGTGCAGAATTATTAGGCAACTTAACAAAAAACAAATATATACCCATTTCAATTATTTATTTTTACCAGTGAAACCAATATAACATCTCCACATTCACAAATATACATTTCTGACATTCAAAAACAAAACAAAAACAAATCAGCGACCAATATAGCCACCTTTCTTTGCAAGGACACTCAAAAGCCTGCCATCCATGGATTCTGTCAGTGTTTTGATCTGCTCACCATCAACATTGCGTGCAGCAGCAACCACAGCCTCCCAGACACTGTTCAGAGAGGTGTACTGTTTTCCCTCCTTGTAAATCTCACATTTGATGATGGACCACAGGTTCTCAATGGGGTTCAGATCAGGTGAACAAGGAGGCCATGTCATTAGTTTTTCTTCTTTTATACCCTTTCTTGCAGCCACGCTTTGGAGTACTTGGACGCGTGTGATGGAGCATTGTCCTGCATGAAAATCATGTTTTTCTTGAAGGATGCAGACTTCTTCCTGTACCACTGCTTGAAGAAGGTGTCTTCCAGAAACTGGCAGTAGGACTGGGAGTTGAGCTTGACTCCATCCTCAACCCGAAAAGGCCCCACAAGCTCATCTTTGATGATACCAGCCCAAACCAGTACTCCACCTCCACCTTGCTGGCGTCTGAGTGGGACTGGAGCTCTCTGCCCTTTACCAATCCAGCCACGGGCCCATCCATCTGGCCCATCAAGACTCACTCTCATGTCATCAGTCCATAAAACCTTAGAAAAATCAGTCTTGAGATATTTCTTGGCCCAGTCTTGACGTTTCAGCTTGTGTGTCTTGTTCAGTGGTGGTCGTCTTTCAGCCTTTCTTACCTTGGCCATGTCTCTGAGTATTGCACACCTTGTGCTTTTGGGCACTCCAGTGATGTTGCAGCTCTGAAATATGGCCAAACTGGTGGCAAGTGGCATCTTGGCAGCTGCACGCTTGACTTTTCTCAGTTCATGGGCAGTTATTTTGCGCCTTGGTTTTTCCACACGCTTCTTGCGACCCTGTTGACTATTTTGAATGAAATGCTTGATTGTTCGATGATCACGCTTCAGAAGCTTTGCAATTTTGAGACTGCTGCATCCCTCTGCAAGATAGCTCACTATTTTTGACTTTTCTGAGCCTGTCAAGTCCTTCTTTTGACCCATTTTGCCAAAGGAAAGGACGTTGCCTAATAATTATGCACACCTGATATAGGGTGTTGATGTCATTAGACCACACCCCTTCTCATTACAGAGATGCACATCACCTAATATGCTTAATTGGTAGTAGGCTTTCGAGCCTATACAGCTTGGAGTAAGACAACATGCATGAAGAGGATGATGTGGACAAAATACTCATTTGCCTAATAATTCTGCACTCCCTTTATAGCCACAGGTCCAGAACATAAACAATATTGTGAAAAGCATTTAATTACCCCTCCAAATCAGTAAATTCAGGTGTCATAATCACTGTCATGGTCACAGGTAGATAACATCAAGCATCTAGGCATGAAGACTACTTCTACTAACATTTGTGGTTGGTCTCAGGAGTTCAGTGAATCCCAGTGTGGTATGGATACAAGTTCAGCTGTACAATTTCCACACTAAGAAATATTAAAAAGTCAGCTGTCATTGGAATTGCAATAGAGCGGAGGTGACTGGTAATAATAGGACCTCAGCCATGAAGTAGTAGTCCACTTAAACTCACAGAGTTGTCCCAATGAATGCTGAGGTGTAGTGCACAGTGTTAAGTTTGGTTGGTGGGTGGGGGGTTATGTTCTTCGGGAGCTGGGCGCCGCCTCTTAGTTCCAGTGAAAGGAACTCTCAGTGCTTCAGCATGCAAAGACATTTTGGACAATTTTGTGCTCCCAACATTGAAGGAACAGTTTAAAGATAGCCCCTTCCTTTTCCAACATGACTCCTCACCAGTGCACAAAGTAGCTCATATCTAACCTACCTTAGCACTAAGAAGACCTATCCTTTGGCCTATATTTCGAAATCAAGAAAAAAATAATTATTGGCTAGATTTGTTTATTAATTTTTTACTTTATTTATAGCACTTTTTGCAGAAAAATGTCATGGAGTGCTTTGCAAAGCCAATACATGGCACACATAGAACACAAAATGAATAAATAATTAAAATGAACATTAAAATTGAAGAACACCAGAGAAATAGAATTAAACAGAAAAACTGTTAAAAAGTGATACAGAATATCTTGGATCATGAACATACATAAAGAGACAGATGAAAAATCAGGGAGCAGAAATTTCTATTTTAAAAAGAACTCTTTTTAGTGAGCAATAGTATCTGTCATGTTTCCCCATGGTATGAATTTAATTAAAAATAATGGCATACTAAATTAGCAAAATTGATCTAAATTCAGACAAAAAACTTAAAATAGTTATATTTTTACTGTAAAAACCACAAACATGTTTAATGAATCATTTTCATTACTTGAAATGGAAATAGAAATTGTACATTTCTAAAAATTATGCACAAGTTTTGCAAACAACAAAGTTATATTCAATTCAATTTTCAATTCAATTCAATTTTATTTATATAGCGCCAAATCACAAAAAAAGTCACCTCAAGGTGCTTTATATTGTACAGTAGATACAGAGAAAAACCCAACAATCATATGACCCCCTATGAGCAAGCACGTTGGCGAGAGCGGGAAGGAAAAACTCCCTTTTAACAGGAAGAAACCTCCGGCAGAACCAGGCTCAGGGAGGGGCGGGGCCATCTGCTGTGATTGGTTGGGGTGAGAGAAGGAAGACAGGATAAAGACATGCTGTGGAAGAGAGACAGAGGTTAATAACAGATATGATTCAATGCAGAGAGGTCTGTTAATACATAGTGAGTGAGAAAGGTGACTGGAAAGGAAAAACTCAATGCATCATGGGAATCCCCCGGCAGCCTACATCTATTGCAGCATAACTAAGGGAGGATTCAGGGTCACCTGGTCCAGCCCTAACTATATGCTTTAGCAAAAAGGAAAGTTTTAAGCCTAATCTTAAAAGTAGAGATAGTGTCTGTCTCCTGAATCCAAACTGGAAGCTGGTTCCACAGAAGAGGGGCCTGAAAACTGAAGGCTCTGCCTCCCATTCTACTTTTAAATACTCTAGGAACAACAAGTAGGCCTGCAGAGCGAGAGCGAAGTGCTCTGATAGGGTGATATGGTACTACAAGGTCATTAAGATAAGATGGGGCCTGATTATTTAAGACCTTGTATGTGAGGAATTCTGGATTTAACAGGAAGCCAATGAAGGGAAGCCAAAACAGGAGAAATATGCTCTCTCTTTCTAGTCCCTGTCAGGACTCTTGGAGGGAGGGGCGGCCATCTGCTGCGACCGGTTGGGGTGAGAGAAGGAAAACAGGATAAAGACATGGTACTTCTTACCTAAAATGCAACTGAGGCCTCAGGCGTTTTTTATATACCAATTTCAATCTATTTACAGAACAATCAGGTGTTCTGCATCAAATAAGAAGGCACACAAATGATTTGTGCCACTGCAAAAAATAGTTTGTGTCCACTATAAGACAGAGGAGACCAGCACAGGGATAAACCTGTATAGAGAACACTCTATGGCATTTATTACAGCACAACACATTATAGTCTTATCAGTAACTCTAATGATATGCAGAACGTTAAAAACACTTCCGTGACCAAAGCCCAATACAATCCCTCCTCAGTTCAGTTTCTATATTGGTCCATTTTCTCTCTCTTGTCACAGTTCTTCCTCCACCAACTACTCTGATTTGGTGAGGAAAGGAAAAGAAGGAAAGAAAAGGAAAATATGGTGTTAAAGGAATAAATAATAATAATGATTATAAAAGAAATTCAGAGAAAAACTTTGTCAATCTACCCGGGTAGTGCATGTGCTTGTACATAAGCCCAGTGCTTATCTGCAAAGTTTAGTAGAATCCTCTTTTGCTGTCCTCCTGGGTGGAGCGATATGTCTCTGGAAAAAACACTGCACTGGATTTGCCTTCCAAACGCTGGTCGAAGTATCCAGCAACTGTAAAAACACAACACACAAAAAAACACAAAAGTTAAAAACAGCTGGAGAATGGGATGCATGGTGAGAAAGTCCCAATAAGTCTGTAACTGAAAAACCTTTAACACCTATAACCAGGGGTGCGCATAAGTGGTCCGCAGGTGTGTTTGCGTACATAAGATTTTCTGGAGGAGGACAGACAGTTCAAATGTCTGTCCTCCTCCAGAAAATCTTATGTACGCAAACGCAGTGAAGGACAACTATAGCGACATCACTGCCCTCTATTGGATAGAATTGGTACTACATATATTAAATATTTAAAACGGTCTTCAACAGCAGTGGATTGAGAGGGCTACACAGTGGTGTACTGACGGATCCAAGATCAGTCCAAATCATCAGCAGTTTGATCCATGTATGGATTAAAGTGTATTTGTGAAAATGTTAGACTGTTCCTTTATCAGTGTGTAACAGTGTGTGTCTGAGAGCCATGTAATGTCCATGTGTGCATGCTGACTGTGCTGCTCTGACCCCCCTCCTCCTTTCAGGGTGGAGCCTGCTGGAGTCCGATGGTTGAGACCAGGTCTGAGGAAGTGTAAGTGTGTTTTTAATGGGATTCATGAAAACAAAGCAGCACACATTCAACCATCTTCATCATGTCAGGAGTCATCATCAAAGTGTCAATCAATAAACAGATGATGGATCAATAACTGCAGCTGGATTGTGTTTGTTCTCTCCATCAGATTCCTGTCAACTCACAATCGACACAAACACAGTGAACACAGAGCTCCAACTGTCTGACAACAACAGGAAGGTGGCACGTGTGGAGGAGGTTCAGTCATATCCTGATCATCCAGACAGATTTGATGTTTGTTACCAGCTGCTGTGTAGAAATGGTCTGACTGGTCGCTGTTACTGGGAGGTCGAGTGGAGAGGAGTCGTTTATATATCAGTGAGTTACAGAAGCATCAGAAGGAAAGGAGACAGTGACTGTGGGTTTGGATACAATGATCAGTCCTGGAGTCTGAGCTGCTCTGATGATGGTCCTCGTCATGTCTGGCACAATAACAGATCAACATCCATCTCCTCCTCCTCCTCCTCCTCCTCCTCCTCTGTCTCTAACAGAGCAGCAGTGTATGTGGACTGTCCTGCTGGCACTCTGTCCTTCTACAGAGTCTCCTCTGACACTCTGATCCACCTCCACACCTTCAACACCACATTCACTCAAACTCTTTATCCTGGGTTTATGGTCAGGTCTCGTGGTGCCTCAGTGTCCCTGTGCTGAGTGGAGTGTAAAGAGTGTCTCCTGTTACAGAAACACTCTGACTGTTGAACAGATAGTTCAGTCTGTACATGTCTGTCTCTTTCACTCACAAACACATTTTGTCCCATTAAAGCTCCCATTATTACAGGATCCTCATGTTGTTTTTCTGTCTTTTTCCACTCAAAGCTTCACAGTGAATATCAGTATGCTGTGTTTCTCTGAAGCTCAGTTCACAACCAGCTCCTCTGCATTTTCAAGAAGTCTGAGCTCATGAAAATGAATCCAAATGTTTGATTTCTCTTTCTCAATGGGATGTTTCCAAACTCTCCACATGCTCTCACTGTTTCACTCATTGTTGGAAGCTCATCATGTGAAAATGTTTCAGCCATATAAGCTGAAAATATTGGCTCAATATTTTTGAATGCAGTTCAAGCAGAATCTGATTGTATTGAGGGATCATAATGCATGTGGCTGATCTAATAAACAGCAAAGGCTTCACTCTGCATTTTAAACTAGTCTTGTGTTTTTCCCATGTTGAACAAGAACATGGTGCAGGATGTTGGTAACAGCTTAGTTATCAAACTCTTAGAAACATGTAAAGAGTTGTGTATCACTTTAGTGTGTATGAAACTTAAAAACTGCCACAAAGGGTCCTGTTGAGGAATCTGACAGACATTAGATTTGCTTTGATGTCAAACTTTTAGAAGCTGTTCCACTGTGTTGGATGTGGTTTCAAGATGGCGGCGCAATGTTGAGATTTAAATATATATTCTTAGTGCTTATTTTCTGTTTATATTGTTTTATGTACTTTAATAATGAAGCTTGTAAAGCAAGGCTACTTTTGACTCACAAACTAAGTGCTCAGCCAGACTGAGAAACAGGAATTTAGTGTAGAGCTGTACAAGCATATTAATAAATACAGGAAGCCAGACAAAAAGAGGAACTTGTTCCATATAAGGGTTTGTTTTTACCGAAACTATGGGTGACGTGCTGCAAATATATAGCGAGACAGGCTCCTGATGCCCCAGACTTGAGCTGGCGTTTCTGTGTGTGCTCAGTCTCCATTTTCTGGAAAATGTAAAATTAAAGATAATTTTTTGAGTTAGACCACTTTGAGCCGTGTCTTTCTTTGCCGTAAAGAATACAAAGAACTGGATTTAATACTTGGTGCCAGTGACCTTAGCGGCTTTCTTTTTATTTTGTGTATTTTTGTTTCACTTTTCCTCAGACATGCAGGAGCACATATGCAGTATAGCAAAACTGAACTGCTTGCAGTTTTAAACCAGAAAAACCTGCACACCTTCGCTGACAATTACTGGGACTCACAGAGACTTGGCTGAGCTCTTTCACCCCAGACACTGTGATTGAGCTTGCGGGCCATGCTACATTCAGAGCGGAGAGAAACAAAGAGAAACGCGGAGGAGGTCTGCTAGTGTTTGTAAACAATAACTGGTGCACCAACAACACAGTTAAAGTCTCCACTGCTCCCCGGACATAGAGTACATGATAATTCAATCTAGAGCCTTCTACTTGCCGAGAGAGCTAACAGCGATCACAATAAAACCGGAAACACACTACTACTTGCTACTTTGGCTCTCAGCGAAGGCGGTCGCACTTTTCTCCTCTCCTCTCCCTTATCTTCCCTGCTTAGCTTCTTATGTCCTTGTCTCGTCTCATGTGTTCTTTTCACTTCCCTTGAACACTCTCTCACAGTCTGTGTCTAAAACCTAAAGAGAATTATGGATTTGATCAACTGGTCTCTGAATGCTATTGACACCCTTTTCTCAACGAGAAGTCTGGGCTCGGGAGAGCCCGAGTGCCCTGGAGGGACTTTCCCTGCCGGATACACGACGGACGGGTGGCAGAGGATCGTGTGCCTGGCGGGACTGTCGATCGAGGACGCTGAAGATATCTACCTATTCGGAACCATGATAACAGGGTTCTTGCTGATTGGAGCTGGCTTGGCCCTGACTTATCGGAGAATTAAGACAGCGGATCCGGCTGTTCAAACCCCCTCAAGGCTGCCCGCTGGGATTGAAACGATGGGACAAGGTGCAGTTTCTCAGAAAGGGCTCATGGATGGCAGCATGGTAAAGAGCTTGGAAGCACTTGCGGCTGCAGTGAATACTCAGAATAATACCTCTGAGCGGATGATGGGACACATCAGGGAAGAATCCGCTCTGTTCAACACCTATGGGCGGAAGCTGGAAAACATCACGGATCAGTTGGCTGCGGTCGTGAGGGCTCAGAATCTGCTCTGTGAGCAAAAGAGTGACAAGACCACGGAATTGAAGGTAAACAACATCATGGAGAGACTGGCAGCTATCCAAAGGGAGATCAAGAGACCAGTGTCGGACTGCTAAAAAACAGCTCACAATTCTCATGAGTTGTAGTAAAAGAAAATCACAAAGAAAATCACCATCATAATACGGCTATCCCTCCGGCGCCAGCTGTGGGCTCAAGGCTGGAGCCGAACAACAACTCCCTGATAACGACTGTGTTGAGTCTGTTCCTTCCCATTCCATGCAAGGCCACCTGGGTTGGCTGGAAGACTGTTTACTTAGCCTGGCAGGGCGAAGGACACTGTCTCAGCTGAACTCTGGACACACAGACACACACATACACTGATATGCACACACTCATCCCCCTCCCTTTCCAAACGCCTTCGATGCTTGTTTCCTGTGGGGGAACACGGCGGGTCTGTGTGCCGCGCTGGAATGGTAGCGCTGTGCAGGGTGGCTACTGTGTTCGCTTCGGATTACTCCTCACCAGGCACGTGCAGAGGGGGGGGCTAGAGGGGCTTGAGCACCCGCCCCTTTCCTGATGGTTTCCCAAAGTGCCCTTTTGTTGAGGCAACTTTTTTAAAAGAAAAATTTTTTTTTTTTAATGTGTGTGTGTGTGCGGAGTCCTGTCTGTGCCCCTCAACAATAATATTTAACTATTAATCACAGTTTTGCTAAATAAAAGGATCTCGCTTGCATCAGTCACATGATCACATTTAACCAATGATCGCCCTTGACGGCAGAACGCGCTGGTTACGAGCCGGGAACGAGCTCACAAAGAGCACGCGCATTTTTAGCGGTCCGGAGCTGTAGGAGAAACACAAGTTAACTCAGAGACACAGACTGATGCGACAAAACCAGTAAGTAGGTGTACAGCGCACACTGTAGTGTGTAGCACACAGGAGTATTAGCTTATTACGTACACGTTGGTAAGTTGTCTTGTTGCAACTGGAGGGAATTTCTGGAGGGATTATATTTCACTAAAAACGATCTAATATGCATGTCCACATAATAATTATTATAATTATAATATATTAAAAACACACGCTGTATTTTAAAGAACATACATTAAGAAGCAGATTATATTAGATTTATATTTTAAATAAGACAAAAGTTGGATGTTACAGCAGTAAAATGATTGTATCTCTACAGTTTAAACATGTAATAAGCTTTGCCCTGCACAGAGTGGATAGTGAAACAAATGGAATCATCATAAATACATTATTTCATATTTATTACTTCCCCCTCCTCATTGCTTTATTATTGTAGCTCTAGTAATAAATAATAATGTAAGGATTCTGGATCAGCACCGTGATGCCCATAGTATATACAGTATTCTGAAGAAGGTCTAAAGTGTCACTGTGTGTGCATGTGTGTGTTTTATGTATATGGATTATTTTAAATTATTACTCATGATATAACATTGTGCAGACATGCCTGGTAAGGACATGAGGAGGAAACAGCAGGAGCTGTGTGAGGCTACTAAAGGCAGTGCTATAACATTTTTCTGTCATCATTTTATTATAGATTAAGTGCAAGAGTTGTTAGGTGTGGATAATTAGATTATAGTTTATTGCAATAGCAAGTTGTGCCTTGTTCTCAGATAGACAGCAAGTGGAGAGTGATATATGAAATGATGGGATGGAAGGAAGAAGAGAAGTAAAGAGTGATTCACAGGCAGAGCCTAAGCGCTGTCACCAATCTTTGCATTTAGTTATTATCTCATGACACTTGTTTAATCAGCTACCATCTCTCCTGTGGACTTTTTAATGTCTACAGTCTCAGATCAACACAGCCCTGCCCTCCAGCACTATCCACAGCAACCCCTCAACAGCAACATTGTACCCATCAGGTAAAACATCGGCTCCGTTTGCTTTGCCTTGTTGCCCATATTAGATTCTTGATGAATGTGTGTTGTTGTTATTCAGCCTGGCTCAATGTGCCCCTTTTTAGCTTTAAGCACCCGCCCCATTAAACCTCTCTGCACGGCCCTGCTCCTCACCCCCCACCCAACCGTGTGGCTTGTGATGTCTTTCACAATGTTGCGCTGTGGACATTTATGTGCTTTTTTGTGCAGAGGAGTTTTTTTGTTTCCTGTTCTCATGTTGTCCTCCCAGGAGTCCAGCATGAGCAGAGGTCTCTTTTTTTCCTCTTGTACTTTCCCACTGTAGTGTATATTTCAGTGTTTTTCTGTAACGCTACCGATCTCCGACTTGTATCCCCATGTAATGTCTGTAATGTTTGTGTGTGTAAGGTTGGGGGGGGGGGGGGGGGGGTGTCCCATTTCACTGCAGGGCAACCTGCATGTGGTGAATAAAGCCTTGATTGACTGATTGATTGATAATGAGAGCTAACAGCGATCACAATAATAGCAGTTTATGTCCCGCTGTATGCTAAGTCAGCCATGGAGCTACTCCATTGCTCCATTAATAAACAGCTAACAACGCACCCGGACTGCACTGTGATCGTGGCAGTAGCACTGGGCCATATTATACCGTTCACGGTAATACCGGTACAATGTTAGGCAACGATAAGTAAATGAAATATCGCGATAGAATGTGGGTAAAATGCGCATGCGCAGTGCCTTTGTTTTCATAGCACATGGCCAATTGTTGAGTGAAACAGATGAACAAGAATTGGTTTGTAAAAATGGTGCAACTTCAGTGATGTGGAACTGGTTTGGTGTTTGTCCATCAGATACACAACAAAGCACATTTATTTGTAGAACATGCAAGCGGACTCTGTGGGGCGAAAAAAAAAAAAAAAAAAAAAGAACATGCAAGCGGGCCGTCATTATTGCCGTATTTGTCGGACTAAGGTGCTCGTAAATCTGGGAGTAATCTGGGTCCTAAATGCCGTTTCTTCGGGTCCTAAATGCCGTTCTCTTCAGGTCCCAAAGTCAAACGAACACTGCAGCATCACTGAGAGTTAAAAACTGTCTAAATTCTTTCTGTCATGATCCTGGGTCGTTGACCCAGCGTTTTGTGTTTCCTTTTGGTTTCATCTTGTGTTTGGTGTTTATTCTGATTCTGTATTAATTCTTTGGGTTGGTTGTCGTGTTTATTATCCCTACCTGTGTCTCCCCTCTGTGCTCCGTTCAGGTCCCTGCGTTTTTGGTGTAAAACAGTCTGTGTGTTTCCTTTTTTACTTTGTAGGTCTGCTTCTCATCATGTCCATTAGTGTCAGCTGTGTCCACCCCTGCATGTCATCTCCTCATTACCTACAGTAGTGTGTATTTATAGTGTGTGTTGGCTTCTGTTCATCGTCGGATCGTCTGTGTTTTTCGGTGTAACTACGGCTCTCTGCAGTCGCCACTCTCCGTCTCATGCTTAGGTTTGTCATTTAGTTTTCCCAGTCTAGGTTTTTTTCAGTCATTCGTCATTCCTCACTGCCTGTTCTGTCGCTCCACTTCTGTAAATAAAACATCACTCTCATCACCAGTCAACTGCCTGCATTTTGGGTCCTTTTCCTCCTACACCACACGGCTCACCCCGTCAGCTGTGACAGTACGATCCGATCATACTATAGGCCCCGCAGGCTCCGCCCGTGAGGAGGATATTCTCCGCGTACAGTGTCTGATGAGCCGAATAACCCACGCCACGGACCCACGGACAATTTGTGTTGGACTAAACACTATTAAGGCGATCGTCGAAGGAAATCCTTACCTTCGTGAGCTTTCCTGCTATGGAGACTTCATGGGAGAATTAAGCCGAGGCCAGGAGGCGTGTCGGGCTCGGGAGCAGTCAGAGTGCATCGATTACCGGAAGGCCTCGCTGCAGTCGCAGCCGATGGAGATCTCCTCCGGACAGTCGCTGCAGTAGCAGACGGAGCTCTCCGCTACGCAGCAGCAGACATTACCGCGGAGAGCTGTTTCCGTGCCGGTGCCAAGGAATTCTTCAGCCTCCGCGTCCCGCTCTGGCCACTACTCGCCTGCCTTTTTTCTCACGGCTATGTGGTCAGAAGATGAGGAGCCAGCTTTCTTTTCCCCATCATCACTAGCCACCTCTGTCGTCTTCTCCGCCTCCTCCTCCCGCAAGAAACGGCGTATGCGCCGCCAGCGCTCCTCTCCTCAGCTGGACTCTGAGATTTCGACGCAGCCACCTGTGGTGAGTGGTAAAGACTTTCTTTCTGCTTTCTCCGAACCGCAAAGTGTTACACCAGAAACTGAATCAAAAGTTTCTATGGACTCAGTATCAGATATCACTGTCTCAGTTAATTCTGAAGCGGCAAAATTAAAGACTGTGGTTTCAGGGACCATTTTTTCCAGTCCCAGGGATTTAAGGGGCTCTCTTCATGCACCCTCTGAATCTAGGGATGCTTTAAAAAGAACGGTTAATACTAACTCTAGGATTGGATATGCTAGCCCTGTTTTTCAAGGGACTGAGACCCCCGCCGGGGCCTCCCCAGAAGCTGAGCCACCTTCCTCAGCTGATTCTGGACCCCTGGAGGTTAAGGAGCCAGGGCAGTTTGTTCAGGAGCAATCCCCTTTCAAATCAAATCAAAATCAAATCAAAATTTATTTATATAGCACATATTAAAACAACAGTGTTGACCATAGTGCTTCACAGTCAGTAAAAACACGAGACAATTAAAACAAACAATAAAACAGGACAACAAACAATAGGTAACAACACAATATGTCACGGGAGTGCAACGGACTCAGGCGCAGACTGAGGTAGCACGGTTCAACAGCACTTTATTAATCACACTGGTGCGCTATATACACATGAAGGGGTGGGGGGAAACACCAGGGTCCCGGGGATCAACAGGCTGGGGAGACACACTTCTTCGCACTCGCTCTGCTCCTCGTCCAAACAGTCTCCACACAAGCAGCTCACGCTCACTCACGGGGTCTGGGGGTCACAAAAGGGCTGATCCAGGTAAACAAGAGTTACTCAATATTCCAGCGACGAATACCTCAGAGCCCCAGCCTTAAGAAGAGCCAGAGAACTGCAATTTGCTCGAGATCAGCTGCAGGTGCGTGGGCCAAGGGTGGGAGCCCAATCAGAGCTCCGCCCAGGCAGACAGGTAGGAGAGAGAGAGCGAGAGAAAAACAACAAGCACTTGTGGCCACACTGGGCTGGCCGGGGAGGCACATGGACCATGACACAATAAGCTAAAACAGCCAACTAGTTAGAATCAAAGGCCAAAGTAAAAAGATAAGTTTTAAGACGTGATTTATTTATTTATTTATTTATTTATTTTAAGTGACATCAGAAACAGCAGCATGTGACCATCACGTGATGGCGGAGCTTCAGTTCATCCTTTGTCATCTTTTTTTTTTTTTTTTTTTTTTTTTTTAATAGGACAGGGAGAAAGAATGAAAGAAAGAGGGGGAGAGAAAGAAAGAAAACCAAAGGGGAGAAGAGACGGTGAGAAGGGGGGGAAGAGAGAAAAAAAAAAACAAACAACAAAAAAAACTCCTGGGTCACCTGTATGGAGAAAAAAAAAACAAACAAACAGAGGAGACAGCAAACAACAAAGAGCAACATAATAATAGAAAAAAAAAGCACCATCACAATAAACTAGCTAGTCATAGATATCAATAGTTACTAAATAATAAACGATATTGTTCAGCACGCAAGATAGACAGTGCACAGTGTGCTTTGAGGCAGCAGCCAAGAAAGCTGTAGTCCGCGTCTGTGAATACCCATGTGTACACCTGTGTGCACACCTGTGTGGATCAGCATGCTTGCATTCCAAAGGTTTCTCCATGTAATGATCTGCTAGGGAGTGTGGGGAGCCACAGCCCTGTCCTTTATGGTATCAAGCGGGTATGGAGGAGATCAAAACTCCAGACATCCAGAGGCCCCCAGAACACAAGAGACCATGGAAGACCAACAGAGGGGCAGCTGCGCCACTGTCCCAGTAAGAGCTAAGGAGAGTCCCAGATGAGGGCTCATTCAGCAGCCGCGGAGCAGAAGCCAGGGGGAGTTGCAGTGATGCGCCCGTGGGCTCCGCCGGCAGCCAGCTGTGCCTGAGTGACCGAGCCCCAGGCCGAGAGGCCGGGGGCACCCCACCTCCGAAATGGCCCGAGCGAGCCCCAATAAGCGGCCGCCAAGGAGTGAGCCGGTGTGTACCCGGACGCCCGCCCCCAGACACAAAGAACCACCAACGCACCGACACCTGAGGGAGTCCGCCACCGGCAGGGGAAGTGGTGGTGGGTGGAGATAGGCCTCCAAACCTTAGAAGGCCCGAGATGTCCCCAGAGAGGTGGCGTCTGATACCCAACCTGACATATAGATACAAACATACAGGCACACACAGACACAAACATCCATTCCCACCCTCATGCTCTCATGTGCACTTCACACTCAACCGACGTGGAGACAAATATAAAGAGACGCTGTATACGCGATCACACTCCCCAAGCGTACTCTACAAACCGGGTCTAGGTACCCCTAGAGACGTGATCTAAAAGACTGGATAGACTCGGCAGTACGAATATGTACAGGGAGGTTATTCCAGAGTCTGGGTGCCACGGTTGCCAAGGCCTGGTCTCCTCTCGACTTCATTCGAGACCTAGGTTGTGCTAGGAGCCTGTGATTGGATGATCTAAGTACTCTGTTGGGATTATATAAGTGGAGTAGTTCAGAGAGATAGGTGGGCGCTAAATTATTCAGAAGTTTAAAAGTGAACAAAAGAATTTTAAAATCTAGGCGATATTTAACAGGGAGCCAATGTAGTTTGGCTAAAATTGGAGTTATGTGTTCATGGATTCTCGTACCTGTTAAAAGACGCGCAGCTGCATTTTGAATTAACTGAAGCCGGTAAAGAGAAGAGTGTTGGAGGCCCGAGTAGAGGGAGTTACAGTAGTCCAGTCTGGATGTGATAAATGCGTGGACAAGCTTTTAAAGGTCCTTTAAAGGAAGAAATGGCTTTGCTTTAGATATGTGACGCAACTGGCAAAAGCTGTTTTTTACCACAGTGTAGACCTGTTTCTCAAGTTTAAAAGAGCCATCCAGGAACACTCCAAGGTTCCTTACAGTGAGCGAGAGATGGCTAGCGAGAGGGCCTAGGGCATCAGCTAACTGGTTTAGCGGAGTGTGACTACCAAAGACTATGATTTCGGTCTTATTCTCGTTCAATGTAAGGAAATTATGTGATAACCAAATTTTAACTTCATGCAAACAGTTGAACAGAGGTTGCAAAGAAGCAGACACATCGGATTTCAGAGGTGAATAAATCTGGATATCATCGGCATAACAGTGAAAGGAGATGTTGTATTTTCTAAAAATTAATCCCAATGGCAACATGTACAAAGAGAAAAGAGCAGGACCGAGCACGGACCCTTGAGGCACACCACAATAAATAGGGGCAGAAGCCGAGGAGTGTTGCCCCATAGCAACAGAGAACGACCTCTCTGAGAGGTAGGATTTAAACCAAGTTAAAACCGTACCTTTGCGACCAACAACATGTTCCAATCTTGATAGAAAAATGTTGTGGTTAACCATGTCAAAAGCAGCAGTCAAGTAAAACTAAAACCACGGAATAGCCAGAGTCAACAGTTAAGAGAAGATCATTAAAAACTCTAAGTAAGGCTGTCTCTGTGCTGTGGCGAGGTTTAAAACCAGACTGAAACTTGTCATTAATACCATTTGCATCTAAAAAGGCCTGAAGTTGTTTTAGAACGACCTTTTCCAATATTTTGGAAATAAAAGGGAGTTTAGAGATCGGCCTGTAGTTAGTGAGACCATTAGGGTCAAGATTTTTCTTTTTCATAATAGGTTGCACAACAGCATGCTTGGAGAGACGGTACACAACCTGATGACAATGATGCATTCAGCAGAGATAAGATACAAGGACCAATAACATGTAAAGCTTCCTTAAAGAAACGAGAAGGAAGAATATCGTGCGGGGAACCAGAGATTTTGAGATGATCAATTATATCTTTTAAAGCAGAATAAGACACTGGCTCAAACTGTTGAAAGACAGTCAAGCATTCAGAGGCTGGAACTGGGTCTAAAACTGATGATGGGTGAGATGGATGAGAAGCCCTTAGAGCTGAGATTTTATCAGAGAAATACTTTAAGAATTTATCACAAAGAGCAGGGGAGGCATCCCTATAAGTGACAGTGCAAGGGTTTATCACAGAGTTAAAAGTATTAAAAAGTGCTCGGGGGTTGTGCCTATTAGTCATAATAATGCTAGACAAAAAGGCAGATTTGGCAGCTTTAACAGACTTTTGATACTTAGATAAACAATTATGGAGGATGTCCAGAGAGACGTGGAGTTTGTCTTTCCTCCATTTCCTTTCAGCACGACGACATTCACGCCTGAGGGCGCGAGTAGCATCATTTAGCCAGGGTTGTGAGGATTTGGCACGTTTAATCTTCAGAGGAGCCACAGAGTTAAGAATGTCAGCGCATGTAGTATAAAAGAGGTTAGCAAACTCATCCGCTGATAAAACCCCATTACAGTTAGCATCAGAGAGGGGAGAGTCAAGGAAAGCATCAATGAAGTGGGCGATTGACTGGGAGTTAATCGTGCGCGTTTGCCACACAGGACCATCACTGTTCAAATCCACATCGCTCACTACAGTATTAAACAAAACCGGGAAGTGATCAGAAATCCCAAAGTCCTCTATGTCCGTGATGCAAATATCCAGACCATAAAATAGTACCAAATCAAGTATATGACCTTTTGTGTGAGTTGGTTCACTTACCCACTGGGTGAGATTGAGGGTGCTAATAAGAGCGAGGAAATCCTTAGCTAGCGAACTGTCCTCACAGCAAACATGAATGTTGAAGTCACCAACAATTAGTATACGGTCATAATGTAGCACAAGGCTCCCCAGTAGATCAGCAAATTCTGGAAGAAAATCCTGGATAAGTTTCGGGGGGCGATACACCACAGCGCAGAGGATGGAGGGGACGCAGTTCACTTCCAATAACTGCACCTCGAAACTGGGGTACAGAACAGGTGGCAGCTACCGATATCGAAGTTTGTCTTTAAAAACTGAAGCTAGCCCTCCACCTCTTCCAGCGGTCCGGGGTGAGCTAATAAGAGCGTAGTCAGGTGGGAGCAGCTCCGAGAAGGGAAAAAGTTCGCCGGGGCGAAGCCAAGTTTCCATCAGGAATAAGAAATCCAGTCCCGACGATAGAATAAGATCATTTAAAATAAAAGTCTTATTCGCCAGTGACCTTGTATTTAGCAAGTGTTATGGTTCAAAATATTGGGGATGGAGACAAGAGAAAAACCACAATAACAACACTGGTCCGGTCGGGTTGAGTCAAACGATGATTTTAATGATCACACACGTGAGAGATGGACACTGATGCAGACAGCCTCAAAATCTCAAAATGGTGGAGCATTGCTCAAACTCTTATAGCCTCTGGTGCCTCCACCTTATCATAAAAAGCCTAAACATTCACATGCTTTCTCTCACACAGCGCCTAAGCTACGACCTTGGCTCCCTGTTTATCTGCTCCTGCTGAGATGGGGCAGAAAACTCCAGCATGTTCTCTTCTAATCAGACAAATAAGACAATAACTTTCTGCCAACAGTATTTCTTATAGCTCAGCAGTATAATGCATCATAAAACAATATCATTCATTCACAATAAGTCAGCAGTTTAATATAATGCACATCAGTTTAACTAATGCAATAGTTATCAGCTTCTTCTAATTCAGGAGAATAATGCAAACTAAAACTACATAATAATTCACAATCTTTAATTAGGGGCATAACATGGCATAAAATAATATTATAATCTAACAATTCCCCCTGATGAGGTCATTAGAATAATGACCTCACAAACACCCTTCAATTCAGTGTGGCCGGGTTCATCTCTTCTCCCTCCTGAGGTCCTTTGTCCCCCTGAGGGGCGAACCATATGTGGGATGACCTCTGTGTTTGCGCAGTTCAGATGTAAGAAAAACTATTATTCCAACAATAGCAGGTACAGATGACACTCCCCAGTTCTCCCACAGCTTTATTTTGGTGCTCCCTTATACCCTTCAGACGTACTCAGACTAGAACCTCTGTCCAAAGAGCTTTTAGCCTTTATTTTATTGCTGCAGCTACCAGTGTCGTCCAGTTGGGTGATCCTCTGCTCTTCATTCTTCAACCTTAGGGGTTAGACAACCCTTCAGTCGTGGCACAGATCAGGGGATTATTCTGCCCCGATTTCAAACAACAATCTGTGTATCCTCCAGAAAAGGAACAGGAAGGTGTCCCCTTTTTGCCCAAGAGCCTCTCGAACTTCGTTGGTCTGGTGTTCCCGGATTTCCGCCAACCCCATTCATGGTTATCGCTGTGTTTATGGGATCCATCCTTTTGTGGTGACTAGCTGGAGCCCAAACGCCATGACCCTTGGACCCAGTTGGTGTCTCGGCAGTCACCGTGTCTGTCTCTGCTATGGAGGATCCTCGTATCTCTGTGACCTCGTCTGGTGTCTGTTCCTTTCTCTGTAAGAGACAGAAAACCAAAACACCTCTCTTCCTAACCCTAATAATCTAATGTTGTTATCTACTGACCTTCTAGTGATTCAGAATTGGTCTAAAACATTCAGAATGTTCCAGGGACTTATTCTAATCATATCCTATGTGTGTGTAAGCGTGTTTGCATTTAGCCCTCTGCACTCAAAGTCAATACCTACAATATATCAGTCCGGACAATCACGCCGAACGAAGCTTATGACCTTCAAAAGACCAAGTGCCAACTCGTTATAAGCACATTTGCAAGGTGTGTCTGAGAATTATTGAAACCACTTTTTTTAACAAAAGACAAAGAAATTAACAAATCTTTTAAACGCTATTCAGTTCATTTCAATGATTAATGCTTAAACATGGACGTGATGATCTATGCTTCTCACTGATTCTCTAAAAAAGTCCAGAAACTTCTCGGACCGCTATTAGCTTAAGTTTTACCATTCCTAAGGTATTAAAGACACAAATGAAGTTATAAATTGTTCAAATAATCCTTGTTTGATGTCAAAGCTCAACTTTCCCCCCTTTTTTGACACATTCCAATGTGTCAAATCAACGGAGCTAGAACATTCAAAAAAAGTTAGGCAGCTACAAAGTTTCCCAGACTCTTAAGGTGATCCGCGTGTAACGTTCTGACTCAGGTATTTAATATTTTAATAAATGTCGTTTAATTAACTGCCACTACTTAAACTAACCTTAACGACATAATTGAAGAAAAGATCACAAAGAATAACATGATATCAGTGTTTTTGTAAGCGCGTGCGGCCCTCTATGCTCGAAGCCTTTTCCCTCAATAGATCAGTCAGACATTCGCGCTGACTGTAGCTTTTAACCCTTATTAACTTGAGCACAACTCTACAATGAGCAACAAGTTGCAATATGTATAAAAATGATCATGGTTACATGGTTACACCTGCAATGAAAAATTATATCATTATCCGTTAGGATAATGATATAAATAGAAGATTCATCAGAAGTTATAACAATCACAGGAACACAGATGTTAGTATAAGGTCAAAAGCTTCAATAAATGATCATCGATGCAATACTTGTTGCATGATTCTCATACAATAATAATGCTGATATTAAAAATAACAGTAAAACACCCCCTTTTGTCCCGTTTCACTTGACCCATAAACGTTTATAAATGACTCTTTTACTCTTAATTTTATTTCCCCCTTTTCTCCCCTTACTGACCACAGCAGGGGGATCTTAGTTTTGAATCAGCCATGAATCCAGCTCACCTGATTCATCAGTGAGCTCCACCGTCACTGGCGTCTGACAGAGTGGCGCTGCATACTCGTCCTTTAATGTCACTATTTTCAACCTGTTAATTAGAGTGCTTAAACCTGAAGTCGACTACGTCCACAACAAGTCAATACAGCTGTAAATGTGGCCAATTATCAATCTATTACCAATCAATAACAACAGATAACTTCTATTTTATGCATGCTTTTAATCAACCACTCACCCAGAGGATCTCCAATCCCAGGAAATGCCTTCTCCTCCTTTAATGAGTCTGTCCTCCTTCCATGCCCTGGTAACTGGTCCATCCAGAGCCATATGATCTCAAATATACATACAACAAGCCAAACCACACCTTGGTCACACCAACCCTCTCCCGTTATTTTTTATTTAGTTTCGACTCCAGATTTTCAATTTTTACCAGTTGTAATTAGTTTTTTCCAATTCTTTGCTAGTTTAGTCTAGTTTTTATTTTCTGAAACTCCTTAGTTTCAGTTTAGTTTTAGTTGTGTTTTGCAAAAATTAAGTGTAACAAAATCTCAGTTCCATCATATCAATCATGCTCTTCTGGTTATCCTTGGGTGTTGAGACTAATAACTATTAACTCTTGCCGCACCGAGTGGTCCTAATTTTGGTTGAAGTGAATTGATAAACTTTTGAAGGCGATTGTTTCACACATTTATTTAGATGTCCCAGTCCTGTTATCTCGGGATACATCACGCTGCCTTATCTGGGGTTAGCTGTTTTCGGGGGATGCGAGTTAAGTGGGTGAGCTCTTCAAGGAGGGGGAGAGTGCTCCCCCTGATGAGGTCTTCTAGGTAAGCTAGGTTAACCTTCTCGTGTGAGCTTTTCAAGTGCACTTTTAAGGTTTGTGGGATTTTTTGTTTTATAAATGTCCCTCATGACCCCCTGATGACCCAGTATTTCATTTTTGCACACTGTAGTACACATTTAGTTTTTGCTTGTAGCTCTCATACTCTACTTGCCACTCCTCTAAGTCCTGATGTTTCTTAGAGAGGACAACAGTACCTTTAAAATTATATCACATGTGTGGGGGTGTGGCCTTGCCAATTGTTTTTCCCACCTTTTCAAAATGGCTGGCGTGCCCACAAGCACATTTCATGGAAGAAAGAAAGGTAAGCTTGATATTTACATTTAAATGTTTTGTTAAACTCAGATTTTTATTTTATTCAAAAAATAAACATCTAGTAAATAATTTGAGGGGTCTTTAAGAATTAAGCTCATTTACTTTCACAGGGAACATGACTAATTTATTAATGTGTGCTCTACACATTGGGACTTTGTACTTATATTTATTTCACTTTTTCCTAGTAGACAACTTTTGACAAAGGCGGAGAGAATTCTTAACAGAATTATTGAGGGAGATTCAAACATAGATTTTTCAAAATATGAGAGGGTCAGGACCCACTAAAAGCCACAGAGAAGATTATCGAGATGCAGTGGCAGATGTACCGGTAATAGAGAAAAACACAGGGCCACCTGAAATCTGTCATCCTATCTGGTGCAAAACCAACATGTAGGAGAATCTGGAATTTTTTTTTTTTTGATTTTGAGTTAAAAATAAAATATGGGTAAAATGCAGAAATGTTTTCCAGTAAAGTAAAAAATAAGAGTCGCAATTATAGTTGAATCCATGACACCTAATTGTTTCTACAAGATCACGTCGTTGCTAAAAGTTATCAGTGATCTCAATGTGTGAAAAGAACTCCCAGTATCTGGGGTTCAAGCTCCTCTTGGCTGAGAAACCCTGGGGCAAACATGTGAACAAGACCTGAATAGTACCAGTAATGAAGACTTCTCTCCAAAGATCAATAAAAGGAAGCCCCAATCAGATGAGAGTGTAGCAAAATATGGTTCACTCCCCTTGCCTGAAGTGGTTAACAGTCCAAGGCATTTCAGTTGTAGAATGGGTGCAACAGTAAAACACATGTGAGATGTGGGAAGTGCCAAATGTTCCTTTGTGTGTCCGAATAAAAATAAAAAATCACAGTACTTCCTCAGATATCATAAATAAATTGACTTTTGTGAAATAGAAAGCCCAGTGCAATCACTTGTTCCTGAACCAATGGCTTACAGCTAGTGAAGTGTCAGTGACTTCTAAGTTGGTCCCTGATCTACATCTTTGTGATATTGTTATATAAATAAGTTTTAATATCCTGCTTACAAATTTCAGTGGACCATGTAATTTTCTTAAATAGCTCTTGAATTCACATTCGTGATCAATGAACTCCCCTTGTGCACTGTAGTGCACATGTTGTAAAACTTAAATAAAATTAGTTAAAAACAATTTTGTTTTTGTAATGTATTTATTTCACCGTCCCAACACTTGATTTATCTTAAAAAGAAAAAAAAGAAAAAAGAAAAAGAAAAAATGAAACTACTTATCAATGCAACTAAACACATTCTGCTATAAATCTAGTTAATTTTGTGAACATTCAGTACAGTTTTAGTTAGTATTCCTTTTTGTTTTGATTTTATTACCGTTAACGCAAATTTTTTCCACTTCTAGTTTTCGTTATTTCATTTGTTGTCTTTAATAATAATAATCTTCTCTGCACCCTTGAATAAACATACTTAATATGATCAACATTTTTGCTGCGTACCAATTCACCTTTTTGATTCAAATGCTCCATCCTTACGTGGTTTATGACATTATGTTTATCTAAACCTCCACTCTGTCTCTAAATGTTTGAAGAATTTTTCGAGTGAAAGTTATGGCGTTATCACCCCCTTTGGGGATTACCTTTCCCAGTTTTGATGATATTCCTCCCCATTCTCTATTTTTTGCAAGTACCCCTCTTCGATGGCGAGAAACTGTTGGTGTGATCAAGCGGGTGCTGTAAAAACAAAAGCTCAGGACAGAACAGTCACCAGTCATGTACTTCATTCAAAATTAACAAATATCAAACTTCATATTGATCCTCTGAGTGTAATGGTACATTTTAATTTGGACTTCTCAAAACTAAAAACAATGTTTTCTTTATTTTACTCTTGTTCTTGTGCAGCACCACCCCTCAGCACATGCCCCTGTTATTTTATCTTACTTTTAAATTGTTGACTACTTCAAGAAAGCGCCCAAAAGACGGGGACCAGTGTTTATCATTACATATCTCCATTTTGAGTGTGGCTGTCTATCATTCCCCTGTTATTCATAGACCTCGGTGGAGGGTTTTTTTTTCTACCTCTATAAAATTAATTGACACTCTACAGTGACCCACTATGGTTAATAATAACAACATGTTCAGTCCTGAGTGGAATCCAACCTTTTCTTCACTTTAGCATTTAACATTCCCAACAATATAATGTGATACATTAATTAAAACACAGCTACTAAAACACAATTTTCTTAATGCAAACATCAGTAACTCAAAATTAGCAACCAAAGGGTTCAGTCTGCAGTTCACACTGCTGTGAAGCTACAGCTCTTTAGTCTCTGTCCTCCTTCTGTTCTTGCAAAAACAAAACAAAGCAAGACAAAACCTCCACCCTTCTTTTACAGGCGGGGTGAATTGTCTGTGGACATTCAATAATCATAAAGTCGGCACCGTTTTTGTCTCAGTATCAAGTCAGTTAAAACTTTTAGTCGTCAGTCCATCACAGTCCAGTCACATGCATACATCCACACACATTCATACCAGATATTGCTGATAATCGAGCCTCACGTGCAACCTATTCGAGGCTCCATCACCAGCAAGATGACGTCATCATTTTAAAGGAAACAGCTCCTTGTTTGTTTTTCCTTCTTTGGACTGGATTGACTCGCTGCAATCCTTTTAGGCTTCAGGACTTCTCATTCGATCAGTGTCACATATAAGTGAATTTTCTCCCAAGCTCATTATAATCATGGAGAAAAAATACTTTGCGACTGTTTTCAATAAGAATATTTTATAGCGCTTTAAAGTTCAATCTCTCAGGCCTGGATTAAAGAGCTGATTTGTTAAATCAGGAACTCACAAAATACCAAAATATCACCACCGGTGGATCACACCTCTCAGATGTTCTTATCTCAGTGCACTGTAACAAAAGAAAAACAAACGTAAACAATAAAACACTCATATAATAACAGATACTGGGGCCCATTGCAAACATGTCCAAGCATAAAACCATCTTTCTCTCTCTTAGAGAAAGAGAACAATCCAAACCTCACTGATAGAATCAACCTAGTGTCAAACAAAACCCAAAAATCAACCAAGACTTCACACACACTATATTGTGTAGGCATACAGGCACCGTAACTCCTTTTTTTTCACTGACAAAGACATGTTGGATTGACTTGATTCAATAGTAGACACTGGCTACACACAAATGTTTTGCTTTGGCAGAAACTTAAACAACTGAGTCAAATCAACACAACCTTTTCATATTCTCTCCGAAATAAAACTCACATCATTCACTCATCATTTTCGCTCTGTACCACTGCTCCTTATCAGGCTGTGTGAAGCACAGTACACAATTCAGTGGAGGCCTTAAGCCATAAACAGACGTCACGCACAGACATTGTTTTCACAACCAAACTACTTTAGACCTTGTCCCCTAAATCTACACAGATGCCCTCTGTGTGGCATGAAATGCATTTGACCAATAAACAATCAATGAGTTCTTATTGTTTTAACCGACTCCATATTTGGATGTTTGTGTGCAGCATTTGTTAGTAAAGCATTCTTCATTGCATCAGCGTGTGTGTGTGTCACTCTTTATTGCACAAGCTTGTAGATGTGTGTGTGTGTGGATCACTTCTCAGTGAATTGTATCAGCATTTCGATTTTTTGCACGTGTGTGTGTCATTTCTCACTCAATCAACGAGTGCATATGTTCATATGTGTGTTTCTCTTCATTCTGAGTCAGTGCATGTAGATGTGTGTGTTTGTGTGGGTGTTTATGTTCATCACTTTCCTGTTCTGGTGTTCTGGGTAAACCACGGCCTGAAGCGTGCCCTGGGGTCCTGCCCTCCTCCTTTTCAGTCCGTTTGCATCTGTTGGTGCTGCTGCTCAAAGTTCTGTCCATACTGGTTCTGGCCCCAATTGAGGCAGTGCTTTTCTCCAGTATTCTGCATCTTCTCCTTATTCCACTCCTCCTTAGCTTGACCCTTTTGCTTCTGTAGCTCCTTCAGGGTTTTGATACGCAGCTCAATCGTCTGGATGTCAGTGTCAAGCTCCAGTCTACGCTGCTGCTCCAGCTCTTCCTCTGTTTCTCCTAGCCAAGTCAAGATTTTGTTCAGGTCAAAGTTCAGCTGCTGTCACTGCTGCTCGTTCTGCTTTGTTCTCATCTCCTTGCTGAGGTCCTGAGCCTGATTTCAAGTCGTGTGTCTGGGACTCCAAGCCTGATGGGTTCGATAATCAGCCAGCTCCTCCTGAGCCATGCTCAGTTTTCTGCTCTGATGCCTTGAGCTCTTACTGAGGGGCAGAAACCTCACAATCTTTTCCGTCCACTTCAGATTGAAGTACATCGATGTTTTCCTTGCTTTGCTCCACGGCCTTTTGCGGCTCTGCTTTTCGGCTCTTCTCAGAGGTCAGCTCCTGGCCGAGCCCCGACACCTGTGCCTTCAGCTTATTTTCTCCTGGTGTTTTGTCCATTCTGAGGTGCCTCCTGACCTCAGTTACTCCTCCTGTCTCTGGCACGCCCTTTTTGCTGCCCGATGGTCATTGTTGGTCCGTCACTGTCCTGCACAGTTTTAATGCAGAGTGGTTAAGGTCAGCATGGTTTTGCTCGGCCTCACTTTTCATCTGGGCTTAATGGGCGTCTCGTCACAGCTCTGTCAGCTGACGCTGTCTTTTTCCATATGGCAAGAGTGTGAAGAGTGTGTGAGAGGGGTGTGTCCGATCAGGCACAATGCTGTTGGCTTTGCGAGTGCCTTGTTTTCCAAATCCAGATGTTTATTTGTCACGTACACAGCAACAGAGAGAACAGTCTGTTGTTGGGATGGCTGAGGTCCTTCACGATCTTCCTGGTCTTGGTCCAGCACCGCCTGCTGTAGATTGAGTGCAGGTCAGGGAGCTCGGAGCGGATGGTGCGCTCAGCTGATTGCACAACCCTCTGTAGAGCTTGTCTGTCCGGCATGGTGCTGTTCCCGAACCAGACAGTGATATAGCTGCTCAGGATGCTCTCAATAGTTCCTTTATATAAGGTGGTCAGAATCGGTGGTGGGAGCCGGGCCTTTCTCAGTCTTCTCAGAAAGAAGAGACGCTGACGGAAATCTCCCCGTGTAGTGAAACGGGCCTTGGATTTAACTCTCTCCGTCTCTGCTGCATGAGATCGTTTTCCTGCAGCACTGTTGATGTTTTCAAGTTGTTGTTGTGGGTCCAGCTGCTTTAGCATTTGGTCAGAGTCACATCGAAGATGGTAGAGGAGAGAGCAAAGATGGTAGAGGGGAGAGCAGGAGTCCAGGGTCCGCCTCGGCTTTTCCGGGTGACAAAGCAGCCTGTAATCAAACATAAAGAGAAAAAACAAAACAAACACAAAACAAAAACAAACGAACAGGAAAATGATGTTGTGTTGGCTGCGTTATTCAGAGAGGGGAGAAACAACGGGACCAGGCCCTGTGTCAGCCTTCTCTCCCCCTTTTTTTGTTTTTTCTCACCATATAATCCACTCATAACCCACCAAGCTGACAGGACAACACAGGTACATGTTAAAGTTCTTAAGATCATGTTTAAAGCACAAAAATGGAATTTTTTTTCATTCAGTAATCACTTGTATTAATCAATCAGCAGAAAACATGTCACAATTTGACTTTTATTAACCACTAAATTTGTCGTGTCTTCTTTTTTTTTTTTTTTTGAAGTTAAGTTGTTGTCCTGCAACCCAGAGAGTTTATTTGTTAGTAGTGGATAAACTTTATTATTTAACGGCGGGTGTATGTTAAGTTTCACTGCTTTAAACTTGCTGGAAAATCTTCACGTGTTCATGGGTGTAAGCTGTTTCTTCATTGCGTGTATGTGCGTTTGTAAATGGGCTAATTTAACGTTTTTTCTCAAACGAGGCATTTCTCTAGCACGTGCCTCTCTCTCACATTTCTCTGCTTGTGTGTGTTTTTGTTTCACCTTTTTGTTGTGATGCTCCGGACGCCTTCCCAACCTCCACAAGTCTGTTGGCCCCAATTTTATATGTTAAAACTTCTCTTAATTTCTCCTTTAATTCTCTGCTAGCTGCTGTCTTTTCCACAGCTGCTGATTCTTGCTGAGTTTGGTTTCCATTACTATAATTTGCTTCGGCCACCGTGCTTGTGGGGGCAGTTGGTCCAGGCCCGTAGCCACCTGTATCAACACACTGAGAGATTTATTTAATATCATTTTCATCATAATCTTACTCTGCCGGCTGCAGCTGCACCTCACCCACAATCTCACACAAAGCTCAGACAAAACTCTTTTATTTTATATTACAAAGACGTCTTATATTTACAACCACTGACAGGCCTGACAGATTCAGCACCTAACAAATTTCGACAAATTTAACCATAACGGGTCCAACCGAAGAAAGGTGACTTTTTTGTAATCAATCAAACAGTATCTGTTACTTCTGGAACAGTTTCTGACCTAACTTCTAAAATCCCTAACTCAATTTAACTTTGTCCAAAAAAGCACATCACACCGTTTCCAACGGTGAGGAGAATCTAACTCCTAGCTTATTTCAGGATGCCCTGTACCCCACAGATAAGCCAAACTGAACTAACCCTGTTCGCCGACAGGTCAAGACCGTGCGTCCACGGCCAGGAGGGAGCGTAACCTCTGGGCTATGCGCTTCTTAGCAACTTTTGGTGCCGTTCTATAATAATTTATAACAATTTGAAACAACAGTCAACGCCCTAAAACAAGAGTCTGACTAAGGCAAGTGCCACCTAGAGGTCAATGGAGCCTACCCTCACTTATAATCACACAGGACCACACTTACAACCAATTTGGACTCTAACCAACAACATGACCAATTCCCTACCAAACTACTTGAGCCTTTATCTCAATTCCTTGGGACTCTAACCCAGCATTTCTTTCATTTCCTTGGGACTCTAACCCAGCATTTCATACTTTTTCAACTTCATTAAAGACTCTTAGCCGACTTTAACTGCATAACACACGCGGATCCTCATCAAAATCAAAACAGACCCTCTACCAGTAATTTCAGTGAGTAGACTTTAATTTAGTCATATCCAATTTGGCACACTTTGGAAATAATTCAACAGGTAGTGCCTTACCTTTAGATAAGCCGGCTTATGCCCACTCACATCAGACCACTGGCTCGTGCCTGTCCGTTCGACAACCTCGGACCGTCCAAACTTTTAAATTCCACCCCAATACCACAGGACAAGCCCCCAAAATGTTAAGGTTCAAAAATATTGGGGATGGAGACAAGAGAAAAACCACAATAACAACACTGGTCCGGTCGGGTTGAGTCAAACGATGATTTTTAATGATCACACATGTGGGAGATGGACACTGATGCAGACAGCCTCTGATCTCAAAATGGTGGAGCATTGCTCAAACTCTTATAACCTCTGGTGCCTCCACCTTATCATAAAAAGCCTAAACATTCACATGCTTTCTCTCACACAGCGCCTAAGCTACGACCTTGGCTCCCTGTTTATCTGCTCCTGCTGAGATGGGGCAGAAAACTCCAGCATGTTCTCTTCTAATCAGACAAATAAGACGATGACTTTCTGCAAACAGTATTTCTTATAACTCAGCAGTATAATGCATCATGAAACAATATCATTCATTCACAATAAGTCAGCAGTTTAATATAATGCAAATCAGTTTAACTAATGCAATAGTTATCAGCTTCTTCTAATTCAGGAGAATAATGCAAACTAAAACTACATAATAATTCACAATCTTTAATTAGGGGTCTAACATGGCATAAAATAATATTATAATCTAACACCGGTGTATCAGAAAAACTCAGGAGAGTTTTCTCCAAGCATGACATCCCGGTGCATTTCAGACCCAGCAACACGCTTAGACAGAAACTGGTTCACCCGAAAGACAAAACGCCAAAACACAAACTTAACAATGTGGTGTATGCTGTACAGTGCAGCGAGGAATGCTCAGACCTCTACATTGGAGAGACCAAACAGCCACTTCACAAGCGCATGGCACAACACAGAAGAGCCACCTCCACAGGACAAGACTCAGCAGTCCATCTGCATCTTAAGGATAAAGGTCACTCTTTGAGGATGCCAATGTTCACATTTTGGACAGAGAGGACAGATGGTTTGAAAGAGGAGTGAAAGAAGCCATCTATGTCCACTGTGAGCGACCATCTTTGAACAGAGGCGGGGGTTTACGACACCAACTCTCTGCCATCTATAATCCAGTTTTGAGATCCCTTCCCAGACGCCTTAACGCCCACTCATATCCTGGGCCATCTGATCTCAGGAATTCGCATGATAAGGTGGGGCCAGGTTTCACAATGAACTCACCCGAAACTCTGGCTGATTGGGACCCACGCCCAGTTTCCCACCTTGGCTCAGGCGATTAGAGGATCATCAGGGGGTCCTTTTGTCCCTCTGTGGGGGGTCACTCCCACTAGGTTTATATCTGGGACTCTCCACCATTTGACCTTAGAACTGAAGAAGCTTCTCGGATGAGAGGTGAAACGTCTTCAAGCAACTTAAAGAAGTCCAGACGCTTTTCTTTGCAAGCTCCTTTGACTACGATGACCTGGATGACTGAGAACCTTCACAGACAAGTAAAAGTGAACACTTTTCAGCCATCCGCCAGAACGCGACGGCTGTTAATATAACCGACAGCTCCTTTGTAGTAAGCCTTCTCCCCCGCATTTCTGGCTTGTAAAATTTTCGGCCAAACTTTCTCCCTCTCCACACGATACTCCTTCATCAAGTCCTCGGCAAAAAAGATTTTTTCACTCTCAGAAATCTGAGCATTTTTGGACTTCTTCCATATTCTGTCTCGGTGTAGGCGCTTTGTGAACTGAATTATGACTTGGCGATTTCTGCCCTCTTCTTTTCTTTTAATCCGGTGCACAGTGTCCACAATGTCTTCCATATTATCTGACCATTCTGGGGCGATCCTGGCGAGAATTTTGATCACCTCTTTTCTGATATATTCGCCTTCTTTCATTCCTTTAATCCTTAAATTCCACCTTCGTGAATACCGGTCTCGTTCTCTTGCCTTGTCTTTGAGTTCATCAACTTCTCTCCGTAAGGTTGAGGCTTCCTTCTCCAAACCTGCGATTTTATCTTTACAATCACGGTCTTCAGCTGCATTGAATTCAATGGACTCAGCAAGACTGGTAATCAACGAGGCATTCTCCGATAATTTTTGTTAATGTCCGCCATTTGGTCATCTTGTTTATCAAATCGCACGTGGAGAGCTTGAATAGCTGCTTGGATGTCGCTCGCTGTGGGACTGGGTTTAGCAATCTTTCTCAGATGGTCACCTTTAGACGGAGTCGAGAGAAGCAAGTCATTCATTTCCTCCAGATTCCTTTTTTCCCCGCTGCCACTTTCAAACTCCATGTCTGAGAGGCAGTAGTCGTGGTCATCCGCAGCTGAAGCCAAATCTTGTATTTTATCGTTCTGGGAAGACTTGCTTTCCCTTTTATCCTTCTTCTGTTCTTTTGGCATCTTTGTGAAGTCAGCGTAAGATTTTTGAGGAAACAAAGCGTCAAAAAAAGGAGGGTTAAAAGGTACCTTGCAGCAGAGCTAAGTACGGAAGCCAAGGGGTTGTCACATGATTCGGAAGGCATTGTGGGCATTGAAGGCTCAGCCAATCAGAGCCAGCGGATTTCGTTACGCGGGCATTTTGCCGTAACACGGGCAGAAATATTGCCGTTCAGTGCCTTCGTAATTTGAATTTTTCGTTAAACAGGGTTTTCGTAAGTCGGGGTTCCACTGTATTCTGCATTAGCTAAGTTGCTAGCATTAGCATCAATCCACCTGCAGCCTAAACCCACAATGTACACACAATGACCCGCATCCTTTACCGAGATGTGCGAATGATCAAACAACATCCTGTACTGTGAGGTGTGCCGTGCACACATTCATTGTAATGTGTGTTTACTAACCTGAGGCAATGAACCTGCTGTCAGCGTGGGCAACAAGTAGACGAAAACGCAATAATCTTTAAATCGTGAACACAAAAGACACTAGTGATGCGCGAATCATGAACGAATCGTTCAATACTCGCGAATCACTTTACTGACTCATGAATCATGATTCACAAGCCCAACTGACTCACTGACTCATCCCTGTTGCTGTTAGCAGCAATGTATCTAGCTTATAATTAAAATTGTGGAGAAAAACACAACATCCAGTATCTTAACAAAAAAAATTCTGCTCTGAACTGGAAGAAAAAACCCCGAGCAGAAGCTCACATCAAGAAAATAGCTCCTCGGTTCACAGTAGCATCACTCTGCTAACATGCTAACAGCACATTTGAGCTACTCACCCCCTCCCTTCCTGGTCTGAATTGTGAATTGGCAACCAATGTTCTTGGTTGGCAACCAATGTTAAGGCGCATTACCGCACCCTGTCTCACAGCTCAGTGGACATTTAGATGAGAAAATATATATTTAACACATTTAAGGAAAATACTAATGAAATAAAAATAAACAAAATATATGTTTATTAAGCAATTTTGATAGGAAATTGCTTAATTTTAGAAATGTTTTTGCTCTATAAAATAGTTGGGTTTTTTTGTTGTTTTTTTTAGAATCACTCATCTTAGCAGTAGGATTTACATGAAAAGAGAAACAAATTAAGTTTGAGTGAAAATGTACATTTTTTGCACTCTCTGGTCAACTGAATCAATGAATCAAATGACTCAAAAATTCCAATTCACTTTGAGTGACTCATTAAAACTCGATTCAGTAAAAAGAATCAAATTTACCATCACTAAAAGACACCTGCTGTGCTGGCGTTAGCTTCACAACAGGAAGTTCTTTCTGTGAAATTCTTTTTCTGTGCCCCAAAACACTGCTCGGTACCACCATCGCGCTCTGCGCCCTCTAGTGTCTGGATGTAGAATTGCATTTTAATGCCGAAACTCACAATCCAACAAGCGGCGACAGGTTTTTGCAACGTGTTTTTAAATTACCGTAACTTTTGAACCGTTTGGTCAATTGAAACTAATCCAGTTGTTTCTGAAAGCAGAGACTCTGCGCTTTCTCTGCATTTAACTTTAGCGTGAATTTGCATGCACAGTTTGTTCAGCTGATAGAAAAGTCACATATGAAACTAGAAAGTGCATTTTCTGAAGAAACTGCAGTGTGAATGCTGAAATCTGAATATATGCAATGAGATTTAAAAAAACAGAATTTTTAGCCTGAAAACAAGGGCTGAACTGGTAAATGCTGATGTTTACACAGAAGAAGAAGTTGGAAAATAGCTGAAAATGCTTTAATTGTAAATGAAAAAAACATAAGTATGTATGAGGTCAAAGGGACTGAATGGGGAAGATTGGCAGCAGACTGCCATGTTCATGTTGGGAGAGGAGAGCCAGAATAAGCTTATAGTCACAGTATATGAGCTATACGGCTGTTTCAGAGTTATCCTTGGTGTGAGGCAGACTGCTGTCACACTGGAATCCTGTAAACTTTTCCTTCAGCAGTTGAAATGACATCTTTTTAAATCTTTTTCTCCTGAATTCCTTCTGAAAACATTTGAACACAACAAAATCGGTGACCCGACGTAATTTTTCGGTTGGAAAGGAGAAAAGGAGGATTGGAGAGGCTCCTGACGGAGCTGCTGTCAGACGCCAGAACTGGAGGAAACTGATTCACCCTCACAGAAGCCCTTCAAAATAAAGGTAAGCAGAGCCTGTTATATCAAAAGCTGCAAAATTCGCCATAATCCAAATTAAAATTTGAGCAGTGAGTGGTTACAGTTCTGTCAGTCTCAGTTAGATCGAGTGTTTATATGACAAGATACATGTTTAATAGATAAAGTTGGTATTACAAGTTAGTAAGAAGGTTTTTGACAAAGGTTGAATTTAAGCCTGAAGTTTAAAAGTGAAAGAAATTTCAAGGTTTATCAAAGCCAACAAGGAAACAGGTCAAAGGTTAAGATTAAGGATTAAGATGAATCAGAAAATTATGTAATGAAATGAAAATGTGAGATAAAGGAAAAGTAAAGTGTTCTTTAACAGTACGACATTGATAGAGTTTGTTTGTGTGTTTGAGAGTTCAGACAGAAAGGGAGCGCACAATCGTGTGTGTGTCTGCAGCTGTTGTGTTGTTGCTGCATCGTTGCCTCAGGGGGAAAGTTGTGTGTGTGTTATGCAGACTAGCAGAGACTGCAGCTGTCAGCAGCCACACACACTTTCTATTCTTCAAATCAAATCACAGTGAAACATGTTCACTGACAGCTCAGCTTCAGCATCGTCTTCATGCTGTGACTGCAGCCGTTCAACTCTGTTTGTCTTTAACCCAAATCATCACAACATGCAAATATAATCATCAAAATGATGTGACTGGAAGGATGCAGCAGTCTGTGCTCCACCTTTCTCCTCCACACCTGCAGGTGGAGAACATGGATGCATGAATCTCTACAGAGTTCTTTGAATATTATCCGTCTCATCAGTTTTCAGTGAACAAAACTCCTCACAGAGCCAAAATAAGCAGTTTGTATCCAACATAACTCAGCTGGACTCTGATGCTCCGTATAACAGCCACACATGAGTCTGGATTCACTCAAAGCATTGAACAAACTTTATTGGAAATGAAGCTTTTGGACATTTGTTCTCTGATATTTGCTCTTCAGCTCGAGTCTCCATCAGTGGGAACATTTCCTGATTCAACTTTTCTTCTGTTCAAATCAAACTCCATGAGAATCAAAGTGTGAATCAGAGTCCTGATGATCAGATTCTATAGAAACATGGAGACTGTAGAGGATTTACACTCAACATGTTCATTTGTTCCCTTCAAGAAAAATCAATCATTCATCCAATTAAATCGGTCGTTGATCAGTTTGATTGACAGGACAGATGATCAGAGGTGCAGAGTTTTTACCTCCATCATTGGTACAGGGACAGAAGAATGGGTGGAGTTTGTGAGTGAAGGAGCAGCCAGTAAAGGAGTAGATCAGAGCTGCAGCACCTACATCATAAAAGGAGACCAGACCCTCCTCATAATCCACAAACACCCCCACCTTCTCAGGACCAGGATGGAGACAGAGGGGGACTAGAGGGGAAGCACCAGCTATGTACTCATTTCCATTTACCAGCCCTACAGTCCAGAAACCATCCTGAGGACTCGCTCTGATTCGTCCCTTCCTGTTGATCGACTCTGTGGCCACTCCTAATTCCCACTCAGTCTTTCCTTTAACCTGAACCTCAAAGTAAAATCTGCCTGAAGAGAAACTCTGCTCTCCTAAAACACCAGGACATTGAGAAAATCTCTCTGGGTTGTCTGGAAGATTCTTCTCCACATCAGTATCATAAACTTGTTTTCCATCATCAGACAGGATGAGGTCAGGATGAGCTGTATCAGGATCCAGAGTCACATCCACCTCATCCTGCTGGACCCTCTGCAGCTCAGCCTCAAACAGCTTCTTCTTCATGGGTTTCCAGACTGTCTCCTCCAGCTGAGCCACAGCTCTCCCCACAGTCCCCTCATATGATGGTGGATGAACTCTGACCTCTGTCCAGTCCTTGCTGGGTGGAGCAGCTTTCAGGGAGGAGAAGCTTTGGAGGAGGTGGAGGTGGTCTTCAGAGCGTGAGAGCTGCTCCACCTCAGAGCTTCTCTCCATCAGCTCAGAGATTTCCTGTTCCAGATCTTTGATGAGACCTTCAGCCTGTTTCTCTGTAGCTTCCTGTTTGTCTTCGATCTCCTTCATGAGCTCCTTCAGGCGTCTCTCAACAGACTCCATCAGAGCCGTGAGGACCTGAACACCTTCTGCTATCTGTCTGTCTGCAGCATCTTTACTCATCTTCACCGACTCTGTGATCTCCTGAATCTTCAGTCGTCTCTTCTGGATCATCTGCTGAATCTCAGCCTCTGTCTTCTCCAGCTCTGCCTTCTTTCCTTCATATTCTTCTCTCAGAGGAACAAACTCGTGGTTCTTGTGGTCTAAAACAGAGCAGAGCACGCAGACACATGTCTGGTCGGTCTTACAGAACAGCTGCAGAAGGTTATCGTGCTTCGTGCACATCCTGCCTTCCAGGCTCTCCACAGCATCAATCAGCTGATGTCTTTTCAGACGTTTCACTGTCAGATGAGGCTCCAGGTGAGTCTGACAGTAAGAGGTCTGACACACCAGGCAGGACTTCAGGGCCTTCAGTCTGGTTCCAGTGCAGACGTCACAGGGAACTTCTCCTGGTTTGGCAGCTTGTTGCTCTGAGCTGCTGCTGCTGGCTTTCTGCTGAGCTTCACGTCTGAACTGAGCAACCATCTCAGAGATGAAGGTGTTGACCCTCAGCTGAGGTCGAGAGTAGAACGTCTCGTTACACATGGGACACTGACAGATGACATTCATGTCCCAGTGCTGACTGATGCAGGTTTTGCAGAAGTTGTGTCCACATGGTGTAGTGACTGGAGCAGTGAACACATCCAGACAGATGGAGCACAGAAACTGATCTTCAGATCGCAGATTGCTGGCAGCAGACATGTCTGCACTCTGAGGGAGAAAGAAAAGAAACATTTGATTCAAAATTCACTTTAAATTTCATTTTTACAAAGAGAGAAACAAGCGTCAGTAGTCTGAGGAGCTTGGAGAGAAAAGCATCTGGACTTCTTTAAGGTTCTTGAAGACGTTTCATCTGAGAAGCTTCTTCAGTTCTCAGAGTAACTGGTGGAGACCCAGCAACACACTGTTGTGGAAAATTTAACGATAACCTGCAACACACCCAGTGAGCTTGATTTGAAGTGGGGGGCTATACCTCCTCCCTCACAGAGAGAATTATGACCTTGTTTTCTGCTTGGCCGTCACCTAAGGATTTACATCCCTGATAAGCCGAAGGAGTTTCACTATCTGTTTAACGTCTCCCATTACAATGGCCCCACTTTTTTAACATTCCACATGCATGTAAACTGGTGACAGGAGTGCTCTTTACTATAGTAAAGTGAGAAAGTGATATTCACTCGCTGGGAACAAACACCCACTGATGTATAAAATAAAGACCAGGGCAGTCTCAGAGCTGCGAGTCTCTGAGCCCTCACTCTCGTGCGAGCACTCTCGTGACTGCCCTTGCTAGCAAGAAAATCTGTGTGTTTCTCCTCTCTGATTATCTGCTGAAGAAGTGTTTTAGAATACATCTCTTGACATTATTTTGGTCCTTCGAGCCGGATCAGAAAATATCAGAACTGTTATCTGTGACTCTGTTCCAGGATCCAGCACTGATTCCTGACGCCGTGGGAAGCCAGCACTGAAGTCTGTCGACAGCCCTCTTAGACTAGGAGAGAGCCCCAGGACGTGAATTCGGGTCTGGGCCAGTAGCCTGGTCCACGGCAGTTTCAGTCTGACGATCCGAACCACCAGTGAGATGTCCGAGGGTGAAAAACACTATTTTGGTATATAAAACCGCCACGAAGGTTTAAAGTAACAAAATAAAATAGGTTAGGATTCAACGAAAGGAATCAAATTAAACTTAGGTTTTAGAGGTAGCCATAATTACTTCGTAACAAATTGTAAAAGCGCGCAAATGTCTATGTGTGTGTATGTGTCTGAAAGTAAGTTGATTTTACAGCACAACTGAACTACTTCCATTTTATGTCTGTGAAGGTTCTCAGTCATCCAGGTCATCGTAGTCAAAGGAGCTTGCAAAGAAAAGCGTCTGGACTTCTTTAAGTTACTTGAAGACGTTTCACCTCTCATCCGAGAAGCTTCTTCAGTTCTAAGGTCAAATAGTGGAGAGTCCCAGATATAATGCGATGTGGGGTTCCACGCAAGATCTCATCCCGTGGGGTCAAAATGATCATGAGAACGGTGAGCAAAGATCCCAGAACCACACGGGGGGACCTGGTGAATGACCTGCAGAGAGCTGGGACCAAAGTAACAAAGGTCACCATCAGTAACACACTACAACGGCAGGGAATCAAATCCCGCAGTGCCAGACGTGTTCCGCTGCTGAAGCCAGTGCATGTCCAGGCCCGTCTGAAGTTTGCCAGAGAGCACATGGATGATACAGCAGAGGATTGGGAGAATGTCATGTGGTCAGATGAAACCAAAGTAGAACTTTTTGGTATAAACTCAACTCGTCGTGTTTGGAGGAAGAAGAATACTGAGTTGCATCCCAAGAACACCATACCTACTGTGAAGCATGGGGGTGGAAACATCATGCTATGGGGCTGTTTTTCTGCCAAGGGGACAGGACGACTGATCCGTGTTAAGGACAGAATGAATGGGGCCATGTATCGTGAGATTTTGAGCCAAAACCTCCTTCCATCAGTGAGAACTTTGAAGATGAAACGAGGCTGGGTCTTCCAACATGACAATGATCCAAAACACACCGCCCGGGCAACAAAGGAGTGGCTCCGTAAGAAGCATTTGAAAGTCCTGGAGTGGCCTAGCCAGTCTCCAGACCTCAACCCCATAGAAAATCTGTGGCGGGAGTTGAAAGTCCGTGTTGCTCGGCGACAGCCCCAAAACATCACTGCTCTCGAGAAGATCTGCATGGAGGAATGGGCCAAAATACCAGCTACTGTGTGTGCAAACCTGGTAAAGACCTATAGTAAACGTTTGACCTCTGTTATTGCCAACAAAGGTTATGTTACAAAGTATTGAGTTGTATTTTTGTTATTGACCAAATACTTATTTTCCACCCTGATTTACCAATCAATTCTTTACAAATCCTACCATGTGGATTCATGGATTTTTTTTTTCACATTCTGTCTCTCACAATTGAAGTGTACCTCTGGTGCAAATTACTGACCTCTGTCATCATTTTAAGTGGGGGAACTTGCACAATCGGTGGCTGACTAAATACTTTTTTGCCTCACTGTATGCACTGGGCTGGGTGATAAGAACTACACCCAATACTCATTTGCACGACAGCACACAAGAATGAGAAATTCTCTCACTGGAAGAAGAGCCAGCACTTAAAAGTTTACCTTCTACACTGTGGTCGGATGGTCCAACAGATGTGGGATTAATAAAAAACGCAGACTCGGTAATAGTACAGACTGTTTCATCCCACAGGCCCATTAAACCACAATACCCCTTATCTAAAGAAGCAATAGAAGGGATTAAGCCAGTGATAAAAGATATGGAAAAAGCAGGAATTCTAATAAAAACTAATTCTGCTACCTGTAATACTCCAATCTTCCCAGTCAAGAAAGCTAATACTGGAAAGTATCGTTTGGTACATGATCTGCGAGCAATAAATGAAATTATGGAAATGATACCACAAGTAGTAGCAAATCCCCACACTATACTGAATCAAGTCACTCCAAAAGAACAATGGTTCTCAGTGATAGATTTATCAAACGCCTTTTTCTCAGTGCCTTTACATCCTAACTCACAATATCTGTTTGGCTTCACATTTGAGGGACAGAGATACACCTATACTAGGTTACCTCAGGGATTTCAAAACAGCCCCACTCCCTATGCTGAAGCTTTAAAGAAATCAATGATGTCCTGCCTCCTGCCAGCAGAAGGACAGTTTCTACTTTACGTAGATGATATTTTAGTGACTGGCCACACAGAGGAAGGGTGTAAACAGAACACTATGGCTGTGTTACGTCACCTGGCTGAGCAAGGCCACAAAGTGTCTCTGAATAAACTCCAATTATGGAGACCTGAAGTAACATACTTAGGCCACACCCTCTCAGGCGAAGGAAGAAAACTCCTAAACAAAAGAAAAGAAGCTATACAAAATGCACCACAGCCACAAACTAAGCAACAGGTTTTCTTGGCTTTACACTGGCTCCTGGCTACAGGTGCTAAAAAGACCACTCATTGGAGTTGGGATATTTTTACTTTTATTTTGTGTCTTTGTAACATGTATACTGCCATGTCTAAAACTCATGATTAACGGCATAATATTGTCCACTGTTGGTGCATACATAGCCGTGACAAATGATGATGATGACTCCGACCTGTTGGAACATGAAGACTTTGTGTGATTAATGGCGATGTGACAGAAAATGTACAACAAGATGTTACAAACTGATATCTCACTAAAAGTTATACGTGACAATTTGTTTGTCCAAATCAAAGATTGATGTTAGTAGAGAAGAAGCCACCATGATAAAGCCTGTGTGTGAAAACGAGATCAGTGGATTTGATCAAAATCCCATTTAAGGAGGAATTCTGTCCTCCAGTTTGTTTAAATAAGCTTTGGGATTAAACAGCATCATCTATGTTTGTGTCTGATGACATGTTTGATCCAGGTCAGCTTGAATATCACAGCTGATGTGTGGAACTCTGACATGTTTAAAGCCTGATTATCAGGATGATTCAAACACATCTGTCTAAATAATGAGATTCATGTTTCCACACAAAGTTATAAAGTGCAGCATCGACTGTTTTCTGAATGATTGAGGAACATTTGTGACTCTTACAGGATACACTAAGTCAGATAATCTTTGTAAAATGTGTGAATGACTTTTTGAAGTACTGACCAAAATCTGCTGGTTTACAGTATCAAAGGCTTTATATCAATAAAGAATAAATAGGTGTTTTCACGTCTGTAATCCTTATGATCAATCAGATCCAGAATCAATCTAAGAGGAACAGGAAGTGATGAATAACCAGGAAGTGTGGAGTCAGTCTGAAGTCCAGAGCACAGCCTGAGTCCACAGTCCTGAGCAGAGCCACAGTGAGACTGAAGCAGCAGCTCGATGCTCCTACAGTGGATCTGTGGTTACATGAGCAGATTTCTATGGATCCAGTGTGACTGTGATGAGTCCTGATGAAGTGAACAGAGTGAAGATTTGTGTAGAAGCAGGAAGTGTGATCAGCTGCACTCACCACTGTTGCTGAGAGGAACCTGATGGACTCCAGTGAATCTTCTTTTAGAGACAAACAGGACTCGACTGCAGCTCTGCTGCTGCTCTCTCACACTTTCCCTTCTGCAAAATGATGTTGAACTTCTTGCTTTTCAGGTGTTGCTCTGCCTCTTCCTGCAGCTGTTTGTCTGGTTTTGCTGCCTCTCCCTTTACAGGAATCAGCCGGTCTGTACTCAGTGACTGTGTGCAGCGGGTGGGAGGAGTGAGGAGTGGTGTGTGTGTTCACACAGTAATGACGGCCTCAGGTGATCAGGAGAAACTCACCTGGATTTCCTTTTTCCACAGCAGACTGAGAGCTTCAGGTGGACCCTGAAGGAGGTCTCAGACACAGGTGGTAAAAGTACACACAGTGTGTACTGAAGTAGAAGTACTACTGTTAAAAATACTCCAAGTACTGTTTCAACTTCTTTACTCAAGTAAAAGTAAAAAGTACTGTGAAATGAGAGTAAAAAGAGCTGATTGAAGAACATTTCTAACACGTGTTTATACAAAGCTAACTGAACCATGTGCTGCATCAACGTGATAATAAAATAATATTATTCACTTTGTTTCTGTCTAAATTTGAATTCTAATAAATATTTTAGCTTGAAATAAGTGAAAAAAATCTGCCAATGGAACAAGTTAAAATTCTCTAGTTTTCTCTTGTTTCAAGATTCAATGTCTTGAAAAAAGTTCTTACAAAATGTCGCTCTGTAGCTGATTGTAATAATAATAATAATAATAATACATTTTATGTGAAAGCACCTTTCAAATAAAATGTATTAACACACTAAGGTCGCTGTCAGGATCTGACGACGCCCTGACCGGTCGACCTGCCGGTGTGTGTATATCTGTGTGCGTGTGTGTGTGTCTCTCCTGTCGCTCTGTCTTCCCCTCCGGCTCCGCTGTGATGTGTTGGGGGGTAGCCTAGCAACGGGCTACCTTCGACCCGGAGGTGCTGTCGCCTGGAGCACACCACACCTACAGTCAATCCACCAGCTGCTGCCAATCAACTTCCATCTTCAGCAGGGCTACTTAATGGTGTGGCTGAGCGACAGACAGCGCTTGAGTATTGCACTAAGCCTGGTAGTGTCGTTGAGTCGCTAAACGTTATTGTAGTGCTGTCTGATCGTCATACTCATTCTGCTGTCGTGTGTGTGTGTTCACCCAGGGATTGACGGAGGATTCACGGACACAAGGGAAGCACCTGGAGGAGAGACGGGCACTCATTACTACGCACGGGCTTACACGGAAGGAGGGACGCACTATCACCATTGTTGCACATTTGAACTGTTGTCACCTTGCTGCACTGTAAATAAATGCACTGTCATTATTTCTGAGCTCCGCGCCTGAGTCTACTCTCTAACCACCGTGACAGAATACTCCAGCCAGCCATGGACTCGGTGGACTCAAACCCAGTTCAGCGAGAGCTCTCTGTTCAGGGCGAAGTTTTGGGCCGCCATGAGAGCATGATGAAACACATCATGACGGAACAAACAGCGATGCGACAGGTGCTTGCAAACATTCAAGGTGTGTTACTCACCGCGCCTGGCACCTCAGCTACAGTTCCACAACCCACTCCATCAGTAAGTGTGGCTGCAGCTTGCCCATTACCTCCTTCGCCTCCACCACCTCCACCTAGGCGAGAACATACATTACCGGTTCCGGAGAAGTTTGATGGAGATATAACAAAGAGCCGAGGCTTTCTGATGCAATGTTCATTGATTTTCAGACAACAGACACAGGCTTACGGCTCAGATTGTGCGAAGATCACGCTTATGGTGGAATTGATGACTGGCCGGGCGCTGCAATGGGCACAAGCCGTTTTAAATATTCAACCGAATATCTCCTACTCGGATTTTCTGACTAAATTCCGCTGTGTGTTTGATAAAGGCACGGATGCAGATGGCGCTGCTAATCGTTTGTTTACCCTAAAGCAGGGACGTAGGAGTGTCGCGGATTTCTCCATTGACTTTTGGATCCTAGCCGAGGAGACGGGCTGGGCGGAGAACGCTCTCCGCGGAGCCTTCCTGAACTGCCTAAACGAAGAACTCAAACGTGAGCCCCTTAGCGCTTTGATTAATATGTGCATTCAACTGGATAATCATATGAGAGAGTTTGGGAGACGGGCAGGTGAAGGACGACGGCCGGCAGGGGGCGCCGATGCGCCTACCGGGTTGCTTCCTTCTCACTGGCGAGAGGAAGAAGAAGACCCTGTCGAGGATGAGGAACAGCCGATGCAGTTGGGCCGGGCTCGATTCGGTGCTTCCCATCGGAGGAGAAGACAGCGCACGGGTGAGTGCTTCGTGTGTGGGAAAAGGGGACACTGGGCTGATACCTGTCCGAAGCGAGTAAAAGACTCCGCCCGCCAGTAGCTGTGGGGATACTGGCGGGTGCTACGGCTAACTCTGTTCCCCATCTCAGTTGTCCGGCTAAGCTGATTTTTCATTTTCATTCCCTTACTCACCCGTGTAGCGCACTGATTGACTCTGGAGCTGAGCAGAGTTTTTTGGATGAATCGCTAGCTCGAGAATTAGCCGTACCCATTGTTCCTCTCCCTGAACCTCTCCAGGTTTCGGCTCTAATAATAATTATTATTTAGCCTTCATAAGCCTGCAGAACTTAATAAATATAGAATTTGAAAAGTAACAAACCTAAAAAGAAACACTAGGTACTGGATACATGTTCTGATGAGTTTTGGTAAACAACCATGTGACTAACATGTGTGTCTCACCTGCTCTTGTTCATCTCTGTTCTGTCCTCAATCTCTCTCCCCCTCTCTGTTCCTCTCTCCGCCTCTCTGCTCCTCTCTCCCCCTCTCTGTTCCTCTCTCCCCCTTTCTACTCCTCTCTCCCCCTCTGCTCCTCTCTCTCCCCCTCTGCTCCTCTCTCTCCCCCTCTGCTCCTCCCCCTCTGCTCCTCTCTCTCCCTCTCTGCTTCTCCCTCTCAGCTCCTCTCTCTCTGCTCCTCTCCCTCTCTGCTCCTCTCCCTCTCTGCTCCTCTCTCTCTGCTCCTCTCTGCTCCTCTCTCCCCCTCTCTGCTCCTCTCTCTCTGCTCCCCTCCCCTCTCTGCTCCTCTCTCTCTGCTCCTCTCCCCCTCTGCTCCTCTCTCTCCCTCTCTGCTTCTCCCTCTCAGCTCCTCTCTCTCTGCTCCTCTCTCCCCCCCCTCTGCTCCTCTCTCTCCCCCTCTGCTCCTCCCCCTCTGCTCCTCTCTCTCCCTCTCTGCTTCTCCCTCTCAGCTCCTCTCTCTCTGCTCCTCTCCCTCTCTGCTCCTCTCCCTCTCTGCTCCTCTCTCTCTGCTCCTCTCTCCCCCTCTCTGCTCCTCTCTGCTCCTCTCTCCCCCTCTCTGCTCCTCTCTCTCTGCTCCCCTCCCCTCTCTGCTCCTCTCTCTCTGCTCCTCTCCCTCTCTGCTCCTCCCTCTCTGCTCCTCTCTGTTCCTCTCTCTCCCTCTCTGCTCCTCCCTCTCTGTTCCTCTCTCTCCCTCTCTGCTCCTCCCTCTCTGCTCCCCTCCTCTCTCTCTGCTCCTCCCTCTCTGCTCCCCTCCTCTCTCTCTGCTCCTCCCTCTCTCTCCCTCTCTGTTCCTCCCTCTCTCTCCCTCTCTGTTCCTCCCTCTCTCTCCCTCTCTGTTCCTCCCTCTCTGCTCCCCTCCTCTCTCTCTGCTCCTCTCTCTCTGCTCCCCTCCTCTCTCTCTGCTCCTCCCTCTCTGCTCCCCTCCTCTCTCTCTGCTCCTCCCCCTCTCTCTCTCTCTGCTCCTCCCTCTCTCTCCCTCTCTGTTCCTCCCTCTCTGCTCCCCTCCTCTCTCTCTGCTCCTCTCTCTCTGCTCTTCTCTCTCTGCTCTTCTCTCTCTGCTCTTCTCTCTCTGCTCCTCCCTCTCTGCTCCTCTCTCCTGATGTTCCCATGTCACAGAAACAGGCTCTGTGTTTTGCCTTATATGCATCCACAGCTGTGCCACCAGTTTACTCACATGGACTCTACTAACCAATCAGAAGCTTCCTCAGCTCAGAATGGAATCGTCTGCAGTTTCTTATTAATTAACAATAAACTTAGTGTATATGTGCTCCTACATTTGATGAAAGTGATTACACTAGACAGCTCCCTCTTTTTATTCTGACATTTAACTAATTCAAAAGATATTTCAACATTTATTTATCTAAAACAAAACAAATTTACTCTAAATAGATGTTTAACAATAAAAAATAAGTTTTGTTGTTTTCTCCATAACCAACCAAACCAGTCACCTGTTCATTAGACACATCTCTTAGAACTTCAATAAGATTTCTTTATTAATTCAAAATCAATGTTGAGAAATCATCTTAACCACACTGGTACCTAAGTTTGTAGTAGTGATGGGATTTCCGGCTCTTTTTAGAGATCCGGCTCTTTCGGCTCGGCTCACTAAAAAGAGCCGGCTCTTTCGGCTCCGAACCGGCTCTTCAGGTTGTTTTGTTGCTTTAATTTATTTATTATTCACAATAATATAAAACTATGCACAAAAGGAATTACTAACGTAAAAAAAAAGTGGTTTTATTTGTATATGTTTATATATAAATATATGCGGTGGCCCCTAGAGACAAAACACATACAAACTCCAAAACACATTTCTAGCATGAACTGAACTTCCAAAGCAGAGCTACTAGATCACTTAAATTACACAATTGAAAGCATGTGTGTATTGTTTGTGTATTTATACACAGGCACTCAAATATATTCAAATAATTTTAAAAAAAAGTTCATTTACCTGTTATTACCACACACCAAATCCGGTCGTTGGTACTTGCTGGCTTGTGTAGCCACAAGATAACAAAAGATCAACACTGCGCCCAGCATCCTGGAGCACTTCTGTTGTCTTTTGTAAGTGTTTTGAGCTTTTATGTGCTTCTGAGTTTTTACGTGTTTTGGAGTTTGTACGTGATTTGAAGTTTGTATGTGCTTTGTCTCTAGGGACCACTGTAAATATACTTTTATTTATTCACTCCACATAAAATGTAATAAATAAATCATATAATACAAAAATCAACTATTCACATTTCAACTTTTAACTATTTAAATTTTCAGCTTTTTCCTTTTACAAATTTAAAGTGAAACAACACAAAACACTGCAAAACAAAACACAATTAAATATAAATTATAATATGAAAACAAAAAGAAGGTGCACATTCTCTGTCATATGGACCTGCATGAATAAACTTTCTGAATCCTTTATCATCTGCAACCGAAAATAGTTGTGGATGATTACTATACCTTTCTAATGTGACGTTGTTGTCCCTGCCTCTCTTTCTCTCCCTCTGGCTCTGTTCCTGTGCTACTGAGTGTAACTACCGCCCCTCCCCCCTCTGCCCAGCATAAAGCACAAGGCTCACGTGCGGAGTGAAGCGGGAAAAAAAGTGCGAGAGAGAGAGAGGGTGAGAGAGAGGGAAAAAAAAAAAAAACCCACGTGACGGCTCGCGATAAGGAGCCGGCTCGCGTCGTTCACGTCAAAGAGCCGGCTCTAAGAGCCATTTCGTTCGCGAACGACCCATCACTAATTTGTAGGAATGGGGTCTAAAAGACACGTTGATGGCTTGGAGGAAGTAATTATTGAAGTTAACTCAGAAAGATCAACTGGAGAAAAAGAGTCTAACTTAACATCAATGGTACTAAAAGTAGCTGTAGATAATATTACATCTGTGGGATGATTATTGGTAATTTTTTCTCTAATGATAAAAATTTTATTTGTGAAGAAGTTCATGAAGTCATTACTAGTTAACGTTAAAGGGATGGTTGGCTCGTCAGTCAGTAACACCCATTGCAATAAACCTAGCCCTTAATAACTTTGCGTGACATACTACTCAAGAACAGCCATTTGACACACACACCCACATGCGCACACACACAGACATTTCTTAGGGGAAATAAAAGCTGTGACTAAACCATTGATTAATAATGTTGTTAATGTGGTATGACAGAATAACATAACAGATGGATGGACTATGTTGCTTTGGTATTTAGCTGTGCTGGGATCCTTTTAGAAAATTCTTTTAAGTCTTAAATATGCTTCACATATAGAGAGTTTACCAGGTCAAGTGGCCAGCCTGTTTGCTATGTTGAATTTGTTTACAGCAACACTTCTAAAAAATGGGCCAGTACCACTTGTTTTACTGCCTGGGCTGGGCAGACAATTGTCTGCGTGTTTGTTTTTTTTCCTGGTATGGGCTGATCATGAGTCAGCCTATAATTGGGCGAGAATGAAAATGCTCTAGGAGTCGGCGCTTTGGAGTGAACAGCTTGTCTGGGAGCCAGGGAGTCTTCTCTCATTTTTTCTGTGCGATGTGTGGTAATGTCAGAGAGTCCACACTAAATAGTCATTAGAAGGAAGCACACAGAACATGAACAAACTGAAAACACTGGGTCAACAACACAGGAACCCTGGAGTTGATCCCCAGAAATATA